>NC_031778.1:9213594-9534660 GCF_001522545.3 Parus major
CCTTCCTGCCTGCCTTCCTTCCTTCCTTCCTTCCTGCCTGCCTGCCTTCCTTCCTGCCTGCCTCCCTCCGTCCCTCCCTCCCGTCCCCACTTTTCATCCACATGATAGTTTGGAGTTGAAAATATATTTTTCTGTTATCTTTCTTTCTATTTTTTTTTTCATGACTATTCAGATAAAACAATTGTCCAGAAATTAACTAAAAATATATTAATATTTAGCTAGTTAGCTGCCCATCCATGTATACAGATAAATATTAAGTAGATGTGTGAATCTGAGGCAAAATTAATGACAAAGGTCAAAAAAATATCACCTATAATAAGCCCCAGAAAGAGTATCCAATTATTGTAATAACACATTTGAAGTATAATAAAAATTTAATGTAGGGACTAATTTTCATTTAAATTTCACAAGTGTTGTGGGAAATACCTTTCATCATCACTCCTGAAACCTGAGAGCAAAACCACCACTTAGTGCTATGAAGTTCAAGTGTAAATTTGTGAAATAAATCTTCTTTTGTCCTTTGGGGGTAAACTAGATTAGCAGACAAAACAGGAGAAGTAAAAATACAGCTACAAGCATATTCAGCAACAAATAAAGGCAACAAACAGAAAGGTGCATGTTGCAAGCAACAGTCGAGTAAAATTATACATTCTTTCTTTTTTTTCAAATATAAGCAAAAAGTTCAGAATTAAAATCCATTAGTGAATAAGTTAATGGATTTGTGACAATCCCAGAGAACAGGCTTCATTGTGTTAAGCTCTCTATCAATCTGCTTCTGCTGATTGTATTTTCTATTCCCCAAGAATGTGCCTACCTTCAATATCCAAAGGGAGATTCTAGCTGGCCCAGTGCAGCTTCAATGTAGTGTCAGAAGTCAGGCATTAACCCACCAGCTCTTAGTGCTCTTCCTTAAGAGGGCAAAAGAAAAAGGAAACACACCTTCACAGCTTTTACTGCTTTCTCCACATTGCAAGGCATGTCCATGTCTTAAGACACTGAGCTGAGCATACACAGCACAGTGTAATTGGTGAAAGTCATAAACTTGCTCTACAGACCTGTGTCTAAATAAGTTTTCTTCTACAACTTTCCTATTGTGGAGTGACATGTTAAGGTGGCAGCTGGTAAGAGGTACTGCCAGAGCTGCAACCAGGAGGTCCTCGTGTCACAGGACCCTATGCCTCAGTGATAAACCACCAGATGCCTTCAGTGTACAAACACCCAGCACAGGCCTTGAGGTTAGAAAGGCCTGGGGAAATACTACTGTTCCTGCTTTTTCCAAGCTGCTGAGCCATGAAATTGTCACCAAATGGTCAGAGGCAAAGCCTTTGTGTCACAGCTCTGACACTTTTCACTTCTAGACTGTGGCAAGCTCCCATTTGTGTCACTGTGGGGATGCCCACACCTCCAATACCAAACTTGCTGGACTGAGTCCATCTGTTGTTGCCTCCTTCATTTTGTGGCTGTTGGGGGCCTGGACAGACAGCTTGCAGTGCCTCTCAAAACACTGTGTAGGCAACACCATGATCTGCAGGGCCAGGACCATATTTTTAACACCATCACCATATGTCTTCTGTCAGAGCACATAGCATGGATGTCAGGTCCAAGGAAGAGCTCTCTCGTTAGACATTTTCAGGCTCCTCTTAGGCCATTTGGACATGCTTTTATGGTTCCCACCAAGTATCCTGCAGAGCCAGGCTCTTGGCAACAAAGCACTTGCATTCACAAGTGAATGAGCATGGAAATTGTTTCATTAATGGCTCTGCACAGACACATCAAACTACCTCAATAAAAAAATACTACCAGTTTTTTATCTCACAGAGGGCTTGAATAAATTAATATGCATCCCACCTCTGTATTGTAGTCACTATCTACTTGGCTGAAGTAGTTACCTAAACCCCTCACTGAACATCTCCTACTACAACTGCACACAGAGCTGACTCAACATCGCTCTCAATGCCACACTCGGCAAGGCAGCGCCATCGGACCTTGGAGAATGATGGTGTTCTGCACTGGAGGCTTTGAGAGTAAGATGATTCAGAATGAGTGATTCCAAAAGAGCCTCTAGATTCATTCCCATCTGCCCTACTCCCACACCACACTCAATGTGTTTCTTCCCACTCACTAATAACAGCTCTTGCCTCCTACATGCTATCAACACCTGACTGTCTTTTCTCACTGCAAGAGAGTAAGTGCTTATAATGCATTCAAAGCACAATTTTGTCTGACACGTTGGTTTTAGCTAATTCTCTTAAGGGCTTTTTTTTTCCCTGCTAGAGCTGTTTCGTTTGTAGGAGCAAATAAGCCCGAATGTCTCCTGCCACATCTGCTATCATCCCCTTATTCAATAGGCTGCTAAAGGTTACACTTCACACAACAGGATTGCCTTTTCCCACACTCACTGAACCTGATGACAAAATCATGACCAGATACATACCTCACCATTCAACCCTTCTGTACCTGTCTGATATGCTGGGGCAAGCAAAAAGCTGGGAATTGATTCCTGTGTGGGCAGTTCTGCCTTTTCCAGCCTTGCAAACAAAATCCATCGATCTCAGACAATGCTCCACCTTGAAATACTTCCCTGTCTTTCTCTTATGCTTAGATCTTTATAGATCTTATAGCCACCTTATAATTCATCAGAGTGGGTTCAAGTGAAAAATAAGATTGAGAGAACACAGTTAACATGCTCCCTGACCATGTGTCCTTAACAGGGCACAGCCCTGGTCCCAGATGCAGAGCATGTTTTTTCTTTCTCAAGTAAGATCATTGTGGTGATTGGGACTCCTAGCAGGCCACAAGGGAATCTATCTAGCCAGAAGGCTTTAATGCTCGTTTTGGACCATAATGAATCAAAATGTTCTGCCAACACTGTTTTTTATGAAAGAAAACAAACAAATCTAGCCAGCAACATTTCTAAACTAGCTCCTCTATTTTTAAAGCGTTCAGTTTCCCACCTAATGATTAAGCTCAGCAAGGAAAAATGAGGGAAGATAGAGAATCTGAGTTCAAAAAATTTCAGCATATGGAATAAAAAGTTTCCAAAGCTCAGGCTGACTAACACCGTCATGCTAGAAAAATTGAGAGAGAAATACAGGCCAGCATGAACTCTAACCTTAATGTTACTGCAACATTATCCACATATTTTACCATGGTTTCCTAAAAAATGAGGCTCACACAGTCACATAAAGCCAACTTGTCTGTGTCTGATTATAAATTCCCTCTCCTCCAGTAACTTCTGAAGCCATTGGCCAATTTTAACCAACTTTGCCAGAAAAGCAGAGGTCTGAAAAATAAACACCTCCTATTTCTAACATGGAGACAAGAGACACCCTCTGAAGAGGAGGGCCTTACTTTGCACTTCCACATGTTCTGGAAATGTGGGTGGACACAATGTTGGCACAAACAGTAGGTGTAACAGGCACACACATGACATCCCCTCAGTTTCTGGGAGACCAAAGTGAGGGATAGGAGCAAGAAGGACATCCAGTCTGGTAAGGCTAACTGCCAATGATTTTATCAAGTTGGGCACAGTGGGCCCTCAGCAATACAGTGAACTCCACTTTCCAAAGCACGTCAGAACTGCCGGGAGATACTCTTGCATCAAGCTTCTCAGAAGCTGCCTTCATTTGGTTCCATGCTGTTCTGCAGCACAATGTCAGCAAGTGCACTTTCTGAGCATGACATCTGTGCTTGCAGGAGAGGGAAGACAGCACCCCGATATACACAGGTGTTCGTGTAGTAAAGCATGTGTCCACAAAGCTGAGTGTACAAAAAGAGAAGTGCCCTTTGTGCACTCTTTTGGGAGCTGGGAGCCACATTAACAGCTGTACAATGGGAGGAGAGTAAGCAAGATCAGATAGGTCAATTAGATGCAAAAGTAAATGGGAAAATTCAGCTACAAATTTTCTGAAGAGCCTAGGTTCTGCAGGAGCACTGGAATTCACCAGTGTATTTATTTAGAATTATGCAGTTTTTCCACAACCAGGATTTTCCAGCTCTCTTATAACCAGTGTACTGTGCACTCTTATGAGCCAGTTGTTTCCTGCTTGGTTAAATAAACTCACTACTTACTGTAAATTCCACATGTTTGCAACTACAATCAGCTGATCTTATCCCTCCAGAGTTTAATCAGGTGTAAGAATTAGCAGGCTCTACACTCCCATACACAAGGGAGAGGGAATACTGAGATGAGCACCTCCCACCCACACCTTCCCACCACATTCCACACATTCACACACCTGCCAGACAGCACAGGCATCACAGCCCCTTGCTGGGACCAGGGCCTCCTCTCCAGTATGGCCAGCAGAGCCCTGGCAGGTGGGAGTAGGACAGAGGAGGACTGGCCAGGGTGCTAACCTGCACCAGGCATGCCAAGGAACCATGGATAATGGCATCACAAGCATTCCCTGGTATGACTTTGTTTTCTCCAGGTTCATAATTCCCTACTGCCACTGCTGAGTTTCCCAAGGATTCTTTCTATACTTGAACCCTCTCAGAGGTGGCAGGGGAAGGGAATATTTCACTTTCTCCTGCTGCCCAAACAGAGCATGTATCAACCAGCACACCTACCACAGTTATTCAATAAGCATCAGCTGGTAGTCTTGAAGGTCTTGCCTGAATATTAAGCTATAAATCATCATGATTTTCTTAAACTAATGCTGAAGACTCAATGAAATACAAAGCTCTTGATGCTAGACATTGTACCAAAGCCCAGAATGAGAATGTCCCTGCTTAGGACTCAGGGTTGCCACAATATATTAATGTTGGCCAAGAAGACTCCTTGAAATCTGTTCAACTCCATAGATATTTTTGGAAATGTTACTCCTCTGCTCCTCAACTTCTTCAGTTTTACTGCGAAAGCAGGTCCTCATTTGTTTGCATAGAATCTGGCTCTGCATAAGATACTCCACTCAAAACACTTCTGCAAAGCCATGACTGTTAGGCAGTTAAATCCAACCACCCAGTTTGGTTGGCTGTCCGCAGCAGCACGAAGTTTTATACAAAGGCTGCAAAACACTAAAAACTGCCTGCTAAATAAATTGAACTGGATTGATCTTCAGACTTTCCTGTGGAAAGACTGCTTCCAGAACTTGAGTAAGATAGCATTTAGGAAGCTCAAATACTTCCATTGCATTCTGCAGTAATTTCTGTAATTTGTAATTCAGATTCTGTAAAATCTGTAATTTCTCCCTTGCTTGCAAGAAAAAAATTGCCGAACTGGCCAGCAATCAGGCCACAAACAGTTTTTAATTCAGAGAAACAAATCTGAAACATAGAAAATATGTGCTGAAGTTTTAATCAACACAAACCATTGTGCATGCACCTCTTCCTCATTATATTGTGATTTCCTTCTCCGTCCATTCATACGCCTCTCCTAAGCCCTCCCACACTGGACACTTCCAGAATCCCTCTCTTGCAAACCTGCACCTTCCTTAACCCCCACCCCAGCTGCTGTCTCTTCCTGCCCCTCCATCCAGAAGTCTCCCTCTTCCCTGGAATATAGCATTGCTCCTGTTGTATTCCAGAGTACCCAAGCTCTGTTTTCCCCATCCCTCTAAGTACTACACCAGACAGAGGAATTCCCCTTTCAGACTATGTACCTTTTGACTTTTGCTACCATATGAAGGAAAACATTTCTCCATCCACAACATTTCTATATAAAACAGCCCTGTGTTAAACTGGGCACAACTTTGTTCACTTGGGTCACTCCCTAACCTCTCACTGGGCTGTCATATCACAGACAAGCTTTCAGACTCACTTTCCCCAAAAGCCAAAGGGGCAGCTTGGGTCAGATTTAGGGGACTAGAGAGAGAGCGAGCCTTTGCTAGCTGTGATTCTGCTCTAATGGTCTTTTCCATCAAAAGGCCTCTTCAAGTTATGGTGGCCATTTATAACCAGGATTTTACTTCAGTTAAAATTATGCAAATCACTTAAGTTTTGCAAAAAAAAAAAGCCCAAAAAAATTACCAACACTTTGGCACAGTTTCTAGTGAAAAGGCACAATGTTGTTGCAGCCTGAGAACAGTGAGAAAAGCTCCTGCTGTCAGCACTACAGAGGTGGTGAACAGCATCCCCCCAGGACAAAGGCCTCCACACCTCTGGCATACTTCCTCCATGAAAATGTGCTGTAAGCTGCAGTTTCAGCATTGACACATCCCACCCTTTGTGACCCTTCACTGTTTTGCTGGTTACCTCACTGTAGTCTCATACCAGCTTTGTGCCAGCAACTGGGGTGGAAAGGAGCTCCAGCCACTGAGAACTGCTATTCCACACAGACTGCACATCAACACAGACCTGGGCAAAAGCTGCTGCTGCAAACTGAGGATGGCATTTCCACAGATAATAGCACAGAAGGGCTTCAGGAAGAGCACTGTGCAGTTTCTGTTTTGGTAATGAATCACAGAATCATAGAACTATTTGGGTTGGAAAAGACCTTTAAGAACAAGTTTGATTAGGGGTTTTTTGAAGATACTTGCAGTGTTTCCTGCATACTTTGTTACCCTTTTAAGCAAACAGACTCTATGGCCATAGAGAAAAACCCCTGAAAACTGCTAACCATGATTTCTCACCCTAACAAAGTAACAACATATCAGAGCATGCCACAGTTTCTATACTTGAACAAATACATAACATAAATACAGTTGTACTGTTGATTTACTAAATGTCAAATTAAGCTCCATTAGGATTTGTTTTTTCAGGCTTCCAGAGCTTACAAATCACAATTTCTCTGCCATTTTTTTCACTCTCCAAGACAGTTTCTCTTCATATCATCATGAGGACTGTTGCTTGTTATCTTTTGCAACACTGACCTGTTTTGGACCTCTGAGCAAGGCTGAATCTTCTATGGGATAAAAACAATCCAAATCCCTTCTGAATATGTTGCAATGCAGACAGGTATTTCTAAAACTGTTTAGAACTGTCTTCCATCCTGTACATATTTCCCTAAGCAAATATTTATTTAACTGACTAAAGTATTAAAGATAATCACTATAATTTTATTTAAAGACATAATTTCAATTTCCATTTAAAACCACTTTATTAGTTCACCATTTAAGACATACTCAGCTGAAGCATCATGTCAAATTGCTAGCGTAGATGCAAATGTTTTAGTCTAAAAATTGCCAAGTAACACTGATTCATAATGCAGATACATCAAATAAAGAGTGGAAGTTAGTAGTTTCGATGTTTTTTGGCATGCTTTCTTAGCAACAAAATTTGTTTCATTCCAAAACCTAAAAACTGACAAGTATTTAGCCTTAGATACAATGGAATTTTTATTTTTCACACATTTTGCATGTATGAAAGAGATTTTTTACGCAGTATTTCAAAACAATAATGTCTCTTCCGCACCTCTGCTGCAAGCATGTGCTAAACAGCAAGGTGTTAAACGAGGTCTGCTGAGATTGCCAAAGTAGCAATAAAATAGTTTAAGACACTTTTAACCTTCATTTCTTTCAAAGAAAACACAAGGCATTTCTTAACAGTTTCTGTGGGCATAAGGCAGGGATTGCAAACAACAAACCTGGCCTTGTAGCAAACCTTCTTAGGAAACACTGGCTGTTTTTCCCAGAAGAGCATCATCATAGTTTAGGCTCTAGTTGTATAAAGTTCTGTTTTCCAAAGCTAAAGCAAGACTGTCCATCAGGATCAAGTGCTTAAGAAAGCAGTAAATATTCTAAGAACTGATATTTGGTTGAAAAAAAAACTTTGGTAGAAAGTGCTTCATCCACTTCCCAATAATAGCAGTGAAGCACTCAGTCACACTCAAAGTTGTGCAAAACAAAGGAAAAGTTGAACTATCATACTCCGTGGAAATACTCAGTGAGGGTCCCAAATCCTGCAGTGCCTAAAGGTGCTGTACATGCAGTATGAATTAAAACCACAGATCTATTTGCCTTTCTAAAGTTGAGGTTACATACACACCTTATCCATTCCAGGATGATGAACTGGACAGTTGAGCCTTGAAAATCTGTGAGCATGCAGCACAGTAAAGTGAAAAAAGTGCTCTTCTGACAGTGAAATATTTTTTTTTTCTTAAAAAAGTTCAATAAAAGTGTTTATAACACCACCTACATCCCCAAGAAGCTCATTCAGAACGGTTGGAATAGCTGTCCATAAAACAGTACAAAACCACCCCAAGCAGAAGCAGATGGAACTTAACTGAAATGGTGGCAAGTGCATCTTACACAGCACTTACAGCACATTTTGCCTCAGGGTTTATACATTTGCTCATACAAATCTTACCATAGACATTTGAATGGGTTGTAAAGATACAAGGTGAACTAGATAATTCCATTTCAATCATGCCAGTCTTCCTCTGCTTAATTTTGGCTCCTTTCTCTCAAATTTGTCAAGTTTAGGTGTTTTTTAATACCTGTAGAATACAAATAGGCATTTTTGGTAAGAAGTATGTTCTTCAAATCCCAATCTCAATGTTTCAAACTATACAGTCCTAAGGGTTTGAACCTACAAAGGACTCCATGCTCTATGCTTTAAGAATTCTACTACTTCTTACGGAGTCCTTAAAACATTTTCATTGTTTAAAATAACCTTTTGTCAAATACCAGCTTCTTTACCATGATACTGCTGTCTCCACATTCCAGTAGGGAACCACTCTCTACTCCTCTGCTAATGGTGTGGAACCTGCAACAATTAGCAGTTTCTGTTTGTCTCTGCTCTGCCTCATTCTTTACTCCGCTCCCTGCCAGCTGCTGCTTATAAAGTAGATACCTGTCCGACGATTAAAACAGTTACTCAAAAATAATTACTATTTTTAATGGGCATTCATTTGAGGGGCAGTAAAATCATTGCATTCTAACATGTTTCATTTGGTGTATTTTTGAAACAAGATCATTTTAATAAATAATTCATATCAACAGAACACAAAATTTACTGGGCTAATACCTTTAGAAACATGCATACAATGAGATAAGATGTACATACACGTACATGTACTTTGGTGTATTGTATTTTCATATTCCCATTATTACAACAGTCTTTATCATCTCTGATAAATGAAAGTTCCTGTCTGCACCAGGGTAGAAGACAGATTTCTTGCTAATGCATCTCTCGGTATATTAGATGAGGAAAAGCATAACATTTACCCCTCACTCTTGCATAACTTGGTCAGTTATGCAAATACAAGTAACACCAAAAAATAAAGACTTCAGAAGAATTATCATCAGCAGGTCTCTTTCTTTTTAATTTACGCTGAAAGCATTAGGATTCATGGAGACATATCTGCAGGGGTCAGTCTATATTTGGATATATACACCCAAGCAAAACCTGCAAGTTTTCTATATAGATGCATACACTGTCCAAGAGAAAATGTTGAAATAGAAGCTGTCCACAAATGTTCCTAGCACAAAAAAGGGTCCTTGCGACCCACAAAATGCAGAAGCATTTTATAGCATTTAAAAATCATAGTGATAAAATGCTTTATTTGTGTAAGTCAGTCCCTGGGCACCACTTGAATTCTGATGTTGAACAGTAAGATAAGCAGGGTCCACAGGCAAAACAAGCGTGCAGAGAAGAGCATCAGTGAATATGGGCTTGGGAACAGGCTCTGCACACATCCTCAAGATGCTGCTGAGCCATGAAGCACATGCACTTTACTCCCTACCCCCAAAACAGACGCATTCCAAGTATTCATTTGGCCAACGACCTCAGTGAGAAGAGCATTAAGTCCCTGTTGAAAATGCAGATTTGCTACAGGAACTCTATAAAAAGTAAATCAAATTTTTTTTAAAAAAATCTCTAAAAAGCAAGTGTTTCTTTCATCTGTTCCTGACTTCCTTATTATTTCAGTGTTGGATGTAGAAGAGTAAATAAATCTCATTTTATATCTGTGACACAATTCCCAGCTGCGGTTTCCTCAAGTCTTTCCAAAGCAGCTTTTTGGCAAAGTTAAAATGATTTGGCACAATCACAGTCACAGAAAATATATTTTATTCCTAAAAGGATTATTCAAAGTTTAACAGGCTGTAAGAGCATCACATCCACTGAAACTCTCAGAGAATCAGAGAGAACTGATTCTCTACTGCCTGGTGTACACCCCTCACACCTTATGAAAATTTCCTCCAATATCCTCTCTTTGGAAACTGCCAGCTTTATTTCAAAAACCAAAGATACAGCAATAGGTATTGTTGCAATGTTCATGGCTGGGACACTTGTTCATGGGAACCCTACTGAAACTCTGTTTTTAAGTCTCACTTAGGCGCAACAGCCATAATTCAGCTCTGAGTTTGGACCCTCCTGTGCTGAACCCAAACCACTGCTATGGGGTGAAAATGGTAAAATCCTCCAACAGTTTTCCCATTGAGATTGTGACACAAAAGTGTTTCCATTTCAGTATCTCCTCAATAAGAATCATTTATTTTTACAGCACGCCTCCAGCATTTCCCACACACTTACCAGCTGAAGAGAAAAATCCTCAACCCCTTTCTGAATTTATCATCACAACACCTGCTCTCTGTCAAAGCTCACTGAGGACCCCAAACAAACCATCCTCAATGGGCCTCCAATCACTTTGCAATTTTGTGTTGCTTTTCAGCATGCCAGGCATATCCCAAACAGCCTAACCCACAACCAGATGGTCAATACACAGGGGAAGACACCCACAGACTTTAAAAACAAACAAACAAATAAATCAGAATTACCGGTATTTAGTGTCTGTTTGTATTACAGCTTTTAGGCCAGGACTTTAAAAAAGTGTCTGAGAGCACATCCACAATGTAGGAACCCACTCCCAACCTCGACTTTATTTCTGCCAACAGGTTGAGTGGGGAGCAGAGGGGGGGAATAAATCGAAAAAGCACTTCCTCTCCCCCCTGTTCCACAAATGAATTATTCATAAAAGCCAGGGATTTTTTTTATTACCTGGGGATTTCACTTTTATTATGTTCAAAGGACTGTTTCAGAGAGCACTCACTCCCCTGCAGGCAAATATGCAGGGTTTTTTTACACGGCCATATAAATTACAGTGAATATCTAAATAATACCGGCAAAACCTAAAAAAAATCAAATAGCCAAAAACATTAGGGACAAATTGCCCTTGCACAATTTATTCCATTGTTTGGTGCAACTCCACAGAGAATCTGAGGCCCCTAGTATACTGGATCTAAATTGATTTATTCTTACTATCACAGGGGAAGTCAATAAACTACTCCTTGGCATAAGTTATACCGACATTTTAAAAAAAAAAACTAAAAGACTAAAAAAATGGCTATTTTTCCTTAACTCCTGAGCTCCTACAAAGAGCTGAGCAACATAAAGATATATGTTGTTATTCTCATAAACCTGATTAGTGAAGACAAGGCATAACCACAGCTTAAAACAGAGAGAGAGAGAGAGAGAAAACAATGTATTTTTTCACTCTCAACAGAACATATTTTAGATGCTACCTCTGCTTGTTGTAATCACATTTCCAGTCAAAATCACAAATACTCCAGAAATCTATCTTACTCTGAAGAGCCAAAATATTTGTTTTTATTTGACCTCCTACTAGGTGCATTCATGGGAAAACAAATGGATTCTACTTGGGGCATGTCCATTTGTGCCTGTATCCCAGAAACCTGAAACCAGGCCAGCATTCTTCTGATTGAATAAAGCTGAGTTGTCTGGGTTAAATCTGTTGTCAATATGCCTCGCTTATACAGTGAAATAGTTTCTTTTTAAGCAAGACAGAGATTTACTGTAGGCAAGACATAGACTTCAAATGCATCAGCATGGAAGGGCAGGATAGAAATGTACGAATTCTTCAAGAAACACTCAGTAAATGTACTGTATACCTTAGCAGGAATCTCTTTTTCTATGGATTATCATGGTCTCAAGTCAACAGACTTTGCCTACTTAAGCTATCTCTTGCATCAGAATCCAATTATAGCAAAGCCTACAGAAAACAGGTTTGGCACACTTTAATATTTTGGTATTGATCTAATTTAACTCTGGTTTCAATTACAACATGGAGCATTTTATCAAGAGATAGATTTTGTGTGTTGGACTCTAAATTGTTTTTTTCCTTATTGTCTCTGATATCACTATCTGACAACTTTTTCCATGCTTATTGGTGCAGTTTTAGAGATTTCACCCATTTTATTATGAACTTTTTTAGAGGAAAGAAATCAAATCCAGCTTTTCTAAGTAATAAGGAGTGAACTCAATACATTTAAAAATTGGGCTGGGGTTTCTGTAGCAACCATTCCACAGTGATGCAACTGAATTTGACATCAAAGAACAAATGTATCAAGTCATCCTGACAACTGAAACACTTGCTTTAAGAAGAATGCCTACATCTATCTGGAACAAAGAGGGATTATCCTTAGTAAAATGAGTATTTTATTTAGTAATATATGTATACCGTATCATCCTACTTGAGGCATCTTTTCTCCCATCAATGTGCATAACTGCCACAAAAATTAGCTGAAGTTATCCGCAGAAACTGAGGAGAATAGACCTTTTTATTTAGTTTTCAGATGTATGGGAGAATTATCTCATTTTCCATTTAATGACATACAGAAGATATATGGAAGTAATTTTCTTTCTTCCTGCTGAATTTGGCTTTAAACTCTGCAGCTTTATGTCTTACATTCATTGAAGGGAATGTCATCTTTACAACCCAGAATAGTTACACATATTTATAAACTCCATCTAAGAAATTACCCCTGGTTAACAATGTGTGCATTTCAGCTACAAAGCCCAAAGCTTGACAACAGGAAAATTTTGCTACACTGTGCTCTCCCAAAATACAAAATCGCATATGTTGATAATCTGGAATGTTTGCTGAATTAAAGGATTATGAAATCATATCAGTGATTAGAATCATACACTGCTGAAGACAGATAGCTGGAGTGTTGAAATTTCTAAAAAGGAAGCTGTCAAATAGTAGGAAGCAATTTGCAATAATCCATGGCTTTGTGAATAAAATCACAAACCTAGTGCTCTGTTAAGCTCCAAGAAGTGATAAAATTTGAATTCAGAGTTTATAATTCCAAAATTAGGTCCATTTCATGGGCTGCCACAATTTCTAGAAAAACATAAGACTTCACAGAGATAAAGGAACATTACAAACTCACTGGAACTGAGACAGAGTTCCTAGTGTTTCTTCGAGCATGAAAAGGCATAACACTCAGGGTAGACTGCTTTTTAAAACTCCCTGTTGGAATTGCTGGATGTGAGATACAACTGTTCAGCCTTAAAGAGAAACATGCCATACATATCTCTCCAGCTAAACAGCAACAAGAACTGTGCCATTTTTAGCTCAAGGTAGCTTCTACCTGCAACTTCCTTTTGATGTGGACGAAGAGTGCAGCTGAAAATTGCAGCTTGTGCTCTTGAGACTATTTTAGAAAGAAACCCATTTAAAAACAATTCAGGTGCTTTTCAAATGTCATTAAAATAAAAATTTGTTTAGGCTCACATATGTCAAAGGCTTTCACATCTACAGTAGAAAAATGGATGAACTCCTGTATAACCAGCGCACCTGCCCTTAAGGCTATAATTCTTCCAAAACAGGTTCCTGTAGTTAGATTCTGTCAGGTTATCTGATCATTACCTGAAAAAGAAAAAAAAAAAAGCTTGTTCTAGTAACAATGGCCGTTTGTGTACAGGCTTCTGATGAGAGACACTATTTAAAGATTCAACGTTAGTTTTAGCATTCCTGCCTACTGAACAAGGAAACACCTTTGAATTTGACCCAGAAACTTAAGAACTCAAGCTGTAATATTGAAAGTGCCTCATATGCACATGCAATGCTTCACCCAACAAGCAGCTCTTTCCTGAGAGCAGGAGAACGGGTACAAGCTGTGGTTCAGGGAAGTAGTGAGGGGCCAGCAAATACTTTGCAGCCAGAGTTCATTTTTACTATTATATCCCAGCCTTGGCAGCTGCTTCTCAGCTTCTCGGGGCTGTAGTGACTCAGGTGGGCACTGTAGGTGGGCACTTCTCCCCAGCTGTCATTAGCGAAGGCTGGTGAACTCCTCTGGAGTCTGTCCTGGTGACACGGAATAACCCCGGCATCAGGAGCATGTCCTTGCCCGTTTGTGCCCGGTTCGGCTCACAGGCTCAGACCTACAGGGAAATCAGCTTCCTGCAAGGTCTCAGGCAGTCCCAGAGCTGTGAAGGCGCATTCCCAGCACCTGGCTGGCTCCATTACAATTGGTGTGGTTCTATCTGTATAAGGAGGGACTTTCCAAATTTCCTTGTGTTCACGTTTATTGCTGCCGTGCCCCGGGTAATGCAAACGGCAGGTAATTGGAGCATTTCTGACCTTATTAGTTTGTGTTCCACAGGATTTCCTCGGCACAGATGACACCTTGGACAGCCTGCTTCATGCACAGACTATATACCCATCTTCCCACCGCGGTGAGGGCTTTTTTTATCTCACAGTAATCCCCTGAGCACTTCCCGTCGCCCAGCCCCAGCGCGGAGCTGGCTGGTGGCAGGTCCCCAGGCCGGGCTGCGCTGGCCGGCGCCGCCGGAACGGGAAAGCCCTCATCGCTCCCGATTGTTTTCCTGAATGCCTCTGCGAACAAGGGCGAGAGGAAACATCAGGGCCTGGCGGGCGGCCAGCGGCCGAGGCAAACACGCTCCGCCTCAGCCGCCTCAGCCGCGGGCTCCCGGCCCGGGGGGACGCGGCCCTGCTGTGCCGAGCGCGGCCGGCTCCTCACAGCTCCTGCGTGCCAGCCGGGGCCGGGGGAAACTCCTCGCCCCTCAGAGCATTGTTCCGCTTGGAACAAAACCTGCCCGCAGCCTCGGAAAAATAAAATTATAAATAAATAAAAATAAAAGCAGTTTCCTCTCGCACAGGTGTGGTGGGGCTGTGGGGGGGATCATCCCAGAACTGGGCCACGCCACGGGAGCCACCATCAGCCCTATTGCCCAACTCCATCAGTATGAGATCCTGGGAAAGCCTCCCACAGCAGCCGCTGACTCTTACGGGGCGGGGGGAGAGGAGGATGAGGGACAGGCAGAGGTGCCGCTGTCACCAGGCTGCCTCTGCCCGCACACCCTCTGCCCATGCACAGGCAGTTGCCAGGCTGTGGGGTCCCCATGCAGCCTCCCAAAGAGCCGTGTCCTGGGCACCATCCAGCTGCCCATGGGGCGCAGCCAGGCTAGGATTTCGCCTTTTGAGATGGCCACGTTGGGAGCACATGTGAAAGCAGTTAAATGTGCAGTTATTTGGTCACAGGAATTTACATGCTCAGCCGCTGAAGCTGGAGGCTCTATGGTTAACTGGAGATGTTTAATGGATTTGTAGCAATGGGTGGTGGGGCTTTTAAGTCCGGCAGTCTGTTCAGCTCTAGACCAAGAAACAGACAGTGAGTTTGTACCTCTAAACCCATTTCTTTCAGAGCAAGGGCCAAGGGGTGGAATCCAAGACAGGGCAGTGATAGACCCACCTATGCTTTAGTCTCAGATCCAGTCATCTGTGGCATCAGAACAGCACATGAGACCACAGCTGACATGCTGCCAGGAGATCACTTCCTCCCACTACCATTTTCCAGGCTCCACAGGCAAAGTTTGGGAATCACCATTTTACAAGTGTCAATAACTTGCAAGAAATTTTCCAGGCTCTACCAACATGTTTTGAGTTTGTAAGAAGCTCCATTACAGAAAGAGCTCTTTAAAAAGTAAAAATTAGTGAGATCAAGATAAGAAAATAAATAGTGCTGACCTAACATTCCTTTCCCGGGGTGAAACACAAGGCAAATTGGGCATTTCCTACAGCTCTTTGCAAACATTGCTTCTTTGGAGGCAGGACAGATGGAACAGTGGTCTAGGGCTCAGGACACCTGGACTTATTTCCATCTGTGTCACTTATCTGCTGAGTAACTTTTGGGATATTACTGTACAATGACACTCAAAGAATCTATGAATGAGAAGTGCTGCACAGGGACTAAGCTCTTCTGCCATCTTCCCACAGCACTGACACAATCCTATGCCACAGCTGGCATTTCTGTCACAGCTTGCTTACAGTCCTGTGGAAGTGCCTTCTAATCAAGCAGTTGTTTGCAAGAAATTAGTCCAAAAGAGATGTGTGAAACCAGAAGGATATTTCTATCTGGATTTTTAATAGAGTTAAGATCCAGGTTACAGATTGAAATCCACAGGACCAAGAGAGCATTTCAATTTCAGGCATATACTGTGGCATTGACGTTGTTGCCTATATTTTTAAGTCCCATTCACAACTGCAGCAGTAGAAAAAAACCTAATAATGGTAGGCGAGTCTGTTCAGTCAGACAAAAGTACAAGTCAGATTCAGTTTCTGTAGACCACTGGGATTTTATGCCATTGAGAACAGTATCCATATGGCTGTAACACCAGTTTTCCATACTCTCTGGTAAAAGCTTCCCAGAAACCAAAATAAGGTGGAATCTGCTTTAATCCTGCCCTGTTTACACACTAGAGAACACCTGTTTTCAAGTAAATCCTTAGCAGAAGCCAGTGAATCAATGTGCCTTATCCTGTGGGACTGAGGCCTACATTTTAAAATCTTTAAGGGATACTTAACTGAGCTTTATCATCAGGAGAGGATCAGTTTAACAACTGAATCTCCCAGGAGCCATATACATGATTTATCTGTCTGAAGGCTTAGAATCCCATCCAGCCTACAAAACAGAACCTTGGACAGGCCACCGGACATTTATCTTACCTTGAAGTTTATTAAATACCCACTGCCAAGCTCTCTGAATATTTGGCTTCAAAAAGATTAGCCAGAAAAACCTAAGAATTACACTTATCTGATCCAGCAATATCAAATCCTTAATGATGTCTACCAGAGTGAAATAAATAAACTCTCTTGTAATAAAATCTTTTTTTCTCTTCTGAAACAAATTCAAGTTTTTCATAGGTTTAGAAGGTGTGGTTCTGGCCAAAGCAGGTAAGTGACCAAAACAGCAATGAGGGGCTAAATAAACAAATATATTGCTTTGTAGATAATTTTATCTATTTGCACTAAGTTATTTATTAGCTTAATGTCACTGGCATGTACAAATTGGCTCTAAGAAAATCATTTGACTCTTTTTTTTTTCTCTGCTGTTTTCCATGCATTGCAAAATTCTCAGATGTATCGTGAAAGACCTTATAGGCCTACATGTCAAACAGCAAAAAGTCAAAATTATTATCATATATGTGTCTTCAACTGCAACTTCTTCACTGTAAGAGACAATAGGTGCACTCACATTGCGTTGCTAAGTTAAAAAAGCCTTTAATTCAAAAACAAACATTACAACTAAAATGGCTCACAGAACACAAATTCTGAAATATATGTATTAACTGGTAAAATTCCAGGTCACAATTACTCTTTATATAAATGTCTGTCCTGGTGGAATCTGAAGAAGCAAACACAAGGAAGGTAACACCCTGTAGGAATAGAAATGTGTTCAGTTCCTTGTCTAGGACTCTAACAAAGAATATACTCACACATGAGGCTGAGTATCTGGATTCTGAGATATCTGTCTCCAAAGCAGGAAAAGGCACCAAACACAAGGAGCTCCTTCCAGAACACGTTGCCTGGGTGGGCTGCTCCTCTGTGGAGTTCTCAAAGTCTCCTCATGCAGGACAGGCCATAAATGGTCAGCCTGAGATCCAAGAGACATTGGGATCATGTTCCCAAGGCAGCCATATGCCAGATGCAAGGTTATATTCTCTAGCAAGGCTGCGGCAATTCAGCAAAAATGCATGTAATTCCTAATATTTCAGCCTCAACAGATCTGTGTTTGCAGACTTTGGCATCACTGGAACATTTCCAGACAGTTCCACTCCCATCAGCTCCATTTGTTCTGAATCTCTGGATGGTGCTACACCTCTGACACACAGGTACACATGAGATAAAGAGAACACATTGGAGTGAGGTTACTATCCAAAGCTTCAGGGGCATAAAAAATGTATGCAAATTATTAGATCAGACTTGGATTAACCTATGGTGTTCAATGGGTCCTGGCTGACCCATTCTGCTGAGAAATGATAGTAGGCAAAAGCAAAGGGAAGGAGAAGAGGTAACTAAGAGACTCCTTAGTAAATTCAGCCCTGGTGAGGTCATGGACAAAGTACCAAGGCCCTCCCTGTTTGTGGCATATCTAAAGACATCTAAAATAATATGATATGGAAAAGGCTAAGGTAGAAAGAGTTTATATTTTATCTGGAGAGTAGTGGAGAGTAGTTACTTCTAAAAACAAAATAATCAGGCAAAGGGCCTTGTGCATCTGCTAATCAGCTCTGCCTGTCAAATTAAAAAGGAGCTGTGGGTGTTTCCAGATGAGTTTAAGAAACATCTTTACCTTGAGACATCAGTGTTTAGCCCCAAAAGGGTATTTCAAGTGTCCCTTAATTGCCAGTATGAAAAGTAAGAGATAATGATGAGAACAGATGGGGGGTTGGTTTCACATCCCATTATGGAGCAAACTATATAATCCTTACTCAGGTGGGAACACAGACTTTAATTCTGTGCATCACAGTAGAATGTAATGCAGTGAAAGAGAACATTCCTGCATTATTCTGAAATCACAGTGTGGACCTCATTTGATGTAAGAGGAAAAAATTATTAAATAAAGAAATTTTAAAAGATCATGAGGTACCTCTACCTCTACTAGAAGATAAAAAAGCTGCATGTTACACTGCAAATAGTACTTCATCTAACAAAAAGCTGTGTTGTTATCCCACAAATACAGAGGACAGCATGGAGCAGCAATTTGTTTGACTTGCCAGAGTAGGTAGCAAGGAATAGAAAGGAGAGCATTTTTAACAACTGTTTCTGTCATTGCAGGAGAGGAAGAATTGCCCAGGGCAGGGATATTTCCTGGTATGGCACAGGGACTTTGATAGTCAGCTGGTAATACATTTACCAGCTATCTAGTTTTCCCAGAAGTGTCTTGACCTGAGCTGACTCATCTGTGTCCCAGGAGGCTGACTAATCATTCTGATTTATTATGCTGTGGCCTGCTAGCCATTTCAGCTCTGTTTACATTGGTGCCAGTACAAAATTTTATACAGGGCAATCTAGGTTCTGTATGGGCATAGTTATTTAAACTAGAGTCAAAACCAAGAAGAATTTATCACCAAGCATCCACAAAATTGAAATAAGGACAAAATGACACTCTGCTGAGCAACATCTGGGAAAAATGCTGAAAATTTAAAGGGCAGGCAGACAAGCTAGTAAGCCAATTAAGCCCAAAGTTAATTGGTAATTGTAGGCATCTTACAATGAAATTACAAAATTCCAAGGACTGCTAGTAACCTACAAAAACCCACATGATTATTTTTAACAAGGAAGCAATGGAGTTCTGTGTTACAGGAAACAATCTCAGTCCTACTGAAATAATAGCTCTTGGTGGTGAGCATGTACAAACCATGGCGTGGAAACCAGCAAAAAAGCCTCTTGAAAAACCCAGAGAGTGTGAGCCCATTTGCCTTCATTTGCACCAAAAACTTGTTCTAAATGAACCTCTACACCAAAAAACATACTTGTGATGGGCATAACTGTGTCGGCTTTGTGTGATACTGTTATCACCTGCAGACAGCAGTCAAGGAAACTTCCACTCATGAGACCTAAAGTAGACTAAGCAGAAGACTCAGCAAAGCATGAAAAAAAAAACCACAAAAAGGATAGCACAGCTGACAGAGAGTATTTTCCAAAAGCAATCTCAAGCCCACGTGCTCAGGTATACAGTAGTACCTCATTAAATACAGTAGTTTGCCTATTCCCACCAGTATTGCATTTGAGATTCCACACTGCTTGTATCTTACTGATTTACACCTAAATTGTGCTCAATTTATTTTACTTTGCTTGTTTTGGAAGCTTGGCTTGGGATCTGAGATTGACTCTGGCAAATGGCTTTCTCTATCTCAACCCAGAGTAACAGTTTGTGAGACAAATAAAAGCACTGACAGGTTCTCTGCCCCAGAATTTTGTATCAGAAGTGAATGAAGAAGTGAATAGCACATTTCCTCAAAGCCAGTCTCTGAACACTTCCTGTAAAATTAGTAAGTAGTAGAAATGTCACCATTCTAAGTTTCAGCAAATTTACGATACAAAGACAGGATACTTGGATGGATTATTGAAAAAGGAAGGTGTATTCTTGGTGAAAGTGAGGTCTTATTTTCTTAGCAAATCTCTTGTTTATAAATTAGTGTTTAAAGAGAAAAACAAATCACTTACTTAAAGAAAGTGCCCAAAACTTTTAATCTTACACTCATTTCTGAGAGAAGTGTATTGCTTACAGCGACCTTCACTTAAAAAAAATACTGATGCCAACAAATGCCAGCTGTGCATGAGAAACACTCTTAATTACACTGAACTTTGTAGTATTAGTGATGTTTCCACTAGACATTTTCAGCCACTGATAAAATATATTTTGTATTTTTTCAACTCACTCACATGAAATGGTTGTTTCAAGTGGATCTGTCATTGTGGTTTCCTGGATTTCTTCAGTCTTGTTGGAAAGCTTGTAAATTCCCATGGCTGATAGCAGGCTAAGGAAGGAAATAAAAAATAGTAAATACCACTTCAATGGTGTAAGTCCTTTTCTGCTCTTTTTTGGCTGAGACTGCATTTCAGGAGATTATTATCTGCTTTTACACAAACTTCAAAACAGTTCCATCTGGGAATCCATCTGTATGTCCATTTTGCACCCTCAATTGAACTCCCTTCCGCCAAATCAGGCTTTACTAAAGATATATACTGGTAGATTAGTATTTGGCTGAATTAAGTGAGTCTGGGCTGCTAGTTTATTTTACAGGAGCACTTGACACTATCAATACATTAAATGGATGAAGCAACTGGATGGAAAATTACTCTTTAATATCATATTACTTCCTACAGCTACAGAGCAAAACATGTAAAAGAAACAGTAAGATAAATCAGATTATCTTTTTCCATGTGCAGTGATTGGGTATTTAATATCTGCTAATTTTTAATTATATTTTTGAAAATGAACATGGTTTTAAACTGAAAACAAAATGCATATAGAATGTATTTACTACACAAAGGAATGTCAGCAGATTAGTTTTCTGAAGTTATACCTCTTTTTGCACTCAGATCATGTACTAAAATTACTTGTGCTGCTTATTGCTTGTATTGCTGCAGATGAGACCAGAATGCAGCCCAGCACAGCTGCAGAGAGCGTGAAATATGCAGCAAGGACTATTAGTTACTAACTCAAATTTACTTTTCAGAAAGCACCTAACTGTCCCATATGCTGTAAACAATCCCATGACTCCTGGAGAACATGAATAATGGTGAAAGAATCACGCCTTCTGAACAGAAGATTGAAGAATTTGCTGCAGCTGTTTCAAGAGAAGACATAAGAAGAAATTACGAGTAGCATAATGCTGTTAGAGGAATATTGACACTGAGTTGACCCAGTGACAGCACTCAGAGCTGATGAAGAGATTTAAATGGTGCATTCTGGTGAGGGGTTCAAAAGTCAGAAGTCATAACCCAAAATAATTGTGTATACCGGAAATTCAAACTATTTCACTCAGGGTCAGAATATTGAATTAATGGAATTAGTTGCCAACTAAGAACATGGAAACACTGCGGTCTAAGTGGTTTGGAGACATCTTGGCACTTTTATGGAGAGAGAAAGGATTAAAGGATCTAGTGACAAAACAGAAAAGTGGGGGTTATGAAAAACTTAAGGGGGGACAAGCCTCTGAGGTCAAGTGGCATTTTCCTCTCCAAACGTCATTTCCTCTCTTTTATGTCACTCTTCCTAAAGACCTCATGTCAAAATCACTAAAGCTTAGATGAAAAATGGACTTCTACTGGATTGAAACAGGGATGAAGCAGCATTATCTTTTCCTCTGCTCCATAATAGAGGCTCCTAACTAACAAGAAGAGACTTCTTTATCTATATACAGTGCCATGCATTTGACCCACTCAGTCTAACACAGCACATGAGGCTTTCTCATATCAGCCTCATCCTGTAACCTTATCTTCCCCAGTCCCATCAGAATACTACAACTGACCAGATAACAGAAATAAACTGTAATAACCTAATGTCACAACACAACTGTCTAATGTACATTTCATTGGTGACACACTTCTTAATCTGTACTGCCCAAAACATTTGCAGTGTTAGTGTGGGCATACCATTTGCAATTGCAAGAAGTACATGGAGCTACTGATCAATGTTTTAAGCACTAATTAAGTGACAAAGCACTAATAAAGACTCTATATTAGATATTTATGCCTTGTTTTATTTTAGAAGAAAACCTGTTCCCATGAAGAGGTTGCATCAGATATAAAAACATTTTAGTTGGAAACTGCACACTTATATAAAAAGCATATGTAAAAGAAGGAGCATTTTTAATTTGTCAGGTATTAAAGCAAGACTGTATTAAAAGTTCTTACTGTTTGACTCTTCCAGAAACAGTTCTTACAAGTTAGCTTTTACATTGTAGCTGCTTTCCTTTGCCTCTTGCTTGAGTTGACACCTGCTGCACCAGTTGAGGCACACAAGGGCTTCTCCAGGCAGCTTGGTACTGATCTGTCCCCAGGACATGTGGGATACTCAGACATTCTGTAGCACTATGTCACTGCATTGTGCTATGTCCTAACTTGAGTTAGGCTCCAAACTCTTGGTCTCCAGTGTACCTGTAAAAACAAGATCTAAGAAGAAGGGTAGGTAGTGCCAGGGGTAATGATCAGAGAATCATGAATACACTGATAAAACTGTCTTGGAGCCTGACTTTTCTCAACAGCATAAACCAAATCACATTTTCCAGAGCTAGGTCCACCTGGATATATATCAGCATAAAATCACCCAGCCATTTCTTTTCCAAAAGGTGTGGGGGGATCCCTTTGCTGATGCTTCATGGAATATGCACTTTTGTTCTGTGTCTCAGCAGTATCAGTAATGCTTACCTGGGTTGTCTCCAAATCCAGCTTGCCAATGGGCTTCCTCACAGGGAGAGGTACTGAACAGATTTTGTACCTTTCTAATCCTGAGGAAAGTCCCTGAGCATGCCTGATCCATGGCAGCAGCCTGCCAGGTGAGATGGACAGACGTCCTCCAAGCACTACAGAAGAGCTGATTCGAATCAGGAATGAGCCAAAGCAAGAGAGCATGGGGCAGGCCTGCATTCAGGAAAGGGGATTTGTCCAGAGATAACAAAGGAAAATTTCAATACTTTTCTGAATTGCAGGGAGCCTAAATAGAACAAATTTTTGAACTTTTGGAACGTTTGGAACATTTGCCAGTGATTCAGTTATTTTTTCCATATGGCCGAAAAAAGCTTGTGTCTTATGCATTTTACATAGAAAGCAGCTTTGTCAGCTCACATCCTGGGATGTGGCATTAAAGAACATTCCTCTGATTCTACCCACACAGACAGCTCAATTTCCCCAAATCCCTCAGCTTTCAGTTACCACTAAAAACAGATGTCAAAATCTTTGCAGACTATATTATTAAAACAGGTAAACATTTGTTTGTGTTTTTCTTTCTCATCTTCATAAAAACACTGTCAAATCACAGTTTCTTAAAGCATCTCTGAGGTGCCCTAGAATTTCAGCTAACCTACATTTGCTTCTATCCAGTGTCAGTCTGACACCTCTACCTATCTCTGCAGAATCCCACAGTACTATATAATATGCCTCCAAAACTTATCTAGGTTTCATGTAATAAATATATTTTATACTTTCAGACAGATAAAAAGATAATTCAAATTATAATTATAACCACTTTATAACCACTGGCTCCATGTAACACTTATTTCTTACAGCATAAAGCCATTTTTTCAAATTTGAATTTGGTTTTGTTAAACCTAACAAGTGGCTTCTGATTTAATCTGCAATTAATTACTTTCAAAATTAGGAGATCTTAAAGCATTGAAGCTCCCTCTTAGTTAAAAAGAACAATTAATTATAGCTTAGTAATCAATTAAAAGCTATGCATTAGTAATATTTTGCATTCAGAGAGACAACAGTTACACAGACAGAAACACATTTGTGGATGGATACCTCAGAAAAGTTGATGCAAGACAGAGTTCACCTGTCTAGAACTCTACAGTCCTGATTCTAAAACAAAATTAGACAGGGACTCAGCAGGTTGAAAAAGGCCAAGTAAGATCTTGATCTCCTTCTGCCTCTCCTTCCACCTTTCCTACCTGCTCCATTTTGCCATTTTGGTCCATAATTCTGTTTGCCCTGTGAAGATTTGTCTTTAACAGAACATCTCTCATGAGCATTTGTATGTGTACAAGATCACTGCTTAAGCAAAACAAGTCACTATCTCCTCTGAATCCTCCCATGCCATTGTGATGTTAAAGTGATTTATAACGAAGAATTTATATCTCATTATTCAATAATGGGTGTTGCTCAGATTTCAGATTCTATCTAGCTCCATTTATTACATGTTAACGATTTTTTTTCTCTCCTTTTCCAACAGAAAAATAAGGTGCTGCCAGAGCAGTTTGCCTGAAAGGTTCAAATGTCAGGGCAGCAGTTTTGAATCTAATGGCTCTGACTCAATCAATGCAAGAAAGAAAACAGCTATTAGAGATTCCCTGAAAGTTGCTGTGATGGGGAAAAGCCTAGAACTGCTTTTCACCCACCTGCCTCCATGACTTTGGCTCTGTCCTGAATGGTACAGCACAAAATGCAACATCAGGAGAATAAATAACCTGGCTTGAAATTTCTGGGACTTTTCCTATGCTTGGCACTAAGGGTTCCTCCTTTCCCTTCACAGATAATGGGCTGACAAGGGCAGTTCTGCAATTCAGAGGGAAGTACTGAAAGTTACACTGCAGCAGGACATGGGGGCCAGAACAGGGCTCAAGCTTCCACTGAACAAGTTTAGCATTTTATTTACACATTTAAGGAAAATACAATAGAGGAAGTATCTCCTGGGGGCCAATTAACCTCTTAAACATGTTCACCTTTTTCAGCATCACTTTTATCTACAAATTTATGAGGACAACATGTACCTGACCTGCCTCCAAAGAGACCACAATTTGCAAAATATCAGGTGGCTACTTCTGATGAGCAGGAGAGAAAGGGTGAGGGAGCTCTTTCCCCAACTCCTCTAGTACAGCAGACAAACAGCCTCTAAAGACTTCCTAGAGAAACCTCCATTCAGGTAGAGCAAAGAGCACAGAATTATTGGGACTTTAAAATCCTTTGAGAGGACTACCCCAGAAGAGGGATATTTGAAATAAGGGCCTCTGTATTTTCTCCCTCCTCCCTCAGGGACAATGACATCGGCAGATAGGAAAGAGACTGATTCCTCCTCAGATTTATGTGTCTTCACTATAGCAACTGATAACTAAATATTCTTGAATTAAAACCAGAGCTGGACAGGTTGGGTCCTGATAAACACAATACAGTTTACTGCTTAGCAATTTTGTCAGCCACTTCATATTTCCTCAATACCATCACTCACAGGCTGCCTAAGCACCAAAAAATAAATATCATTCGAATTGCTTAAAGGTTTCCTGGGAAAAGTATCTGACTGTATGACACCAGCTCAAGTGTCCAGAATTGCCACATGTTCTGGATGAACGTCTTTTAAACATTCCAAGACTGTGTCCTGTCCTACTCCATTTGTGTTTTCCTGACCTTTTACAGTTGCTCTATTTGTATGCATCTGTTTGCCATTTACCATTACCAAAAATTCTTCCTCCATCAATGTTTGCAGGTCTCCTGCAATCTTTCAAGACTTTTGCTGTGACCAAGCTATCATGTTAACCCAGCTTCCCTGGAGGCACTGCCTGCATCTAAATCTGTGCAGAAATCCACCAGCCTGGAGAAACAAAAGGGGAAGTTCAATTAAAGACAGTACAGGAGACAAGTTTTGTGTGTGACCTCTCTCCTGCTGACAGTCTCCTTGATCATTCCTACAGGTAAGAGCAAAACCAACAAATGACACAAGAGAAAAGGACTTGTCAAAGTAGGTGGTGACCTGGCCACCAACTTCTCTATTAAAAGGATGGTTTTGTTTCTTACTGGTACTTGTTTTCTGTTGAAGACATATCAAGGCTTGAAATTCTCGATCTATTTCTGTTGTCAGTCACTAGATCACTTTTTAAACTTCTGTTTCTGTGGTGGGATACAAGATTAAACATAAAATTAATCACCAAAATACTTTTGCTGCTTGAAAGGACAAAATTTCCTATTGAATATATAAGATCTTTGATTTACACCACATGGTCACAAAATGTGTTTTCCACTTGTCTCATCTGGATATCTCCAGGCTTTTCCAGGTTCTTTCCCTTTTCTTTTTTATCCTATAATTACTCAAGGAGAGCAACACTTGACACTGTTGCCATAAAGATGAAAGCCCTGAGAGAGTGGCATGTTTAACACCTTTCAACCAATCAAAAGAGCCTGAGAAGACGAAGAGAGAACTCATTATCAATGCTTTTTGTTGGGGTATAAAAAAAACTCATCTAATGACTGTCGACCTTTAGGCTTACTTGCTTTGGTTACAAGCTTATGCCAGTGCTGAGACAATGTGGTCTGAATTAAATTCCAGGTAAAACAGTCAGAATCCTTCTGCATCCTTACATGGTCTGACTGTCCCAAAGGGGACAGCCTCTATCTGCTCGCCCAAACACAGATTCCCTGCACTTGGCTCTGTACCCAGAGTCGTAAGAAAGTCATTTCAGGAGCAGTGTTCTAGGTTTCTTAAACAAACAATATACATTGAAATACTTACTGCCAAGGATTGAAATAATGTCTAAGTGACTTTTTCCAGGCACTCCACAATACAATATTTTTTTCATCCAACAGCCTTTCATGTGACACTTTTATACAAAAATGTTTACAGGAAATGGCAAACTTTCCTTTCATTCTTCAGGTTACATGTAACCCCCATAAAATGCAAATGCTGAGTGAAGTCATTGAACTACCTGACACTTAAAAATGAACACATCTAGGTATCCTGCTTAAGATCAAATGGTGGCTCCCAGCAGCTAAACGGCTATTTCAAACACTGGATAACTGATTTTTTCCTGGCCTCCAACTGCCACTTTTAATGGGGAGTTACCCAGTGAATCTTTATTAGCAAAGACAGTGGGCATTAGGGGGTCAAGCAAAGGCAGCTTTCATTTGCACTTGCACAGTGGGATGCTCAAGCCTTTATCATTGTGCAGACTTCTAAAATTTGAAATGAGGACTGGGGACTGTCACAGAGACAAAACATCCAGGAACACACAGTCTCATAGCACACCAGAGTCTATGCACTTTATAGCAGACCTGTAGGAAAGCTGGCAACAGCTGCTACGAAATGCCAGCCAAAATCCCAGAATCTGCTTCTGCAAAGACTTTTCCAAAGAAATGGAAATGTTTCAAATCACTAAAAAACTTCTAGGATTCTCTCTCATCAGAATAGTTTAATAATGATATAAAAATGTCAGTTGCATGCAGTTTTCCTCTTCTCCCATCCTTTCCCCAAAGTTTTAGGAGGGGTGTTTTACCACAAAAGTGAAAGCCAAAAAGCCTCAAAACCAATTTGCAAGGAATGCCTTTACCAGTAGCACATACAGAGAGAGGCACATTGAGCCTCTGGCACAACAAACATGAGGTTCCCCAAGCTGAACTCAATGGACATGGGCTTGTGACTCCTGCAATTTCTGTGGGAGAGGCTTGGGCTATTCCCATGGTGTGCAAAAGACAACGCAAGGCCCTCCAGATGAATGGGAGTGACTCATAAGGAAGCAGAAAAGCTTTCCTAAAAAGGACCTATCATAGCCTTCCTCTTTCATTCTTGCTGGAGAGATGTCAAGGTTTGCTTCTCTTCCTTCTGTCCTTCCTTGCATATTTTTCAACCAAATGATTATGTCACTGTCTTCTTTCCTCTCAATAAAGAGAAGTATGCAACCTTTCAGCATTCCAACTGCAACCACCTGCAAAAGAGCTACACAGCACATGTAGTGCTGCTTGGCCAACAGGTGGGAAGGATCCCTTTCCTTGGGCTACACTGGCTGCCCAAGGTGTGCTGTGAATGTGGCTTCATGCTCATGGCTACTCCACCAGCAGCTCACCATGCCAGGGACACAGGGGCAGCTGCTTGTGGGGCAGTGTGTCCTGGTTTTGTGACATGCCAGCTCAAAACCATGTGACAGGAACTATCTGTTGGAGCAGGAGTTTCTTATGCTAGCAGAAGAAATCAATCTCTAAGATACACACTGGGTAAAAAGGAGCTTCAAGCTCTCTTCATGTCTTCTCCCTCACTGCCAGCTTTGGGAAGAGAGCAGTTGCTACTAAAGAAAAGGGGCTTCATATTTTGCCATGTTCGTTGTCATGGTTTTTCCCCCCTAAGGCCTTATCCCAGTTACTACAGAAGTAAATTGGCAGGCAAGAAATGCTGGCAGTTATGAGTCCTATTGCCATAGGGCTGCTTTGTCTCTCAGTGCAAGCAGACAGTGTATTTCTGGTTTATGTTTACCATCAGAGTCACAGTCAGTCACAGAAGCTGCAGTTCCAGCCTTGCAGCTGCAAGGGGAGATACGACAGATACCATCAAAGCCTTCACAGAGGTGACTTTCTGGAGGGGATGCTGAGGTGCCTGCTCTTGTGTCTCCATGACCACACCAAGGGACAGTCCGAGGGTTTTGGGCAGCTAGGACGGAGTCTGGTTCTTCTGCACAACAAATCAAATTGACCAGCAGTATGAAGTATTAGACATTTCAAATCACCAGAATTTATCCCAAGAATATGCTGTTTATTAGAAACACCTTGTTCCAAATCTTCTGCAGGTCAGAACCTGGATCCAGCCTGGATTACCACTTCAAAGCTGATGATCCTAAAAATTGAAATTCAAAACCAAATTTAAAAGCACCAGCAATAACATTTTCTACAGCTGAGGGACTCTGTTTTACACCCATCTTGGAACATGTTTCGTTGAATGCAAAAATGAGAATCTTGGCAAAGATAGCAGAATTTTATCACTTGTTTTATCCAGAGGATTTACTACCTGTGTGGGATGGGCATAATGGAACTCATTCTAATGCTCCATCCAGAAGAGAGTTCAAGAGAAAGTAAGAACATGACTTTTAATGAGTAGAAACAAGAGAAAGGTGACTGAGACTTGGCCAATTCAACCTTTCTAAAAGCTTATCCCTTTGCAGTCATTGTAAACTTCATTTCGTCACACTCAGGGCACACACCTGACAATCTGACCACACAACTCCACTGGACTTTGATGTAAGGGTGAGCCTGCAGGCAGACAAACAAATTGCTTCAGCTCACATCTTTCTTTCTGGCATTTTTGTCTTTCTTCAATAGTCAACTTGGATAAAAGCAAATCTCCTGAGAGGAAAAATGTTTCCATTTAGTAGGGGACCATACTTTGTCCATCCTCAGACTGAGAAAGGAGTAGCATTGAGCTCTAGGACAAGAAAAGGAATGCACAAACGTTGAACTAGCTGATGAGCAGCATTTCTATGGGAAGGCAGGAAGAGGAGGGTTTAAAAGAAACATTTTGGTTTCTTTGAAATGGTGTACACATTTTGGGCATACAACACAAAAACTGTAACTGCTTTAGAAATGATTCCCAAGAAAACTTATAGCTGTTTAGAGGCAAAAGTCTCACTGGGGGAAGAAGAAGCACTGTGGGTTACAGGAAAGATTCAGAGAAGGCAGTCAGGCTGCCTGGATTCACAGAGGCACTGTCACATGAAGTCACATATAGACAACTGGCCTCCCAGCCTCCACTCCCAGATAGAAATAGACCTCTGAGATGTAAGAGGGGAGGGGTCAGACCAAAAAGGAAGAATTACCCTCCCCCTGGCCTGTGCTAGATTTGTCTACAGGCACAAGCAGTCACGGGGTCTGTGAAGCAATAAGATAACGTGACATGGCAGAGATTAAAAATAACATTGCTGATTGGAAAACATCAGTGTCCATTACATGGGACAAACTCCTGGGGCTACATGGGGAAAGGTTTCCAAAGTTCTCTGTGATGGGAGTCTAGATCTTGAAAGGTAGATAGCAACAGCAAATAATTTGTGGGAAAGAGGCAACTCCCAGGTTTATTCAGTCATCCAGGAGGTACCCTGAAACCACCTGTTACACCGGGCTCCAAAGCAAGGAAATACTGAGATCTCCAACATGTGCATTTCAACAAGTAATTAGACCTTACCAAAGTGCTTCTCTATATAACAAAGGAGGCCAGGAGAAGCTGTGTGTTTGGGATTAAAAGTGTTTCACTCATGGATATAGCTGAAAGGAAAGCTGCTTCTATACAACCCAAAATAAGTTGTAATAAAATATATAGGATTGCTTTGCACTGAATAACAGGTAATTTCACAACTTCCAATACCCATACTTTGGACAAGCTTTTACAAACCAAATTCAATGAGTTCTGCTCAAGGGACTCTTGCAACACTGTGGAGCATGCAATATCCACAGGTATTGCAACATCTTAATTGCAAAATAAAGGCTGTTTGCCTCCAAATCTCCTCACGGTCTCCTTCCAGCCAACAGTGACAGTGTTACATGGAGATTGTTTTCTCTTGGGTTAGTGAGTTGAGTCAGCTCAGTGGCCATCTGATAGGCACCCAACACCTCCAAGTCAAAGTAGCACAATTGCAAGGCCATGAGCTAAGAAGGGGAGCAAGACTCCCCTGTAATACTGAGCTGTTAGCACCGTGCCTTCTGGCCCTGCAGTGCTGCTCACGGGCTGTTCCACTGTCCCCTTGGTTAGAGGCAAGAGTTCAGCAGTCACTTCTGTGCCCAGGTGCTCCAGCTTGGACAGGAAATCAATGCTGCACCCCACCACATGTTGTGGCCATGCCTCTAAAGAATCAGGGAGAAGCAGTTGTTGTGAACAATTATTGGCACAGAAAAAATTACCCCAATTATCTGCACGTGACAAGCTAACAAAGGGAGTTTTTAAATACTCAGATTCAGAAATCAAGCACAGCAGTTCACTACCACTGACAACAGAACAGTGAGTATCTTGAAACAACTCAGACAATGCAAGGTTTGCTGGTACCTCTTTCCTTTTTATTCTTAGTTGATCCCCATGTTCTCACCACATTGCACTGCACACTCCCTGGTTTTCCTATATATAGTCTAGCCAACTTCTGCTTTTCCCTCAGACTTCCAGGCCAGAATTACTGGGAGGGGAGCATCGCTCTACATTCTTATAGAGAGCAAAAAACAACAGCACTAAACCATTTCTGTGATAAAATGAACACAGCCTCTGGTGATCAAAGGATAAAATCAGCATCTTCCAGAAGAGTTCAGAATGGGACCCAGCTGAAGGTCAGAGGGCTCTGGAGGAGCCCTGAGTGCATGGTTCAGTGACACAGCCAGGCTGATCTGCTGGCTGGCAGGTACAGATGGAGGACTTCTGTTCCTACATAATGTTATTCCTCTATCCCCTGTGCCTCCTGCTCCAGGTGCCCATGTGCAGCCCTCCCCCTTCAGCACTACTAATTATCCAGTTCAGCTCATGGGCAAGGCAGAACACTTAATTTCAGTTGTGAAGTCTTACAAATTAAGCAGGTTGAACAAGACATGGTGGACCACCAGAGCCAATGTGGGGAAAGCAGTGGGGAACAGGAAGGTGGAAGGAGCAGGATTGGTCCTTCTTACCTGAAAAATTGAGAAATATCATCAAACTCTGTGACTTCTTCTGGTGGAGACTGTACTGGGTCTCTCTTTGTATCCCTGTGAGATTCTGTCATTGGGCACTCAGACACTCTCAAGAAAGAGTGAGAGGAAGAGATTACCTGATCAATCAAGTATTTCCTTCAGCTGCAGCTCTTTTTCCTACAGGAAGCCCTGGCTTGTATAAACCACTCAAGAAGCAAACATCAAAGGACTCCTCTATCACTTAGTCAGGATAATAGACTGTACTTGAACTCTACTCAGTGAAGTGAAACTTCTTAAACTGAGAGCTGGAGTTTAATTTGTTATTCCTGGCAAACTGCCCAAGAGGAAATGGATCCAGGGCAGAAGTTTGTTTGTTAGATAGCAGTGAGAGATTGACACTTTTATAATATGCCACAAAAGCAGGGAGAATAGAAAGAGCTGTTAAAACTACTGATTATTCTAAGATCTGCTCTTAATGCTGCATCAGTTAAAAGATCTCCTTTTAGTAATTGTCAAATAATGGAAATAAGAGACCATGAAACTTCAGTAAGAAGGATTTTGAGCAGACATTCTGCACACGAGGCTGATTCAAAAGAATAGGATGAAAAAACACAAAATCAGCTGCAGCAGGTCCTTTACAGACTGGAATCCTTCCCTAAAGACACGAGGTACTGACTGCCAGTCCAGTCCACACTTTCAGTGCACATAACCTGCTCACCAGTGTCAAAAATGTAGTGCAAGGAGCTCTCAGTTGTTTGATAAGGTAGGTTACAACCCAGCCAGGATCCCACTCCAGTGTGTTGTCCTGTAGCTCTGTTGCCTCTGTGCCTTGAGATAGGGAAGCTCATGGACCCTCTGCCCTACAGTGGCACAACCTCAGTCACACCAAGCTCCAGAAAGCCAACAGAAAGCATGACCTGTGTGAACAGACAGCAAAATGGTTTCACTGCACTGAAATTCTTTACTACATTTTTCAAAAGAACCAACTGCACCTGATCGACACACCTTATGCAAAAACATCACATGTATTTTTAAGATATCCTCTTCTAAATAAGAAATCTGAAGTTGCTTTTTGACTTCAGGATATGTGAGGGTTACATCTTTATTATATGTTAACAGTAAAAATATTCCATGGTAACACATTCCATTTTGGAATCTCCTTCACAGTAATTTACAAGTTGCATTAAGACAGACAATTCAAACTAATGAAAGCTCCTAACAAGAGCAAAGCAGTGCATTTACCATAAATACCAAGAGACTTCGTCCCTTCAGGCAATTTCTTAAATATTTATTTCCACTTCACTATGCCTGGAGCACAGTTTAAGGAGCTGATTAGGTATATAGATTAAAGAACAACTACAAATATTAAGAAATGCTAATAGGCATAGTTAGTAATAACTCTTCTGAAGTTCCTTGCACAGATTTTGCAATGTGGAAGAATTCTAAATATTGTTATACCCCTCTCCCTGATACTTTTTTCCTTTGGTAAATAATTTTATTTGGAAAGGCTTTATCTAAAGGTTAAACCTCCCCTATGCAATCTCTGAATGAAACAGAAAAGCATGCTTAGATGTCTGGTCCCAACTGCCAGTGTCCCATACCTTCCAAAACTTCCAGCCTGTGTGGACAGTGGCAGCTCCCAGAGTACATTTGCCACCAAGTCCTTCCATGTGGACAAGGCACACGTGGATCCACCCTCAGACCCTGCAGAGATGCAGCAGAGAGTTTTCAGCTGTTTGGACTTTTAATGCTATTATAGACATTCCTCATCATTCAAAGAATAAACAGCAACACACATGGAACATCCTGTGGATCGATCTGAGGCCATGAGCTGCCAAGCTGACCCATACTGGCTCTGCCATACACCACAAGAACAGATACAATGTGAACATTGTCCAATACATTTCCTGGAGTTTCTGCCTGGGTCTTGGTGAGATTGTCTCTTGGGATAGAAAGATTCATCAATAAGCATTCATCCATAATTAAGCAAATAGGCTATTGGAAAAATTTAATAGCAAATAACTAATAAGGATTCTCATACCATAAGAAGACAAAAAGAGAAACAGGAAAGCATGAAATCATATTCTGGCTTTCTGCACAAGAACCACAGAATAAATCATATGCTGTTGATATATTGCTTTCAGATTCTCACCCAATAGTTATTATGACCAAATCCACAGCAACTCAGTATGTAAAAACAGAGGAATGAGGCTGGTGGAGGTTGTTTGGTTCTCAAAGCCAAGATAGCTTTAAACAGGTAACATCTTTACCTTTAAATTAACAATTTTAGCTAATTGGGCTGTCACTTTTCCATCTGCAAACCACTAAGCATTTGCCTCCTAAGCTCAGGGAAAAAGCCTCCAGAGACTGTGAGTCAGTGAACAAAAACTGTTTTGGGTCCCATGGCAAAGAAGTACTTTGCTCTCAAAAATAGATACATTTCTTGTGGGAAAAAACAGCCCAGCTCCTTCCTCTCCCATAGATAACAACGTAAAATGTCAGACACCTCCCAGGCTCCATTCCCAGGAGATCAATAGCATTGCAGTCATTACTTTGGTGGGTTTTTTCCTTAAAGGTTAATTCATATCTAACCAAAAATTGTGACCCAACAGCTCAGTACTTATGGGAGCATGAGGTGTGGAATGTCTGGCTGCCAGTAATGCTGAACTGCTACAGCTGCAAAAAGCTACAGCAGGGTTTGGGCACTTGGAGACACAAAACCAGGGTGGAAGACAGGTAAAGACTGGATGCAGGGGAGCAGGTAGGGCCTGTGTTCAGTGCACAACAGTGAGAGGCTCCAAAGCAAGGGGAGGAGGTTGCATGCAAGGAAAACCCACCTGCTTGCTCATGTTTGCAGCAGGAAACTCATGGGGTGCATTCACTGTGTTGCCAGCATATCCTGCGGGTTTGGGGCTGCACAGTGACAGTAGAGCAATGTGAAACCCTTAGACAGTAGAGCTTAATGAAACCCTAAAGACCACATTCAAGGGTAAAAACTGTTCCATGTGCACCTTTTTAATGCAAAGGCATTAAACCCAGAGGGTTTGGTGACTGCAGCACCTTGGGTACAGTAACAGCTCTGCCAGAGCCACCAGGCCCTGTGCTGCTGGCTGTCACCTGCTGCAGGGCACAGCAGCCCAGGGGGCTGAGCCCTGCTGGGAAACTGCACAGAAGGTCTGACAGCATCTGTGCCACAGCACTGCAACAGCCTGCAGCTCCTCAGGCATCTCTACTCACCCTCAGCCCTTCTGGGCCCCTCTGCACCTCACACCTGTATTAACTTTGTGCTGAGATTGCAGGCTGCCACCCCTAGGGCAGGGGCAGAAGGACAGATGTGAGGACACTCGCCAGAGGTGATCCTCGTCCATTATTCTCATTTCACTGGATAAATTCAACACCAAATAGCCAGGAAAAAAAAAGAAAAATAATCCCAGACAGACAGTTAAACTGAACCCCAGGCTGTACAGTACCACAGCAGGCTCCACAAAGCTCTTGCAGTACCAGGGGAGTGAGAAAAGGGGGAGGAAACATCACAAGAGATGACTTTGCTTACTCACATCATTGGTGCAGACAATCTTGTTTACATTTGATTGGCCTCATCTAAACTTTGCTGGAGGTTGACCATAATATTTACAAGCTGAAAGAACAATTATGTAGCTGAGAGCAGCTAAATGGAACAAAACAAAACCAGAGACGCAGAAATCATGTCATCTGCTAAAGTCAAAAAAACAAACTAAGCCATCAGACCACACATCTGCCTCACGCTATATAAATTTACACCGTGGTACTATTTGTGCAGCTTTACAGCAATATGGATGTTCTTTGAGTTTATAAACACTTACAGTGCTTATGTGCTCCATGTACTTATTTGTACCATAAAAATTTATATGGAAGGATATTTCCTATGCCTCGTCTGTTTGTTTACAGAGTCCACCTTTAAAAGACCAATATTCTTCCCTCTGGGGCCTGTTTACAGTCTGCACCTGTGATGGTTTCTTCAGTTTCAACCTCATGGGCTGTATTTCTTACATAACTGTTTTCCCTCTTTCAGACACCATTAATCATCCCTCTGTCAAGATCTTCTTCCCACACCAGGCTTTACTGTACATTCCTTGCGTTTTCGTACCATGATGTCAGTACAGAATGGAACAAAGATAAGAATTGCTCAAGATTTTCCTTCAAACGATCCCATTTCTACAAAGCTATATATAAAATAAAACCCTCATACTCACCATGGAATTTGGAAAGGAACAGGCTTGGGGATTTGTGATTTTCTCATATTTTGAATCCTTATTTCTTGAAAACTAAATGCGAAATTATTTTGGAAAAATGAGTGCAGAAGTCCAGGGACCAAAGCAAGCACAACACATTGTAATCAATGGTAGAGCAACTAGGCAAGTACGTAAATTGCACTGCAAATGTTTTGAAAATAGTTCAACCATGCTTGAAAAATTATGACTTTTTTCTCACTTTTCAATGTTTGGGAAAGTGTTGAATGCATTTAACATCTTTTTCACCACTGCAAATGATTTAGAATAGCAAGAAGAAAAAAGTGTCGAGACGCTACTTCCATTTATTTGCATGTTTCAGAGATAGAATGGACTCCAAATTTTTAATTATTTTCCTTTTATGAAAGAAAGCAAACTCTATTAATCTGTCAAATCCCTATTCCTGGGCAAACATTCACCCTACTGTGGTTTTATTGGACTCAAGAGTATAGCTCCAAATAAGTAAAGATCTCTGCCTTATTTTCTTGTAACACTAACACTGTAAAGAGCAAAGACTCCACGTAACATCACAGCAAAGCATCAGAGGAGCAGTGTTGTAACATATCTGGCTGTCAACCATCAGCCTATAAAAATACCCAGGCAGCTCTGTTCTTCTCTTGGAGTGAAGAAGAGAGCTGTTCATGCAGAACAATATTTGTTTTATTGACAGATTTTACTGTTATCTGTTACCCACCAGTGGGCTCCATTTGCAGTTTTCATCATAGAGTAATTGCTTATTAGAGACATTAGCAGGTTGTTTATTTGAAAACTATTATGCTAATAAGGAACAATCATATTAACAAGGTGTGCTCTTTACAACTTTATTTGTTTATCCTCAGGGACTAAACTTCTGAAACCTCAAACCTTTGTTACATACTGAAAGATTTGGAAGTAAAATGTCTGAAGGTTTTTTTTTCATGTCTGAGAAATTTATCCAATAATAATCAGTAGTTTTATTGCTATCATCAATAACAGGAGCTGCCTCTGACAGAAAGATGCTCACAGGATTGAAGGCTATTCTGTACACAACCATTTATTTGCTAAGCAGTCTGGAAAAATCATCTTGCTGCTGTATTTGCACATTTTCTTCTTATAAATGTTACCATATCTATAATGTACCAACTTTACTATATCATGAAGCCCAAAGGGAAGGAAGACACTGACTGTAGCATAACTTCCAAGGCTCTGGGAAAACACCTGTTTCCCTTATCCTTTGAGCTTTAGGGGCTTTTTAACCTCAAACTCACCAATAAACTCCTTTAATGATAACCTAGATGGGATCAGTTACATTTTCACATCCTAAGATTTCTAAAAAACCAACGAGTACTTACAGCACAATTTCACTCCTGCAAGAAAATGCTTTTACCATCGACACAGCTGAAATTTTTGCTATGCTACTGCTGTTCATTATTTTGCTGTGCTGGGGTATTTGGTGCTATACATAGTATCACTTTCAGGCAAAAATTAAGAAAGCAGTCTTGCAATGGGTAGTGCACACAAGCAGAGTAGAGTTGCAGATTCCAATCTGACTGCATACCAAAGCAACAAGACATAATTATTTATATACCAGTATCACACAGACCCAAATTTGGGCTCACAGCCCAAAGTGATAAGGTGCAACATAAACATCTAGGTAAAGAACAACCTAAACCAAGAGGATCACATGTAAAAAGAAGACCATAAAAAAAAAAGATCATGGAAAAAAAAAGCAACCAAAAAAAGAAGAGCAAGCAAACCACAGAGCAGGAGAAGAAAAAAGGGAAAGGACAACTTGACTGAGGACTGACTGAACACAACTCAGCTCACCTCTTGCCTGTGGCTCACTTTGGCAGCCAGCGAGTGGAGGATGTGGCTTTGGATTAAGTAATCAGACAAGTCTGTGTAAAAATGGAAACAGAATAGGCTAGATTTTGTTGTGTAAATATATAGATACTAAGCACTCAAAATATCCTAGTGTATTTCCCTTCTTCCTGTTTCTGTGTACATACAGACCTGCATGTATGCTCATGTATGATTCATAAAAAAGTTCATTTAATCTTACTGCAGTATAAGTAAAATGTTGAAAGAAGAGGTAACAATGCAGGGAATCAGGCATGTTGTTTCGAAATTGCATGTGTCCGTGGGCTGGAGTCCAAAGCCAGCAATCCTGATGTGTTTTGGAAATCTTTGCTCTTGAAATTGAGTGAGCACACCCAGATACTACCTGAACTTCCACATCACTGACTTCATATGATGGAGGGACAGAAGGAGATGAATTCTGGTACTAAAACTTAAACGCCTTGCAGTAGTCTCTATAACTGTAAAGGTAAACTGTAACAGCAAAGAAAAGAGAAATATATAGAAGGCACAATGTTTTGTTCTGAAGCCACTCTTCAGGAAGGAGGCTTATCATATTACATGATACTTTACAAACCAATGCTTCCCTCAAAACATGGGAGATCTTGTTTCAGTGCTGCCTTTGTGCCAGAAAAGTCTCTCTGAGTAAGGGCTGGTTCACTTCATAGCATGTACAGAGTTACTAGGGCTGAAAGCTCAGCTCAGTATCTGTGATTGTGTGCCCTTCCAGCCAAGCCCCGGCTCTGCCTGGTACTCAGCCCCCCTAAGCTATGCCAGAGGATCCCATCTGTGCCAAAGGACTTCCCTGGAGTGGCAGGATAAAAGCCAGTTTTAGACAGCTGAGCATGTGATGTAGTGCCATACTTTTAAGAGATCATTTCAACAACTCCTTAAAAAAGGCCTGTGCCAGGTAAGGTTCGCCCTTTAGGTCTTTAGTGTAAACTGCAGTGCATACTCTTCTGGTGTGTGCTTCAGCAGAATTCCAGGCTCACAACACCTCATCCAGGAGAAGGACAGTCCCTTCTGCTTATCTTTGCCTGTCCCAGATTTTGCAGGCTGCTTGTCTCACCCTGCCAACACACAAGGGTGGCAGCCTGGGAGTGACAGCTTTCCAACCTCTTCCTCAGCTACTTACATCAGCTGGCAGAAATTCTTCAGAGATGGCAAGAGGGCTAGATATTTACAAGTGGTGTTTATTTTTCTGGAATAGCATATGCAACCAGCTGCATGTTCTCTTCATCAAAAAGTCTTGTGATCTGAACAGCCTTAAGCCACTCTCCTGTGTCACTTGTCCTTCTTGATCAGCTTGAAAAAAAAAATAAAAGGATCACCCTGCCACTTCATGGTGTACTCTTACAAGCATGGTTGTGTTTGTTAGCACATAGAGTATGGGATGGCTTTGAGAAGAGCTCTCTGTTCCAGCAGGTTTACATTTGAAGGTGACAGTAATGAATGGGATCAGCCTGTTTCTCACTTTCAGGGGCTGAGCCTCAGGCTGGCACAGGCAGTGCAGAAAGGCAGATCTGTGTCCATTTGTGCTCCAGCACCATGGCTTCAAGGCTCTTCTCTCAACTCACCCTCTCTCTAGGTGGTTGGTAAGGAAACTTGCATGTGAGATTTGTCTTGGTTTCCAGTCTAAAATCTACTGACTGTAGCTCTGGTCACAGTCCAGCTTAGGAAGACAGACCTGTGCTGGCTTCACACACAAGTGACTACAAGTAAAAAAATATCAGCGATGCCACAGTAGACACGAACAGATGAGCTGAGGTTTCATAACGCACCCAGAAACATCTGAGGGATGCAAAGCCAAGCTCAGGCAGCTCCAAAGCCCCTCTCTCTGCACTCCTGTCACCTCCCCTTGCAGCCATGCTGCCTGGGCCCTGCTGCTTCTGCCCAGGGTGTGACAGTGGGGACACCCTTCAGCTTACAAGGCAGGGTGACAGCACCTCCTCATCCTCTGCCTCACCCCTGCACAGCTGTTGGATGGGAAGGCAGTGTCTCCCAGAGACACTGCCAGTCTGACTAGGAAGTTCCAGATGTAGAGGGGAATGGGAGCACCATGTCTTCTGAACAACTGCAATGAGCCATGATGGCTCAAAAATACCATTTTAATTCTTGCCCAGCAAAGTAAAGCTTGCACAGAATACATTGCTGAAATTAACTTGTTTTTCCTCCACTCTTTCCAATATCTTTTTTTCTTCCAGTTTTGCTTGATTTTATTTTTAGGCTGGTTTTAGTGTCCAGCAAGAACACAAGAGGAGCAGAGAAGGTGGGGATTTTTCTCACTGTTCAACAGGACTGAGCAGCCCCAAACCACTGAACTCTAGTTTTGCATTACTGCCCTGCCTTCCTCTTGGGGATTAATTCAGCAGCGCTGTTTGGGTTATGTGCTGGATATAGACTTAGTTCTCTTCTATTTTGCTGTTCCTGCAGCTCCATTAAATTGGGCATTTGAAAACAACATTATATATGTATATACACACATACACACAGACACATAAAACAGAGCTCTTAAAAAGAGTTTACATCTTGGGAGGAAGCCAACATTGATTTCTTTAAATTCAGAGTAACTCCTGACTTCTGAAGGAGTTCATGTGTCTGAGAACAGCAGTGGAAATTTGTCTTTCAGTGTTTCTGCTTATCATTCATCAGGGTTCTGGAGTACATTCACATCTTTGTAAGGGTCTGGAGAAGCTTCACTAAAAAGCCTTGTTCCCATTAGCAAATCTGTAAAATTGTCTGAGGGACTGCCATGTGGGACTACAGATAGATGTACCATGTTCGTTGGTCCTTGCTCCCCTGCTCCCCAACTGCAGCACTCAGCTCCCATACACCACTGCTGCTAAAGCCTCGGCATTTTATCCACTCGTTCATTAGTCACAGTGCAGAATGAGTCTGTAAAGTATTAATATTTTTGCACAAGCACAGGAGCTCCCAGGGCTAAGGAAGAATCTGGCACAGACAAGACAAGGCAGTTTGGGTGATGGCCTCAGTGATGAGAAGCTCAGGTAGTGAACATTTCGAACCTGCAAACATGCTGCTAATGTCCAAGGAGAAAAGGCTGCTGCCATAAATCACCTTGTCTGTGAAAATATTCTGAAATGACAGCACCAGCCTCTATATTTGAGAGATAAACTATCCAGTTTATTTAGCCTCCTTCAAACTTTATCACAGACACAAAGAAAAGGGAAAGATAACAGAAGGAAATCTATCTGAGAAGACATTTATTTTTATCAGCCTGGACCTCTGGGACACAGTTCATGGAATTTCTCCTCTGCACCATTCCCCTTCTTGGAGTCATCACACTTTGGCAGTAAAATATCTAATTTTAGGAATTGTCAAAAAATTGGCAACTTCTGTATTTCTGAAAGAGTCGAATACAGTGTTAGGCTAAGTCCCAATCTGGCACCCAGGTCAAATTGGGGTTTTTTTCAAGGTCAGAATTGCTTAAAGGCAGCCCCCAGAGATGGAGCACAGATACTTGACTTGAACAAACTATCTCTGGAAGAAATATATTCAAAATGAATGAAGTAGTTGATGAACTCCCAGGACTCCTTTGCTCTTTGCATTAAGAACAAAAAGGCAGGAACATAACAAGGACATTTATATATGGTGGGGACACAAAAGCAATTAGAAAGGTTGGATTTACCTTTACTTGCTTCTGCTACTGCCTGTAACTGTCAGGGTTTCAGAGAAGGGGGATCCTTCTCCTGTTTTCCCAAACATCTGGGGCTCATGACTAAGAACTCTGCATGTTGTGTTCAGCAGCAGGGTGGTTTTCCATGCTCCACACTGAAATCTTCCTAGGGCAACCTCTGGCCACCATTTCTGCTTCCACCTGCCAGGAAATTATCAACCCTGCAGAAACTTCTGCAAACAAACTCTCTCAAACAGCAACAGCCGCAAGTGAGTGTATTATAAATGGTAAAGGAACACTGAACAGTTCTTTTCTAACCAGAAAAAGGCTGCTGTCAAGTGCTTTAATTTCCCTGCTAAATTGTATAGTAAAAAACAAATTGCATGTAAAGACCATGTGACTGGGAACGAAAAGCCTCTCGTTGAAAGCTTTCATTTGCCCTTTATCACACTGTTTTGCTTCATATTCTATAAATAGCTCATGTGCACTGTTTTTCCTTTTGGCCTCATAACTATGAACTGGTTCCTCACTGGCTTTGCAGAGTCTGAAGAAAATCTCTGGAGAATGCTGTAAGCATATTTAGATAGAAGCTCACAAGTGGATTAATTTCAAAACAGGTCTCAGTTGGTACATTTAAAAATATATAATAATCAGAACTGTTTGTAATAGATTCATCTCCTTCTGTAGCAGAAATCAGGAATTGGAGTAGCTTGGTTTCTGCAATCTGATTTTAGTTACAGTTAGGCTGCAATTTATTTTTAGTAACAAACTGTTTCCCCGAGACAGATTCGGCTGCTCATTAGCATTGGGAGCCTTCCCTACAAAAAATATATTGTGAAACTTCCTTTTAGCTTTGATTAGACCCACCCATTTAAACATAAACTCCATTCTGAAAAGACAGAGAAGATTTGATTATCCATCTTGTCATTAACACACAATAAAGATACTGAAAATAAATTGTCCCTCTTCTCTAAATTTTTTACTTAATATTACCAGAGTTTCCCTTTAAAAAGGCAGGGAAATCTGTTAATCTGCATTATGAGCTTAATGAAAAGAAGTGTAATTGAAAAATTGTTGTAATGAAAGAGAGCGAAATACCAGTTGTGTTGGATTTGTGATTTTATACCATTCAACTACTTCATCAAAACATTGGCTAGGGGAATCCTCACAGTGACTCCTCTAGATGGGTTAATTGGCAGGTTGGGATCCAAATCATTGCCTTCACCAACTGATCTTTCCAGAGAGAGTTTAATCTGCTTTGCTTCCCATTTCACCACTGGTGTCAGCCCACACTGCTGCAGTAGCAGCCTGGTTTTACTTATTGATCAGTATTTTCCAAGCCATTTTTTCTGCTATACCCACCCAGGTAACCTCCAGGCACATGGACTCCTAACACTCCAATTTCCAGCATGAGAAGTGCCAGCTTTGGTCAGGCCAAGGGCCCCTCCAGCCTCCCTGCAGCAGGAGGAGATCTTGCAACCAGCTCTTAACCAGCCGAGGCTGTGGTGTTTCATGGTTATGAGCGCCTGTTCTCCAGATGTGCTTAGCTGGGCTTATTAAGGGTTACCCACAGCAAGCAGATTTACTTCAGCTCACCCCTGTGGATGATGAAAATACCTCCCCTGCAGCACATCACACATCAGGAGATGGTGATCCTGACACAGAGCAAGCTCTCAGAGTCCAGGTCCTGCAAAAGCACAGATCCCTGCTGCACCCCACATCCTGGGGTGAAAGTAAACTTGATTCTGCAAAATATTTGCTTTACTAAAGATGAACTCTACCAGGTCCTCAAAGGAGCTAATTCCAAAACTGGCAATGTCAGGGTTCAGATGTGCCATATGGCAGATTTGGAGCACTGTGGCTTTGGGGTTTTTAATTCTTTAGCTCCTTTAGCCACTATTAATGAGGTGTCATGGTTCATTTAAATTATTTTCAAGATAGACAAGCTATTGGAGTGGATTGTAATTAATGCCTCCCTAAAGCTTCAACCACTATGTTGTCCTGACAGTTCAAATGTTACACAGAACTTGTAAAATTCAAAGACCACTTATTTTAACGTCTTTGAATTTTGTACTCTGTAGTACATTTCCATATAATTTTCCAGAAAAACAACTCTTTTCCCTAAAAACACTATTTATTTTTGTTATTTCAACCAGTATTTTCATATCTAATAAAAAGAAATAAACCCCTCTTTACTTTAAAAGTATGAATACAATCTTAGCAGTTAATTACATGGCATTACAAAAATACCACTGAAATGGGTATGAAAATTGCTCAGAGCAATTGGTAGAGCACTTTCATAAGTCAGAGAGAGCAACAACTCCTCCAATTCATACATGTTTACACGCAGAGCTTTCACATATATGGCTATGCTTGATTTCAGAAATTATGTCATTTCCTGATGTAAAGGACTCAGGCTTCATAGATTTTTTCAGTGAAATAATTCATAGATATTTCACTGAAATCACAGCAGCTGATAAAAAAATTCTTAATCTCTTTCTTGTAGCTAACCTTGACCGTTTGACCCTGAGGGGTTTAACAGCCTCTTTGAGGGAGGGGTCTGAAAACGGTGGATTTCAAACAAAGACAGAGATCATTTCATCATTAGTGTAGATGTAGGCAGTGACAGGGTTCTGCTCTGGGTTTGCCCTGTTTCAGTCGCCTCCCCGCACTGTTATTTGAGCAGGAATGTGGGTGCTCGCCGGTGATGGTATCTGTGCAGCACCACAAACGGCCCCGCATTCTTGGCATATTTGGTGGCCTGCATCAGCCCTGCTTGGAACAAAAGCTCTTGTTTTGGCTACATCACTGCAGACTGTTGCCTGATCCAAACTGTCTGCTTCCTTCTGAACTTCTAAACAGAAATGACAGATCCGTTTGTAGTTTTTTAACAGATCTAGCCTCAGAAAACCTATCTGACATTGCCTAAATAGGAGCTGCCTTTGGCATCTAGGTTTGGTTTTAACTTAGAACACATTCTCCAGCTTAATACCCAAAAGACAAAGACAACTCAGACATAAACTCTAGCTGTGTGAGGATTTTACTTGAAACAAAATTCAAATATGTGCAATGAACACAAGCATAAATGCTATTTGAAGGACCATGCAAACGCTAATTAGGAAGCTGCATTCAGAACTGCACACAGCAGTTTCACTGGCATGTCTGGATATTCAGGATGGCCTCTCTGTGAAGAGCCCTAGCATCTCCTGCAAAGAAATCTCTGCCTCCCCATCCATGAGCTGCAATGGGCTAAAGGTCAGCTCACAGGCAAAAGAGAACAGAAAGGTGAAAACCGCAGATGCAGGGCTGGCTACTTTCCCTACTTGCTAGGCAGACAGTTTTGGTAGGAATAGAGAGTAGCAATTCTATTTTGAGCAGTAAATGAATAAATTTAATCCTCAACTGTCAAGGCAAAGCATTCCTTCTCAGGAGAAAAAAGATATTTGAAGAAATCAGATAGGGACATTGAAAGGTCCCAAAGTAAGACCATCTCCATGTCCTTTCTGAGAGGTATTTCACTCACCTGCCCTTTAACATTATCACAGATTTCATAATCACCCAAACAATCTTTTACACTACTTGCCATCCCTGATTTAGATAGTTGTTGTTTTGGGTTTTTTTCCCTTTATTTTAATGCCTTTTTTGGAAATTTTCTGTTGCAATATAGTTCATTAATTCCTGTTCCATCTTCTGCAGGGATTGGACTCTCTCTAAGCATCATACTGCTCTTCTTTACAGCAGCCTTTTCTGTATTTGAAGACTTCTGTAATTTTTCTTCTGGTCTTTTATTCCCTACACAATCCAGATTGTTTCAGGTTGCCTTCTAGGTTTGTTTCCTATTTGCTTGATCATTCCCACTTTGGAATCTCTCCAATCAGCCCACATTATTCTCAAATCTACCAATCATCTCGGGATGTCCTCTTGGGACATTATTCCTACATATGAAACCATGTTTTCCCAGCCAGGTTTTAAAATGACGTCTATTAAGCTGAGGGTTGTGTCTTCAGTGCACAGTTAACTTGAGTTATTTGCACTTGAGTTAATACCTCCCCAGTCAGCCTCACATCAGAGTCCCAGGAACAGAGAAGGGAAAGGAATCACAGGAAATCATCTCATCCATATCCCACCTCTGAGGCAAAATCAAGTCCAATATATCTACAGTCTTTTTGAAACACTCTTATCAGCAAAGTCATCATGACCTCCTAGGGCTATCTTCACATAAAAAATTCCAAATCCCCAAGGAGCCATTTACCCACAACTGCCTCAGTCAACTGTGTGCCCACCTTACCACATAAACCCAGCACAGTTTGCCTTCAACAATGTCATGTGGGATGGTGTCCTAGCTTATCTTTGCAATAAGGTTCAACCAGATCTACTATGCACAAGTACGGAGTGGCATCATGATAATTATTTATCACATTTGTAAGGACAAGAAAGATTTTTAAAGTATCATATAATGATTTATGCCATTATTAATTTTTAATATTAAATAAGCATTAAGGTTCTCCAAATTCTCCATGGCTTCCTTCCTCTCAGCTGTCCTTGCATTTTCAAACACAGGTAAAACATTTGTCTTCTTGACATCATCAGGAAACTCCATGTTTCTTACAGAGAATGGCAGATAAATAAGCACTGGCAAGTTTTTAATATTATAGGATATTGTATCAAGTCCTGCTGACTTGCATAATCTTTCTTATCTATCAAGTACACCTGACCTGTTCCTTTTTAGTTCTGTTTTTATTAAAATTAACTGGTTTAAACATCTGGTTATAATTCACCTTTTCTGTGGTGGTTGAAAGGAGAAAGACATCAAAGAGATGACCTATCATTTGTTCATTTCCATATTAAGCAACTACTTTCCTCCACTTTGGTTACTTAAGTATTTTCTTGCTATTCTTCCTTCTTCGGCACTTGCAGTTCAGTTTCAGTGCGAGCTTTCCAACCCTCCCTTACGTGTCCCTGGAATCTCTCATACCAGTCCCCTGAGGAGAAACACACCTTTGCCAACTTTTCCTGCTCCGCTCAGCGCGATAAGCCACGCTCATGTCTCACCCTGCCCTCTCTCTGGGATTGTTATCCCAGAGCAGCTGCACGCTGCCCCTGGCATGGCACACGGGGATTGATGACCGCACGGAATGACCGCGCTAGCGGCTGGCAAACCGCGCTGGCTCCAGCCTGGCCCTGCTGACCAGCCGCTGTGTTCTGTGAAACATCCCCTCCTGAACGGCTTCTGCTTCCCAACAGAACCTACACCCTGCAGGTGCTGCCTGGCCAAGCCCAGAGAGCACCAGGAGAGAGGTGAATGCTTCCCTTCAACTCGGCCAAAACGAAACAAAAGCAACAGGCGACACAGCACAAGCACAGGCCTTGCTGCCCGCTCGTATTTGAGCTCCACTGAGAACAAAAAGGGTAACAAAGTTTGACTCTTTGAAGATTTGGTTGCTCCTTCTCTGCTTTTACACAAGTTCCTTTGTCATACAGGGTGCACAGGAATGCTCTGAGCTCATAGAAAATCTTCAATCCACCTCTTAATGAGACAAAAGGTTTCAGAGAAACCCAGATGAAACACGACAAGGCACAGTAATACAGCCAGAAGAAGCCTATTGATCTGCTTTACACATGGAAAATACTGAGAAGCTAATGTAAATAGGAACAAGCTGCAATAAATGTTCTGTAACTTTAAATTAGCTACCTAAGAGCATGACAGGCATCTTGCTGGTAGTTCTGCACTTCTCATAGCTCCTACAGTCATACAATCCTAGCAGATTCAGTGGGAAGGAAAATGAAATCCTCCAGTCCTTAGGGAAAAGTCACAGTTTATCTCTAGAAAGCATGAAGCTGCAAATCTGAAAAGATGCCAAAGTTGACAGTTAACTGCCACATAGTACTGAAGTCTTTTTTTTCCGCCTTCTTCTTAAACTCTTTCTTCCATTCCCGGGCCAGACTCGAGTTTGGAAGTCAGTGAATGAATTCCACAAGTACTACAGTTTGTACTTTCCCCAACAGCTCAGAAGCGGAGGTATCAGATTTCACAGCCCTGTGAGGAGGCTGGCACGGCTTCAAAGCACTTCTGAAATACCTCTCACTTTATCCCGAGGAGACAATGGCCTCTCCCAAGGGACCTGCAACAAGCCTTCCCTCCCAGAGCCGGCTGTGAGCAGTCCCAGCTCCTGCAAAGTAACACCAGCATGCCGGGAATTTCACAGCCTTGCGCCAAGGTAGAATTTACCTGTAAAGTCTGAACCGAATCAGACAGCATTTTGCGATCTCAACATTTTTAATGTCTTGGGCCTGTCGTGATTCGAAAATGGGTTGGATTCAAGTCCCGTGTTGGCTTCAGTGTGCTAGTCCTGGTGGAAAGCAAATGCTTTCAACAAGCTCTTTTAGTTACCAAAAATAGCTTTGTACTATGTTATCAAAATGACACAATCTTTAATTTTTCTCTTGACTACAGTTAAATTTTAAAGAGACAAATGGATATGCTCCAGAATTTATAAAGACAGGTCTCATAAAAACTTCCTATCCAGAATTATTTCAGAGAAAGCCATTTTTGAAAGACATCATTTTCTCCTTTCTCCTTTGATATTAAGAAAAGTCAGCTTTCCTAGTTCTCTGCATAGATAGGACATGCAGGATTTTGTATATTTTGCCAACCCATTTACAATCAAAAACTTTCACTCCATCTCAGGAATGGTTGCAAACATCACCTCAATAGAGACAAGGACATGCCAGAAAAATGGATTTTTACTAGGAATAGCAAAATGAAATAAGAAATAGTAACATAAGAAGAAATACAAATAGATACATAAAATATAAATAGATGTAAATATATCAAGATCAACAAAACTAAGTAAATACTGCACTGAAAATATCCTTCTAAGCTCCAGGTCAATGGAAAATTTTAATTTATAACTGTATCATGTGAAACAGAGCTGCTACAATTCCAAACATGACAACTGGGTGATATATGGCATTTCCCGTGTTCTTATACATCCTAGTATTTCAGTTATTAAATGACAAGCTGAGAAACAGTAACACAGAGACGAGTGACAATAAAGCTGGTGAAAGGATTAGTCAAAATTTGTCAAAGTGTGATGGAAAATATGGGAAGAACAAAACATGAGCTGCATTGGTGCTTGGAAAAAAAACAAAACTTAAACCACTTGAGAATTTGAACCTAGGTCAAAATGAAACACTAGACACATTCACAAGGCAAGATGGCACATATTTGGATGATCCTCAATAGAAAAGCTTTCTAAGGGAAAGGGAAAGGCCAGCTGAAAGCATGGCAGTTGTGTGCTCCATCATCCCCTTCCCCTCTTCAGAACCTACTGGAACAAACTCTGTACAGGCAAGATACAACCTCAGCATTGCTGCTCAGCCATGGCTCTCCTCTCTAAAGAGCAAGGAGAAACAACTGCCAAGTTTCCAAGTTTTCCAGCAAAAAGAATTTACCCTGATAACTTAATTGCTTTTAATCCTGTTAATCTGGTGCTCTGCCCCTGCTCTAGTTCAGTCCAGCCCCTGGGTGATGAACAGTTCACATGGTTTTGCTGCTGCACTGTCACAGCACTGCATCACCTGAGTAATCCATGCACAAAAATCAAGGGAAAACTTTTCAGCTGAATTCGCAGCTTGCTCCATCAGCTTGTGCTGGTTTTTCTCTGTGGGGCTGGCAAGGTTTGGGTGCTGAGGTATCCTGCTCTGTTGTTCCCATCCACAATTGATGTAACTGTATTACTTCAGGTAGGTTATGAAAGTGTGGAAACTGCTTTCCAGAGCCTCAACCCTTAAGCCACGTCAGAGAAATGAGCCATTCTTAGGCAATGCTACTAAACTTGGGAATCTCCCACCAGTACTGAATGCAAAGCTGGTAAACCCAACATCCAGTGCATCTCCTTCCACTTCCTTTCCAATAATCTCATCATGAAACCTTTATGTTTTACTAACTTCCAATGCTGCAATGATGTTTCAAGCTAAAGCACCCAAACACTGTAAAGTCAAGAATCAGCAGCATGCTCCTTGAGGGAGAACAGTCACAAAATTCAAAAGCAAAATGAAAGAAGAATATTTGAGGATAGAGTTTGCTTTCTCTAATGAATCCTCAAAAATAGCAATGGGGGAAGATATTGAGATAACATTTTAAAAGCAAAAAAAGTAGAATTTGAAAACATAGCACGTAATAAAGATCAGCCACAAGCCATAGTACTGGCTGCAGTTTCAACTTATTTAAACTAAAATATGCTGTCTCTTTTCCAGCATAGGCTCTATGAGCCCATATATTGTTGAGTAAACTTTTTCCCATGAAACCATTCCCACTCCAGTTCAGAGATAGGCATTATGGTCAAGCCATGTTTCTAACAATAATGTTTGGTTTGGCAAGTTGTAGTGTGGTTATCTTGGCAAACAGATTCTTTAGCCTATGCCATTTATTTGGTCCCAGTACATTCCAAATTATTTTGATGAAACTTCAAGTGTGATATGATGGGAAAGTCATAGCTAGTAAATCACCTGCAAAGACCCATAAAGGACAGGTCTTGATGGCCTCATCCTGCCAAAGAAACAACACTGAGTTGCTGATCTGTTACAAATTAGAAATGCTTACAGTAAAAGCAAGGGTTCTTTTTATTGCAAGAAGTCAAGGAAATATATACAGCACAAAGAATAGTAATATGACCCTCCAGCAATGCTCACCCTAGAACAGAAGGATCATAACTCTGAAGAGCAGTCAGCACTCGAGTTCATAAAGTTACTGAGGCAGTTGTCACAGCATTCCCCCTCTCTTTGTAAACTGTTATTTATGCACATGCACATGTATGTGCACAGACATACACTTTTAAATATGTGGATTATTAACTTAAAGGTGAGAGTTCACGTCAAGCAGGAGGAGGAGAGAGTTGTTTCTTTATCAGCACTATCTCCTTCAGCAGAACAAAACAGAAAAAAGCATTGCAAATGGCAATAAAATGAAAAGAAGATATTTAAGTCCTGAAATGATGCATGATGCAAACATGCTTTCCTTGTGGTGTTCTTGATAGGTTTGCTGCTCTTTAACAGTGCTGTAACAATTGCAGCGTTTTCCCTTCAAATACAACTTTTGTTTTTTCAAATTATTTACAATATTTGCAAATGATGCAAATCACTTTTTGTAGAGCTTAAGAATACCTTAAGAAGCTAAGTTCTCAGAAATGTGCCATAACCTCAGAACCCAATGTAAAAGACAGCATCTGTCAGCGCCTTGCACTTGTGGAAATCAGGCCAAGTCCAAAAGCTGCAAATAAAGATACTTCCTATGTCTGTCCCATTAAAGTAATTTCCAATGACTTTATGTATGTCACTTGCTTTTAAAACAATAAATAGAAAATGTTCATAGTTCTTAGTTCCGATTTCAATTCACACAGTTCTTCCCCACAAATGTTCAGATTCACCTCTCCAGCTTTAAGCTGTCCTCAATAAGAAACACAGACATGAAATCCCAACTTTCCACCTTCCCCCAACCCAAACGCTGACTGCTCAGGAGTTAAGAATAGTAGCAGCAAGCTGATAGAAAACTGGGAAAAGGAGAACATGTGAAAATTAATGCTTGGGTTCACAGAATTATCAGGATAGCCTGACTGACAGCTAATCTTAGCTACATCTATAGGAAATTTCATTATTTCATTTCTTTCACTGTACATGGAACAGGAAGTATTAAACAATGACTACAGTTAAATGTAAATATATGGCCTCTTAATTTCACAGGCGTTCTTCAGATATCATCTAAACAGGTAGGCAGATTTATATATATTTGTCTTTCCCAGAAGACATCCCTCAAATCAAACAGCAATAGAAGAGGATTATCTAATTTCCTGAGCAGTCTGCTACAAAAAGCAAAAACTATACACAGGCCTCTTTCACATGGGCAGAGGTCCAGGTGAGCTTTCACCTGCAGAAAAGCAACTCCAAAGTTACCTTGGCCAACAGAAACTGCTGAACCACATCCCACCTTACAGGGGTGGGCGATTGAGTCCTGGGTGAATATCCAACATCCTCTGAAACACAAACAGTTCAAAATTTCCTCCAATAGATGAATATCCAGCTTTAAACACATCCCATAAGACATGTGCATCTTAACAGAAACCAAATCATAACTTGAAGCCCACAGAAAACCGATCACATCACGTAATGCACTAATAAAAAAATACCTATGAAATACAGATGTTAATGCTGTTGTGGGATAAAAACAGAACTGATTTTCAAGGGCAATTTGTGACTTTTGGTTAAGCTGCAGTCAGTGTTGTTGGAGCATTTACTGGTTTTACACATATACATTCATACACAGATTTTCTCTGACAGTCACTCTGATGGTTACCCCATTTGCTCCCTCTTTATCTTCTACAGTTTCACCTAATTCCCTTTTTCCTTTTTTTCTCTTGAATCAGAACACACCTATACAATAGTGTATTTTAGGTCCTTCCAGAAAGAAGAAACAAGCACAGATAATTTGCACTACTCTTTGCACAGACAAAAACATTGCTATGGACATTGTCTTTTCTGTCCCGCATGTCAGTTTCCTTCAACAAGCTGCACGCCAGCAAAGGACTGGAAAAACACATTTTAAAAACAAATGAAATTAGCTTCCTGCAAATTAATTTTTTCCTTTCTGTATTCCTAAAGCTTTTATCTATGATTTCCTCTTTTACTCTTAACAATAAAATTGATTAAATACAAATTCCATTTCTGTAGGCATTGATTTGCTGAAGCTTTTGATAGAGCCCATTCCGGATGCGTTATCCAATCCCATAGATCCTGCTTGGGAAGCTGCCACGGACTCCAGACAGCGTTTGAAGTGCAGTTATGCAATGGATGCCACAATGCCCGAGCAGGCAAATTATCAGGCCTTTACAAGGGAGCCTTTGGTAGATGAGCCCTTCACACCGCTCCGAGCTGGGCTCTGTGTGCAGAAGCTGCAGCTCTCTGGGCACGCAGAGGCTCAGGGTGTGCTCAGAAGCTGCTGCACAGCGACCACAAAAGTGGTCCTTGGGAGTAGTTCAAAACGCTTCACAAGAATGCTTTGATGCTATCCAGAGCAGTGCTACTGGCCGGTAGCTAAACTATAATTATGCTGGCTGGATCAGAAAGTCAGGGTTGAGTTGCAAGAATTCCCTTCTCGGCTCACCCGTTCCAGACCTTGATCAAGGCCAATGTACTTTTGGGAAAGTTCAGTTCCAGTGAAAATGTAAGCCTACAGCCGAAAACCTCCTGGGTCCAGTTTTTGTTTTAAAATCTAGGTCAAGTCATTCTCGTAGCAGTGGCAGACTTTCCATGCAGGTGGGGATACTCTGTGCACAAGAAGGTACAAATAAAGAAATGTCTACAGAAGTCTAATGGTATGTGATAGAAAAAAAACAATTTAGCATCAGTTCATTATAAGCTTTGTCTCTGGCCTGACTACCATCTGTGATGGGGATTTTGTTATGCAGTGAAACAAGAGCAAGCTAGAGCTTTAAACAAGTGCCTCAAGCACACAAGTCCTGTGTTTATTCCTAGAAACGTATTCATAAATTATAAAACTGAAGGAGGACCACTTTAACTGTGTGGACTGCAGGAAATTACTTCATTGTGACATGTTCTGACTGCTCTGCAACCAGCCTAATTCCCACTTGTTTTGTTCGGGTCTATAACCACGGTGCATCTGAACAGTGCCACTGAACTCAGTGTGTCAGGGATGAGTGATCATCAGCACTGAGATTCCCCACCAATTGGGCAGGGTGCAGCCACTGCCTGGGCCTGGCAGAGCCCTTGCAAACACTCCTGCTCCAGGGAGAGGGCCACGGGCAGGACAGCACTGACCTCTGGCTCAACCCTCCTCTGAGGCCACTTCTGCTTAGCAGAGACCAGGTAAGGCCAGAATCATATCAGCAAAGTTAAATTCAGCATCCAAGCTCCACTTGGATCATACCATCTCCCTGGGCAAAGATGGCAAGATGAGGACGTTGTTAGGCTTTTTCCAATCCTTGCTGTCTGTTTTTACCCCACTGCATCCCTCCATAAACACGTGTCCGTGCTTGAGCCTTGCACCCAGCTTCAAATTCTGCAGGTGGGAGGAATGGTGATGTCTATTCTCTGCTCTCTAAACTGGATCTAAAACAGGGCATCAGCTAAACAATAATTACAACCTCCAATGTGTTTATTTGCTGTGTGCCTCAGGACATTGGTTTATGGAAGCCTGTGCACAACACACTCTCACACCAACCCCATTTTCAGATAAAAAACCTGGCAGGAAATCATGAATTTTTTCCCCTCACCCCCAAAGAATCTTTTTGATATGAACTTCCTTAAAGCAGCCTCATTTTAAGCTTCACCATTAAAACAAAACACAGTACAAAACAATATCTTATGGACTGCTTCATATGGTAAAGAATTTTCTTGTTAATTCAGCCATCTCTCAGAAATTAATGCTTTTTTTTTTCTTGTCTTAGGAAGTCAGGGTACCTTATTGTGTTTATGTATTTCAGTTCACTCTGCCATACATTACCCTGATTAATTCTGGCAGTGACAAAGCTGGAGAAGTAATTTAAAATCGTGATCATACAGAGGCACTGCATTTTCCTGCAGCAAAATCAACACTCCTGTTTAACTCTCCTGACCTTTCATTTCCTGTGAAGGAGCACGGGAGGTAAAACCTTTTTCTGAAGGCACTGCCTTAAGAGTTCTCACAAGTTTGTATTTGAATTATTTTCCCTTATAACAAAAGAAAATGCATTCAACATTATACCTAGACAGACAACAGTACTGCAATGACACCAAAAAGCTGCACTACAGGTGGAATTATGCTGTAATACCAAGGCTATTTAACCAAGCAAAGTCAGTCTAAATTCGTCTTTGTCAACCTTTGAGAACAACAGAGAAGAAACCATGGAATGCAAATGTTAGGGATGAGAAATCTGACTTGTTTGCTGGGTAAAGTTTGCTTTGAATAAATATGTGGAAATACTGAAAACAACAAAATATGCAAAGATGAAAAAGGGAAAGTTTAAGCACATTGGAATTGTAATTTGTTTCCTTTGAGCTTCACTTCTTGTTTCCTTCTAATTATAGCTCCTGAAATATTCTTAGGGAATAATTATAATATAATGACAGTTATCTATGTCAATTGTAAGTCATAGATGGCTTAACTCCTCTTTTTAAGAACTGGCCCTAACTATTTTCAGACTAAGCACGTACTTCCTGTAACTTCCCAAAATAACATTTGGCGATCACTGGAGCTAGAAGAGCTGCTGCGTGCTGGAAAGTGACACTTGCAATGTCTACACAAAGATCAAATATAAATTTATCAGAGAGCACCTATCTCAATGTCTGTTACAACACAATCAGTCACTGATTCTTCACTGACAAGCCTTCACTGAAAGTCACGTCTACTCTGCAGAAACACAAACCTAATAAGCAGCAAAAGAACCTCAAGAAAACAAAGAAAAAACACCTCAAAAAGCCATTAAATTCTTATAGGTTAGAGCACAGCTCTTCTCAGAAAATCTCACCTATTCAGCATCAATTTATACTACTGTTATATTTGCCAAACATCCTGCTTAAATAGCAAGGCTGTTAAACAAATGGACTGACAAACCCACATCACAGTTATGACATTATTTGCTTAGCAAGGATATGTGATTATTTTACAGTGATGGAAGTTTCATTAGGAAACACTTCCACTGCACTGCTAGACAGCAAGGTGTGTAACACCTACTGTGGGAAAGAGACTCTGATCTGCACACCAAGCTCATTTGGGATCCCATCAAAAAGAGAAACAAATGTTCTCTGAGCCATTGGTCTTCTGCTTCTCTTACTCCAAAGCCAGGATAAGTTTAATAGGATGCTATCTCACACTGGAAAGTTCTGCCTTTTGAGTAACGTTACTATCTGTGTAACCATGTTCTAAAATGTGTTTATTTAATGATGTTTAAAAAAAATCCCAAACAAACAGTGAATTCTCTTTTTATTTCAAGTTAAATCATTCCACATATCTAGTCAGGAACAAAATTACTCAAGCAGGTAAAACCCTCCCAGTATTCTATCAAGCCTTCATTTCCAGCTGAAGATACCAGAGAAGATCAAATCTTTTAAAATCAAAATAATTCTATTATGTGGAAAAATAATCTTTTTCTCCCTCCTAAACTTCTCCTCCCCCTCTCCCATGTTTAGGCTACAAGCCCATTTACTCACAGTAAAACTGAAGTGCCTGCAGACTCAGGACCTGCTGCCTACTATGGCAGTTTCAAGTTAAGAATTTCACACTTTCCCCTATTCTTGGGTCATTTAAGTCCAAGCCAATGCTGCTCACAGCATGTCTCCAGAAAGTTCTGCTGGCTTGTTTCACTAAGGCAGCACTGTCCCCACAGTCAGCATATGGCAGTCAAAGAACATTCAGGTGCTAAAAGTGCTTCACAGGAAAGAGGAAAGCAAAGGAAAAGCTCAGAAAGGCACCAGGAGCTCACTGGTAAGGTGAAGAGGTGAGGAGCTCAACAATAAGAAGTTCCCTTCTTGAAACATCCAAGGGAGGAGGTATTAGGAGGAAGAAAACTTGCTGACTGTGACCTTAAAAGAGACTTCTGTTTTGACAGGGAGAATCATAGGCATCATATCTTCAAGGCATCTTTGAAGATCTGCATTTCATAGAGCTCCAGCTCTCACAATGACACTGCTGGAATAACAAACACAGGCTCCCCAAAGCACTTATGTGTCTGTAGAGCCATTCTTAATTTAAGGATACACTTGCTTTAAGCTTCTGTGTTTAGCTTATATGCTTTGTTTAGTAGAGATCACTTTGGTGAACCTTTAGCAGGCACTGAACCAGTCCTCCAGAATAGCAGCAGCCTCCTGAGTCAGGGATAAGCATGACTCCCACTAATAGATTGCAAAGAAGGGGGTTGAGAACTGCAGGTGAGATCTTCTGGTGAGAACACCTTGGCTGTGCAACAGTTACAAATGAAACTGAGGATGGACTGGAATGGACTAAATACAGAAGGAAACTTTCCAGCAGCTGAGTTTTCTGAGCAAGCAAGATGGCATTAAACAGAACAGAGGAAGCACTGAAGTGGAAACTGAAATCTGGAGGGACAAAAAGGGCTGGACAGTACTACTGTTCTGCAAGAACACAGTTTACGTAGCTTCCTTAGCAGCATTTCTTTGTTACCCAACACTACAGGAGTTAAGTACTTCTTACTCATTACTTAATCCTCCTAACACCTTGATGAAGAAAGTAAAAATCAGTTTTGCTTTGCATACACAAAACTAATGTAATAATACCAAATTATTTATTCACATTCTTATAATGCTTTGGAAGAGGCAAAACTAAACAGCTCTAATTTTAAAAATAACACAGCAGGCAGAAGTCTCTTGATCTTTCACATCCATGTGTCACGTTCAGGCCCTTCTTATCTTTCACTTCAGATGACAACCCTCAGGATTACCCACATGACTGGGAGACTGGTGATGAGCCAACAGATTACCAAACCACTTCACACAGCCTAACAGGGAAGAAATCCAGGCAAATTGCCTCCTGGCAGAAAGAGAATTTCAGTTTACCTTTCCCTGATCCCGCTGAGGCGGCAGCGATGTGTGGCTGAAGGAGACGGACACTCTCCACCAGCGGGCCGCGTTCCCACAGCACGCTGTGAGGAGGCTGAAATTAATGCAAAACATGCTACTGATAAGGGCAGGCTGTCAGGAGGAGCCACATCGCTGCCAGGTGGCTGAGGAAAGCCAGACCTTGTGGGAAAAGGGCGGCTGGGCAGGAGGGCAGTGCCTGCTGAGGGGAGCCAAGCACCCAGAGTCAGGGCAGGCCTTGGGGCTGCTCCGGAGGAAACAAAACCAAGCCCTGCTGCACTGAAACCACAGAGGTGTCTGAAGACACCACTTTAGTGTTAGAAGACAAGTTTTTCTCTGAAGTTAGTCACTTAAAGGACAAATAGTGACTGTTTGGCCCTGCATGGGCTCAAATGCATGTTTTGGACTGAGACCACAACCACAACTCACCTTATTTCCATCAGCCTTTTAAAAACAAAAGCCAACCTGGACTTCAAGAGATACAGATTACTGAGGAAGAAACAGTGACAAGTTTGCCTTGCACCCAGCTCAGCCGACTGCAGAATCAGAGAAATTTGGGTTTGTTTTGCTCTCAAACTCCTTCCCTAATCAAATTTCTAAACAGTTTTAAAAAAAAACAAAATTGCTATTTTAAATTCACAAGCTGAAGGTGAAACAGTAAATTGATAGTTAGAATTACCATTTCTTCTTTCAGTCCATCTTCAAAAAGGCGTAAGAACAAAGCACTACCACTGCAGTGATGAAACTCAGCAGGACAGTAACCATGTCCACAATAACCTGAGGAGAAAACACCTGACATTTCAGCTATATTTTAATTTACTGACAGCAAATAATTCACAACAAAACTGGTATTTTATTCAATCTAACTAACAATTTGTTATTGCAATAAAAAAAACCAAACACAAGCAAACAAGGAGAAAGAGCTCTAACTTCCCAGTCTGAGGTGGACACTGGGAAAAGCCCCATGAGCAGAACCATGTGCAGCAGGAGGAACTTTCTCCCTGCTGACGTTCCAGGAGAGCTCAGCCATGACATCCAACAGCCAAAAGGTGCCAGACTGATTTTGAAATTAAAAAAATAAAAAAGAAAGGCACAGATTGTGACAGTCATGTTCAATGCCACAAGCATTTGGATGGACAGATAGGAGCAGAGCTGTAAGTCACAACGTTTTCCTCCTCAAAAATTACTGGTAAAACTATCAAAGACATTATCTGGTTGTTTTAATTTTTTATCAATTGTGTAGCAGCATTTCTGCTCTAGTGCTTTTCCATTGCAATGCTCTATCTTCTACAAACACTGTAAGGTGCGTTCTACAGTCAGGTCATTTTCCTCAAATTAATGAGCACTTCATTTTTTTCTCCAATAAGTTTTTCTCCAAACTGAAAGTCCTGAACTTTTTTCCACTTTCACTTTTTCTTTTTTTTTTAATGGGGATTTGCTAAGTTCACAAACTTATTTACGGTATCTTCAAATTCACATCTCATTGCAAATACTGACAGGCAGATAAATACAAGGTGAACTGGACAAGGGTGAATACTGTCACTTTACAGTATTTACACTTCCCCATCACCACTGAACTAGCCTCAAAGTTTGCAGGTTGAAAAAATCAGACAAACAAAAAAGGCCCCCAAAATCTGCACCCAAAGATGGCTTGGAGGCCATAGTGGAGATGGGCAAGAATTTGCCACAACTTTTTTATTTTCAGTATTGTTTCTTTAAACTGCACTAGCCTAGGTGAATGAAGCTGCAGAACAAGTGCTCCAGCATCTCCCCAGATTGGTTCAGTGGGCAGTCAAATGCTGTACTCAAGCTGCTCCTAAACGCTGGAGTCAGCTAATCCCTGCAGAAACACCCGTTGAGGCTCCGTTGTGCCGCAGTTACACAGCTCAAACACTTCGGCACAACCCAGCCCTGGAGTGAAACAGCTTCAGCTGAAAGTCAGCTGCTAGCAAGATGGACACAGTGCTTGGTTCTTAAATATGCACAAAGTAAGGCTACAGCACCAGAACATGCTTATAAACATGGCCTGAGCTCTCGTTTTGCTTTCTGAATTTGACCTTTTACTGAAAAAACCCCCCACCCAAACAATACTTATGGAAGACATGATATTTTAAATACTAAGTAAAGAGGTTAGTATCAAATACTAGGACAAAAATGTATTAAGAGTTCTACAACATATACATCAACTCAGAATCAAACTGAACTTGAACCTAGCAATCTTCGCCAAAACCCAAGTGTGTTAATGCTCCTTGTGCTCCTGGAGACTGCTTCAAATGGTTTTTCCAACCCTTCTCATTTTCAACCAATAGCACTAATAAAATGCATTCAGTAGAGAGTTTTTGACACTGAAGCTGTGCCAGTAACAGAGCCAGAAAGGAACTTAAATAATAACCCGAAACATCCACTTGAAAAAAATTAAAAGCAAAATAAACTCCCAAGCATCTGAATGTTACCAGCTGATCCAGGACTGATCCCATGTGCTCATTTTCAAACTTAGAGAAATGACAATCTGTTCTGTGGCAGACAGTGCAAAAGAATTCATAAAGGGATAGTATACGACTGTATTTTTGAGGCATTTTTGCTTTAATTTAAAAGGGTTTAGTTCATAATCATCTATTTATTAAAGTTTGTAATTCATAAGAATAAAAATCTATGCAATAATCAAGTTTTAGGCTTGGTTATGAATGCAATTCATTGAAAAAGTCTTTTCAAAACATTTGCTGAACAGGCATCTTTAATTTTACTTAGGAACAAATAATGATTAACATAAACCCCATGCACATTAACATCTTTAACAAGCTCCTTCTCTGCCCATGTGTTATCATTAAGATGAATGGAAACCCACCAGATCAGCACCATCACCCCTGCCATCCCTAATGACCACTGTCAATTCCTACACTTTTGTAGAACTCACTTTGTTTTATGAACAAAATTTGCACACAGAGGTATAACTGTGAAATATTCCTACCAATGTTAAATGAACTTACTGGTGCCTTTTAAACCTTAACAGTAACTTCCAGCACCTCCAAACTTGTGACTTAGTAATTGCCAGATTCTGCAAATTACCTGGAACAATGCCTTGGCACAATGGACATTAAATGCTTTTCTATGCAAGGCACTTAAACATCAACACAGGCTAATATTTAGCAACCGAATCAACACAGTGAACATTTAATTTAATTCACTAAGATGGAGAAGACTGGGCAAAGGAGTTGAGGGTGAGTTGTTCTTATGTTGTTACTTCATTGCAAATAAATATATGCAAGCTTTCATTAAAAATAAACCCCATTAAATAAAAAAAAAATGCAACAAAAAAGAAGGCTTAAGATAAAATGGGTAACTTGGAAATTTAAATAGTGGTCTGATGCACATGACTTTCTTTTTAAAGCAAGTGCTACCTTCTTAGGTACTAAAGGTTCTTTGGAAAAATCCACATCACTGATCATCAAGGGTAATAGGGGAGCTAATCCAGATTCACCTGTCCCTTCCAACATAAAAAAGCAGCAATGCCTCTTGTCTGCTACTGCTTGGTATCAGAACCTTTGAGAGGAGACTTCTCTGTCAGCAAAAGCCAAGGTTTCCCAAGGCAGCACTTGGGCAGGCACAGGCTCCTCTCAGGCTGCAGCCTCACCATGCTCCAGCACCCTCACTCTGCCAGCATCACCACTGCTGCAGTTGTTCCCGGTGAATCTGGAACGATTTAAGTTTTCTTATGCTCCAAGTCCTTTCTAAGTGACTATTCTGACTTCACAGGGTCAAAGTGGTTTTATATGTGCAGCAGTACCAGCAGAGCTAAGGGACTGGTAAGCCTCCAGGAAAAGGAGAGGTGAAGAGCAGCTGTGCAATGGCCCCTTCATCTATACTGCAGTCAGAAGTGGACACCGCACTAACCACAGCCTAATCCCAGACATCATAAACATCTCAGGGGGAAGAAACCCCTTCTTTGAGGGCTGACAGCCTTCCTGCAGGAGAGCTGCTGCTGTGCCTGCCTGCCTTTTCCTGATAACAAAAATTCTTTTGAATGTGCACTAGTCCATGGAGTTGCTTCGTGGAAGCAGGAGGGACCAACGGGGACCTGACATGCCTTCAAATTCAATTATCACTTCAACAACATTTTACTTGAAAATCCAGTATTTTTCCAGTCCCCAAAAGAATTAAGACTCTGCAAATGTTATGCACAGAAGAATTTTCATCTGCATAGAATCAGTGTAAAGCAGAGGAGAGTCACAGAAGAATTCTTCCTTGTGCCTCTAGCACTGATTTCCAGACAATCATCTGAGCCATGCTTTTTAGATTTTATGCTGAAGTCTTGCTATGGCTTCCAAGTGATTTTACATGCTGTGAACTCTTCCCCCAAATTCAGTGGATGGAGAGCTGGATCCTGAAAAGTCTTCACAACACAGAAACAAGGGCTTTAGTGGAATCATGTAAGGAAGCATACTCCCTACTCCACCTAATTATACTTCGTTCTTAAGCTATGGTGGTCCACAGCCATTCTCAATGACAAACCATGGAAACATCACAGAAACCCAGTGGGAGAATTTCAGATATTTGAGACAGCTTACAAAAAAAATAAAAAAGACCCAAAACCCACTACAGCAGATAAAACAGTATCTAGTTTATTACATATAGAAAGAGATTTCCAGAATTTACAAACACCCACATTTTCATTCCAGGGAAAGAGTCAATTTAAAAAGTTCACCCTTTTTTGTTTCCATTTTGCTTTGTGGTTTCCTGTTGGTTGTTTTTTTCTTTTTCTTCTTTACAATATATACAATGGAAGACTTTGATTTCTTTTTTTCTGATTTTTTTGTCAGTTCCTGTGCAATTGATGAATTCAAGTTGACACTTGTAAATACCCATGTACAGTAACGTTTGTCTTCATTGCAGTTAATACAGACTATTATTTTACAAGGAGTACAAAATTATTTTTCTTTTGGAAAGAATTCAGCTCAACATCAGAGTTATCTTACAACTGATAGTATCAGTAAATATGACTGTACAATCAAGGCCCAGGGACCAATGACTCATATTATATTATTTTCTGAATTACAATCTTAAAACAAGAATAGTACCCTACTCTATTCTTAGAAGCCTTGTTTTAAGCAGGTTCCCCACTCTGTTTACAACAGAATATAGTATACCTCAGTTCCACATCAAAAAAGATGTGCTGTAGGAAAAGTTACATTTTAATTAAAAAAGTACATGTATAAATCAAAACCTATGTTAAATATTTAATACTCTGCAACCAACATTAAGTTTTGTATGTAATAATTTACAATGATGATTTGTCATACAGGTTTTCAGCAGCAAATGAAGTTGTGTAAATGTGCTAGTAAAATACCCATTCTCACCCATGATGTAGTGGTGGGCACATCAGTTCATGTGGCCAGCAAAGTCCTTATGGTAGAGGATATGAAGTAAGAGAGACTTGTTGTCCAGGTGTCACAGTGCTTCTGCTTGGCACAACACAGGATGTGCAGCTCAGTCAACAACTCCTGAGGTTTGTGTAAAGTAAACAAACTGAACTGGATGCATCGTACCCATTTACAGAGGAAGAGGAGGAGGAGGTGAGGTCCTAGTTGTGATAGCATGAAACATTTATAGTCTTGATACCCATGAGTTTAAAAGAAGGATTTGGTGAGGTTCTGTAGGTCATCATTCTGAAATTGAAAGAGAAAGAAAATTAGCATCATGAGCACTTCAAAACTTTCCTATATTTCCCTCCCCCTCCTCTTTTTAAAAGAGTTATCATTCAAACTGAAAGTGTTAGCACCTTGAAAAATTATGGCATACACAGTTGAACTGTACTCGAGCATGTGAATCCCAAAAGCATTTAAAACAGATGTTGGCAATAAAATTCAAAGCAGTCAGAAACACGTTTAAAACTTGCAAGAGATTCACCTAAGCAGAAACAATTTAAGTGTCCATACTGATTAACTCTGACAAGCTCCTGTAACAAGAGAAAGAAAAGCTCCAAACACCAACCTGCTGTTGGTTTTTACCAGCTACATTTTTACCAGCTACAAGAAAGATCCACTGCATGTCAGGCCCTACAAAAGGCCTTCCTGGCCACCTGCAAACACCATGCCTGGTCTGGGAAGGATGACCAAGGAAGGGAGCAATCAGGGCACAGCATTACCATTCCCTACTTGACATACCAATGCTAAAAAAATTGTATATAGAAAATCCTGATAATGTCCATAAATCTATCTACATTCTGCTTCCCTCTGAGAGAGGGCTGGGTGAAAAACCAGGTCCTGCAACCCCGATAATGCACAGCACAGGTTTAGTGGGGAATGAACGCCAGAAGGTGCCTTTGACCCTGTCCCCCCAGTTCTCCTCATCTGCTGCAGCCTCCCTGACCCAGAGCACATGCACTGTGCACAGACTGGTGTCTGGGTCAGCAAGTCCTCTGTCCTGGGCCTTTCTGCCGGTTCTCCCAGGCAAGCTGTCAGTCCCAGCCTGATGAGGAGTGAGGCAGTGCCCAGCAGGATGCACTCGGGGCTGGATGGCCTCGTGTCCTGCTGGCAGCTGCTCCAGCCCCCGTGGGGACCACGGTCCCTGCTGGGGGACACAGAGCTGAGGTCACACGCTGGGGCACCAGGGCTGCCTCCCACTTCTCCTGAGGTCCTGTGGCACTGACTGGCCACACACACAGCCCTGGTGTCCCCCACTGGCCACCACCCTCGGGCCTCTCACACCACTGCCCCAGCTCCTCTCTGCACACTGCTGACACACAGCCAGACCCACTGGGGACCAAACCACACAGCACTGAAATGAATACAATCTGTCTTTTAACTGGGGTTAGAGGACTACCAGCATTTACAATTCAGTAGTTTTGCTAAAATCTGCTGAAGCAAGACTCATATTTTACATAAAAGTATGTCTATTTCTATGTTCAATATTAACTGTGCTCCTGAAAAGACAGGTAAACAGTGCATTTTCCTCAGTACAAAGGCATCCCATAGACACATGGAAGTGAAAAAACTGAAAAGACCTCCTGTCCTATATTCTTTAATTGCACAAGAAACAAAATTTACTTTGTGTGGTCCTTCAAGTGAAAGGAAAGCCTATCCCTGCAAATGATGTGTGGTATGCTGTGAAAACTCCCTTGAGAATTATCTCACAGATCTCTTATTTACTTTCAACTTTCTTCTGCACTCACATTGCGATCTACTGGAATGTTCCTACCACAGTATCTATACACAGCTTCACATAGCTGTGCAGCTTTCAACTACATTTGACCTAAAATTAGCCAGTAATGCCATACTTTATTATTAATAAAGACAAGCAACAAAGGAGAAATGGCTTCATTTAAATGGAGGAGTGAAGTGTGCGTGATGTGCATGCTGCATATCCGAGGTGGGTGTTCCACACCCAGCTCCCATCCAGCAGGGCCAGAGGAACAGCTGGGTGCTCCCAGCAGGGCCCAAAGGTCTGACCTGCCCTGCACCGACAGGGCAAGTGGAAGGACAGCAAGAAACAGCTTTTCTACATGGTCAGACTTGATTGTGCCAAGAGATTTTAAAAGCATAAATAATAAATGATTTGCAGTATCAGGGCCAAGTTCTACACCTCTTCACCAGTATTCAGGTCATCTAAACTCAAATACATCATGTATTGAACTAAACTGCCTGTCCCATCCAGTTCCTCACCAATTCCATCAATATGGCCAAGAAGTCATCTCAACCACTACTGGAGAGCATTTATTTCTGAAGTCAGAAGAGCAGATGAAGAAAGAGAGTAACAAGTCTATTGGAAAAACAAAACACTTTCTAGAAGAATTCACTAAGAAAAGAAAACTGAAGAAACACACAGTTACAGAAACCCAAACACTTGTACATTGTAGTCCCACACATGTGTAAAATGAGCAAGAAATCACAGAAGCCTGAAAAATCCAAGGGTTGGAGACAGGATGAAGAGCCAGAATCATGTAGGACACGACCTGATACAGGCTGAATTTCATACAAATGTCAGCTGCAGGTATGACAGGACATAAGGGCATGGAGCAGTTTCAAGTTTGTACCTATACCTCCAGATCTTCAGCAGTACAACATGGAAATTTGTCTGTCACCCTTTCCTAAAGATGTATTGTATTTTATTTTCTTTTACTTTGGGAAGGAAAAAAAAAATCAACCAGGATCTTTGCTAAGGACCATCTGAAACTACTGACTGCAATTACTGGCTTTCATACCAAACTCCTCTGACCAATCTCCTTCAACAAAATGTGAACTGAGTAACCAAGAATGACAAGACACACTACTGCTACAGGACAGTGGTACTTGTTCTGTCTGAATGCACAAAGATGTGTAGGAAACAGAAAATCTGAGAGCAAAGCTGCTCCTCCAAGGCCACTGGAAATACACATAATCCATAAACCTTGAATTCATTATTTGTGCCTCATGCACAGCCAAAACCCTATCCTCAATTTTAGCATACAAATGTTCTTTGCTGGACTTCAAAAGAGTACTTCCCAAATCTTTGACAGAACAATCTGAATCTCCTCTCTCCTCAGTGAGCTACTGCAGTGTGCTTTAAGGTGAGAGAACCTTATTTGGAAATGAAATAATTGGCTGGATACCTCCAGCCATCAGCATTTCCTTAACAACACAAAAAACAGTGCAGAAGACAAGTGTTTTAATAGAGAGTGCGAGGCCAGCAGCGAGCTGAGGTAAGGATCTTTAAAACTACTGACATCACTGTTGGCAACCAGAGAAAAGGGAAAACCTGTGTTTAATCTATTTCCTATTCACCACAAGTTTCAGCTGGAGTCCCCAATAATGCACTTCATTGACTTTATGGAAAAAGTGATGCAAGAAAAATGTACTGAAACAAGCAAGCATCTTTAAGTTTCTACAAGGTACCTCTGACAAGTAGTCTCTGCTGAACATCTGTTACAACACACATGCAGATAACACTGATGCATGTTCCAGCTGGCAAAGCTTCCTTCTCAAATCTCTTAGTCCAGGATGGATACAGCACAGCTAGCTGCAGCTCCTATTACAGCTGAAATCCCATTCTTAAATCCAGTAACTAAAAATAAAGTGTTATTTCATTTTATTTCCATTATTGGGGAGCTGAAGAAGAAGAGTACTTAAATTTTGAACTAAGAGGAGAGTGTCTAGACAGCTTAATATATCTTTTTTGAAGTTAAACAGAATTTTCATTAAAACATAGATGTGTTGCTAAACTACACTTTTAAGTGTAATCCTTATTTCTTCCTTACACTCCATTCTCTTTGAAAGTAACCAAAGAGGAAAAATAAAACAAAGCAAACAAAAGTGAAAACTCAAGCAATGTTTCAGCAAAAGGCTTTCCAGTAGCCAATGTAAACCTCCATTTGCTATTAAGAGCCAATAATGTGTCTTGTCCCTAAAACACCAACAGAAATGCCCTTCCACAGGGTCATTTAATTTCGAAACAGTCCAGTAACATGAACTTGCTGTTGAAGTTCTACCGTCATTTCAGCAAATAAATGCAACTACTTTGTCACTGATTAACACAGCAGGGCAAAACACAGCTCCTGAACAGCAGAGCTGCTCAGCACACTGTGGCACCTTTCCAGTGTCAGCTGGCATCTGTTTAGGAAACAACTTCACAGGTGACAGAGCCAGGTCAATGAAAAGAAGGTTCTTGACTGAAGAAAATGCAGTTTTTTTCTGAGTCTACCAAATGAGGATATTTTGCAGCTCTGCCATTAACCTTGTTAATCCAAACACATTCTCCAGAACTGTACTTATCCCATCAACACCTCATTTGAAACCATGGACTAATTGAAGACTACCTGTCATAGTTACTTGTTATAAATAAATTGTTTTAGAAGTGCATTTGTTGTTTACTTTAGGAACATATACAACACCTTATTCTGTGTAGATTAAACAGTGTCTTCCGACATAGGTAACAAATCTAGCTCATAAAAAAGAAAAAGCTCCTGAACAAAAGCTCGAAACAAAAGGAGAGCCATTGTAAACATCCTCGGGAGGGCTCATGCAGGAATCCACCAGCCGATTCCACCGTGCAGCCTGGACACCCATAGCCTGGACAGGTATAACGGGGTGTCTTTAAGAGAGATCCCATACAAAATAAACACATTAAGAGGCTTGAAAAACTCATTTTCAGTTCGTCTCGGTGACATTTGCACGAGTCATCAGCTGTCACGAAGCGGGGCGCACCTACCCAGGAGCCGAAGCCGTGCCCGGCGCCCCACACGGATGAGCACAGGTAGTGTTTCCATCCAGGGCATCACTACCGTGCACACAGGCACGGGAAGCATCTCCTTCGGGTAAATTAAAAACATGGACCAAAATTTAAGCTAGCTCAAGTAAATCCTTTTCAAAGAGATGCAAATAAGCTGCAGCCTTCCCCACTCCCAGCGACGCCGAAAGAGCCAAGGAATGCAGCAGGAACAATGGCCGCTCCAGTGTGTTAATTGCAGCCCGGGTCTAACAAAAGCAATTCCAAACAGAACCAAACAAAGTAATTACAACATCGCTATTCAACTTCACAGGCTGTAATCTACGGTTAATAGATAAACTTTTCTTTCTTGTACCCCAAAATGCCTGTTTCAGCTTTCCTGTGAACGTATTAAATGGGGAATTAATGAAGATTCGGTTTCACCAAGTCCTTTCCTATAAAGCAGAATAACTGAATTTGGTGTTTCCACCCGGTTTTGTCTTTACAGAGGTCATTCACTGTTGGAGGAAGGAGTCTGAAGACCACTTACAGATGATATTGCCTTTCTGCTATTGGTTCACACAAAATCCATGTACAGCACTGGGAAAAAACCAAACATCCTCACTACAGCAGAAAATTTTCCTCTTTTCCCCAGAAAGAGAAGGTGGAGAAAAAACAACAACTATGAGACTTTAAAAATAAGATGATGAGCAGAACCAGGTTTTTACATTTAAGAACCCATTTCCTGGGATGTAAGTACAGCGGGAAAGTACAAACTAAACCACACACATTCTTTGGATGAGCTTCTGCCCAACAAAGAATTCGTATGTTTGATTTCAGCTTCACAGCACGTCAACCTGATTTAAACTCATTCAAGAGAAAACTCAACCCATCACGGAGGTCAGCAAGAAAGGCTGCTGCCACTAACACGAAGCCGAGGACTGCCTGCCCCGAGCGCCTGGCATGGGAGAGATGAAGCTGCTGAAGGTCACATTTGCCTGGTTCCACCAATAAAGAGGACACCAGCCAGCTCTCTGCATTGGCATAAAACATGCTGGAAAAAGGAAATCACAAAGTTTCTATGTAGAAAAAATATTGAAGGGATCTCCTGCTCTGTTACAAAAAATCAGTAGTAGTCAGGGGTTTGAACAAGACTGATGACCTAAACACTGAATTTCTGATTAAATATTTCATCTTTTCAATTTTGAAAAAAAAAAGTTTTTGGGTTTTTTGAAGACTAAAAGAAACAAAATACAATTAAGCTTAGAAAGAAAGAGCTTAAAATCAATAGCATGTTTTGTAAATAAATTTTACAACTCTTCTTGCGCTGGCACAGCTAAGCAAGCCATAAAACAAAACAAGTGTCCAGTAGCTGCAAGTTACAAAAATCCAAGATGCAGCCTGTAGGTTTGTGCTTGGTCGGTTTCTATGAAATGAAAAATATGGGCGGAGTCTTTCTCATTAAAAGGTGTGATGCTATAAATGGAATTCTCATGTTTGTGTCTTCCAATTTTGTAAGGACTGAAGGTCTGCATCTTTCCCTGGCTTTACTAATAGTCCATCTGAGTAATCAGCTAAAGGTTGAGTCCATCTTACAACAGAGAGAAAATCCCTTTGTTTCAGGACTGAAAATAATGATGTTACTATGAAGCCAGGGATCTCATGAGATCAATATTCCAAGTTCATCCCAAATCTTCTCATAATGCTCCTCTAATACACTTGGCAGCGCTGTTTGTGTTTGATATCCTTCAGATAAACCCACTGCTGGACCAAGGTCTTCTCTCCTCCCCAGACTGCAGTAATGAGAGCAATATCAAACCCTAAATGTGCACCACGAAGTTAACAGCTTCAGTCCTCACAGGGCAACACTGCTTGTGTCTTTAAGATTCAAATAAACTTGCAAATTCAACAAATGGGATCATTGATTATTTTGGAATTTGTACCTCACCAAGTCTTGCAGAGTCTAACCCTGAAGTATTTGTGGCATTCCCACCTCTCATGATGACCCAATAACCCACAAGAAGGCACTGGTGAAGTACACTTTGTATGGCTGTATCTTTCAAAATAAAGTACTGCTCAGTTTCTATCTTTATCAAACATATAACCAAATATCGGCAATATTAACAAGGGGAACCCAGAAACAACTTCATTATGCAATTTGTTCTTCAAAGGAGCTTTCTTAGAACCTTTATTTTTCAAATTAAACTCCTTTAATGCCAGTTTTGAATTCAACATTAATGCTGCTCTGACTATTGGGAAGCAAATGAGCTGGGTGCCTTTAGATGCACTCACACTTCCTCAGCTTGCCAGCAATTTAAACATACACAATTAATTTTGATCAAAATTGACTGCACTAACGCTGTGCTCATATTATATCAACTAAATTACATTAGCAGTGGAGGTCAGCAACACATAATGCCCAGTGTAGCAACCACATAATCAGAATATATCTCAGCTGCTGAATATCCTTATATTTCTGTGAATCTGTATTTCATATGCCTTTCTGGCACTCTGGGCTGGTTCCCCATTCCAGAAGTCAAATCTTACCATGTTCTCCTGTGCTTTTCTGACCCTACTTTATAATGCTCATTTTCTGACAGATTTATTTTCTCTGACAACATGTTAAAAACCCTAAATAGTCTGAACTGCATTGAAACTGTTTTTGTGATACATGCTAAATTGTGAGAGTTACAGCTTAAAGCAAGAAAGGAGTCACACCATTCAACTTCACTGGAGTAATTTTCTTCCCAATGGACAAATAAGGGGAAAATGCAGAACAGACAGAAGAAAAATGGCATTTAGGAAGGGATACAGAAGCCCCGCAGGGGGATAACCTGGCCAGCTGACCTTCACTTTGAAATTTTGCCAGTGCAAATTAAGTAGCTAGTCTGCAACACGTCTGGGCAGCAGCGTGGGAAGGAAGTTCTGCAGTGATTTTGGATGAAACACTTCCTCAATTCAAAACAACAGCGCATTAAATATCAAACAAGGTTAATAAAGAGGTACTGGAAAACACATTGTGAAAAGCATGCCAAGAAAACAAAGCGGGGAAAGGATAAGAGCAAATGAAATATCATAAAGTTGACAAAATTGTACCAAAAGGCTTGGAAAGCCAAGGTCTAAGGAAAGAATCCATTATTTTGAAACCATCTGCTACTCCATAATATAAACTCTACCATACAGCAGAAACAGCTGAAAACAAATTAGAAGTTGTGCTTTAATAAAGGGAAAGGAGAAGGCCTTTAGTAAAAAGCAACAGCCAAGTTTGTTACATCTTGAAGCTCGACTAGGAAACAGTATTTTAACCACAGATTTAGTTTTCACCAAGATACCACCATCAGTCTGACATTAAATGAATTACAGTAACTGCTCTGACATGTTGTTTCTGCTTTGTAGACCAAGATAAGAAATCCTAGAAAACTACTGACATACAACATCATTTGTTTCAGTATGAAGGCATTTTCACGTATATCCACATACATTCACAATTTATTTCTAGTAATTTGCACTCATTTGACCTGACCTTTTAACCTTCCCTCTCTGCCATAAATTGCAGAACTTCTCTAAGAGTCAAATGGCATCTTCCTCTTCCCAGCACTTCAAACCTGGTGTTCAGACTCCTTTGACACTTAAGCTGATAACTGAAATTCAAAGCATCAGCCATACTCAAAGGCTGCCAACAGTAAAGTGCTGTGGTTGGGGTATATGACCTCCAGAGAGTTGGACCAGCATACAACCACATGCAGAAAAACCTAAAAGCTAATTCTGCCCTTGGTTTGATTTGCTCTGTAGTTTTACTCAAGTTACTTTGTCTTAGTCTCAAGGAAAAGATAAAACCCCATCTATTTTCTACATGAAATTTAATTGTGAGGTGGAGGAAGTTGTGAAGTCTCAAACATGCACAGTCACTGTAATATCTAGGGAATCATTTTTCTGCCCTAATCTTCCCGAGTCTCAGTTCCTTGCCTGTGAGCTGAGAACTGCCAGCAGAGTTCAGACTGTGCCAGGGGCAGACAGCAGGGTGGTAATGTCTTGACAGTGCCCACAAGAAGAAAGACGCAGGGCAGCATCTGGACAAGGTGCTATAAATAAAACATTGGGCAGCCACACGCTGCTGAGAATAAAAAGAACTGAAAAAATGCCTCATTCCTGGATCACTCCTACAAACTGAAGAATATGTTCTATGTGGGAAATGCTAGTTTTGTGCTACATGGTCTGAAACTACAAAAACCCATACACATGAGGGTGGGAGGCAAAAGTATCAATGCTTACAAAAACAACATTTGAGTGTGAATACATACAGCCAAGCATTATTCCACGTTAAAACAGATTTATAAAATTAACTATACTCTACATGCAATAGAATTTTTAGCTGGAGAAAAAAAAAAGGCAACAAAATTCCAACATCAGAAAATAAGCCTTCACTGGTAAAGCAAGAGCTCTACCCTCCTCCTCCCACTGAATTAGCAATAAACTTACCCCAGGACTGCAATGGGATTAACCTCAATAACAATGCTGAGCACTTTAATGAGCTCTGAGATAGTCCATGCTAGACTATTCATTGCACCATTTAAACACTGAAAAACTTGTTTGTATATAGATTAGGTTTTCAAAACAACTGTCATCCAATTTATTTTCAGAAACCATAGTAACAAGAAAATAGTAAATATAGGGTGATGAAAGGGCACAAAGGAAATACAATCACATTCAAAACTATGAAGCTATCTCGTTTGAAATACATGAGCAGAGGAGGCAGCACCTGGCAGGCACTTGGGGAGGGGGGAGCCTTATTTGGATGCAGCTGTAAATTAAATCCAAATTATAATGACCAATTAGACAAATCAAGTATTTTACTGCTCTTTCTTTTGAGTTTCATTCTGCAAAATCTTAAAAGCCTGAATGACTGCCAATATTATATTTTAAAGTTACTAATAGCCTAAATGGACTAACCTTCACTTCTTCAGTTACCATGATTTCAAACGGGAAACCAATCAACAGTTACATTAGCTATTTAATTGCAACACCAATCTAGCATTATGAAACTGTATAATTACACAAGCAAAAGTCAAAATAGGTGAAAGTTTTTCTCATCTCCAAATTTTCAGTCAGATATTTTAAACTTTTAAAAAAAAGCATGCCACATGAAATTCTTTCCATATAATGAGTTGTTCACAAGAGTATCAGAAGAATCTCACTGAATGATAGAAACTGTATTATTGTCACACATAAATCTTCCACGGGTTGTCAAATCCAGCATTAAGGATAACCCTTTAGAAGCTATTAGGATGTGTCAATTGAAAATTAAAAGCATACAGCAGTACAGATTAAAGGCTTAGCATACACACTAAAGGACCTGTACACAATATCACATTTTATTAAGATGTCTTGGTTAATCAGTGACTGAAAACATCCTGTAAAAATTAACCTTGACAAAATATATAAAAATCCAGGCTTATCATGCTGTATCACTGCACATTATAGCATCATAAAACAGAAAGTTCTCTGTTCTCATAACCTACCACACAAATTTGTATCACTGGCCACCCAGTCCTCTTAACCATGAGAAGATTCTGTACCTAACTTGGCCTGCTGATAGCCCCGGGGATTACTGAAGTACCTGATGATACATTTGAAACTCTCCCCAAAATGAAGAGAGCAGGGTGCTCAGCACCCATGCTCAGCCCCTGCACCCACCCCCTCATCAGCCCAGCACTGCTGGTCAGATACTCCAGAGAAGCTGCAGAGGGGAAAGGGACAGTTAATATATGAGAAAAATCTATAGGAAACAGCTTCATTAGTTCCACTGCTCACAGATCAGCTGTTTGTATAAGCAGTTTTGCTTGGAGCAGTGTTTTGTCAGTATTATTACTGTTATGTTATGCAAAGAATGTATTAAATTCTTAAATATTACATGAGATTTAATGGATTGTGTATTGCATGTGGGAGGTCAAACAAGGAGGGTAATGTTCCATTCAGCCTTATAGATGTAATTTAAAAAACAACCTTGCATTATACTTCAAGGAGCAAGTGCAAATCAAAGATATGCCTGAGATGGAAGAAGGCAGCCTGAAACACGGAGAGAAATTATTTAAAAAAAAATTAAAAAAAATTAAAAAATAATCAGTGGTCATCTTTTAAAACAATTTTTGCTTTCAGAAGGTACCTATAAATTCTTCCTGTGTTCTCCCCTTATTATCCAATACAATATTGCATTGTTTTTTTCAGTTTTCTATACATTTGGAAACTCCCTGTACCTCCAGTAGTAGGAACCCTGAATGGCCAAGCTACAACAAAGAAGATATATGAAGAATGGCAGTATCCCAGTTTCTACTTTCCATCTCTAACTTCATGCCAGAGCTAAAAAGGTTCTAATTTAAGGTCCAGTTCTCTTAAATGAAGGTTTTAATTAAGATAAAGCTAGTACTTTTGTTATAAAACTTCAATTTTCATGGTCTTTTGGGGTAAAAAAAAATACACAGCACAGCAACTAAAGAGATCTCAGTTAATGTTGTTTTGTACATCTGTTTTCCAGCAACAGCAGATTTTTCATATTATTAAAGCTTTTCTAAAGATACGTTTCATCATTTTAAATCACTTAAGGAAGAAAACTATGCAAATATGTTATCATATGAAAATATATATTTTGCCATTTGGAGTTCTATCAGAAGGTATATTGCCCATCACATTGTTCTGTAACATGCCTTTTCTACTTATCACATGTAGAAAAGGTAAGAGTGTAACACCACTGCCTAAAAGCATGTATATTATACAAAAAGGAGCTAAAATAGGCTATAGTAGCATGAAAAAAGTAGTTCAACTGCATTACTGGACAAAAAAGCACTCCAAAACCAGGACAGTTCCCTGCATCAAAAATGAACACCCTCCCCCACAAACCTCCAGACAAAATTTATGATTCTCAGTTCATATTCTGAGGACTGTTAGAAATAAGAATTATCATAGAAGAAGGGAAAAACTAACTACAGTTATTTTTTACAATATATACATTTTGTATATAAAAAACTGCTATATATATATTGTTTATATAAAAGTTATATATACAGTATATTTTAAAATACATCCTATATTGGTAATGATTTTTCTGTTACATGTTCTACACTCTCAATAACTGTGTATTCATCTCTCTCTAGCTACCAACTATGCATAAGGTTTAATGCAATGTTTAATTTGATTTAAGGATCATGAGAAGTAGAAGTCAGAAGTTTCTGCAGCGTCTGTAGGCATTTTTTTCCTACAGAGACAATATGATGAAATACAAACACAGGAACCTTTTCTTTCTGTTGAAGTCCTGGTATTTCAGCAAGGAAAAAACTGACTTCAAACTTCATTTTTGTCTGTGATTTTCTCCCAGCTTGCAGTCCTGGTTGCTAATAGAAAAAGCACCATCAGGGTCTGTGGAAGCTCACACAGTGAGCCACAGCTTTTTCAAATAATACCTAAAGGTGCAGGAAGTTCTACTGTAAATGCAACTTGGCATTTCTCAGTTACTCCGAGTATTGACATAACGAAGTGTGGCTTTCAGGCAAATACAGCCCCTGAAATGGAGCAATTGCTTCCTTCCAAACTTCAAGGTCACTTCAAAATCTGCAGAACACCAGCACTGTCTGAAGCAGTGGTTGGAAGGGATGAAAAAGGGATGGTGTTCTCACTGAAGATGGTTAAATTCTTTCAGCTAAAGCTTTCCAGTGATTTTCATCTGGAGGGAGACTAGTAAAAAGCATTGGAAATTTCTGCCTTAAGCACTGAAGGCTGTCAAAAATAGGAGCAAATTAGATGTTCTGCTATTTTACCATGCAAAATATAGACAATACAGACATTCATATGATTTTTTAAGTGAAAAATCTTTTTGTAATATACATTTTCAAAAGAATAAGCAACTTAGCTAAAATACCCTGAACTTCCTTATAGGGCAAATAAAACAATTATTTTAAAGTTAACTCATCTTGGACCATCAGATTTTTGCATAATTGTAAACACAGATTTTTAATAAAAAGACCCACGAATCTCCCATCTTTTTATACTTTTTTATTTGTCACATTTCTTCCATATAGGCTTAAGAATGTATCTACACATGCTTCCATATTTTATTTTATTTTTATTATATTTTATTTTCTCTTTTGTGCTCAGATGACTCCTTTACAGCTGCCTGAAGTGTACTGTCAGCATAGACATTCAAGAGAGGACAAAATAACCAAATTTGTTTGCATTGTTCTTTCAGTCATAGCAATCTTATATCAACAAACAGTAATAATACATTCAGATATGTAAGACTTCAAAGCTGTGGATTCTAAATGTTGAACTGGCCACTACAGTTGCATGAAGTACTTGAGATTCAGAAAATAATAACCCAATTCATTCAACAAAGCCATGCTTCATTAAAAATTAATGGAAATGTAAGAAAGGAAAGCAGGGGTTTGGAAATGTCCCACAGCTGCAATTTAGATGTAGTGATTAAACCAGGGAAGTACACAGATGTCTACTGACATTTTGCTTTAAAACACAGAAGGAGACTTTCTCTTCCACTTAAGGGTTTACAAATCAGATTCAGTTACAGGAAAACAATGGTGTAATCTTCATTTACAACAAATCCTAAATTTAGTAAGCAAAGTCATTAGCAGTAACAAACAGATTTGAGCATAAAGAGAGGCAGTATTTGAGCTATGGGAAAGGCAGAGCAGAAAGCAGAGGCTTTCCACTCCCACCCTTAGATACCAGCTGCTTCTTCCAGGCTGCTGGACTTCCAGGACTGTCACAGTGCAAGCATTTCTATAAGCCATTATTGCTTTTCTTTCTTTTATTCAGGAAACCAGTATGCAACTACAAACTATGTTTATAAAATTATAATCTATATTCTGTAATATGTAAACAAGTGTCCATTACTTAGATGCCACAGATGAGCATCATATTAGACTGTAATAGAAAACAGATGCATTTTCCTTTTCCAGTTGTTTACATTGCCAAAGCATCCCATCTTTAAGATATTCTCTACACAAATCAAAACATGTTGTGCCTTAATGAAGGACAAAACAACAATAGCTTTAAAACCCTGCATTCCCTGCAATCTTTTACAAACTCAGCTGCAGCCTCAGTAGACAGGGTACTCCAAAGGCTGCAGCAACTGCAGAGCTTCTGCTGTCAGGTGGCAGGGACTAAAAAAGGGACACTTTACTGCAGATTATCCTTTCCACCAGCCTTTATACTGCAATCATTTAGATGTGTCTTATCCCACTTTGTAACTCCATTTGCCGCAAACTGGTTTTATCTCCCCCTCCCTCTACACACACAGGTAGCACAGACTGATACATGTAAGTATATACATATATGCACAAAACACATTCAAGCACTCAGTTTGTTGATACAGGCAAGCATAAAGCAAAATCTATTGCAGCATTTCCTTCAGATATCTACAGTATGTGCTATGGTCCAGCTCCAGGTAAAAATGATGTGCAGATTTATCAATTGTTAGAAAACTATGAGCTGAAAACATGACCAGAAACAAAAGTCACATCGCTCTCTGTCCTGAAGCTGCCTGCAGGTTCAGTTTTTGAGAGGCTACGAACAGCAACACTGGAGTCACTCAACACTTATGGACAGCCTGTGGGTGAGCAACAGTGTTTCAGTAGTTTGAGCTGGAAGTATTTTAAAGTACTACCTTTTGCCTTCACCTGCAGCAAAGCAGTTCAAGTACCCTTGTAACCTTCATTACAGCCACAGCCAAAAGAAGCTAGGATAGGGAAGGAGCTAAGAGGGGAAAACTGCTTACAGAGAGGCTCAGGTGTCTTGTGAAAATATACCTTGGCTTTTCTTTTCAGTGATTTGAATGTTTATCACAAAAAAAGCTTACAAGAGTCTCTGGTATACACAATACAGAAATCAAACTATGTTAACAAGCAGTATTTAGCCTTCCTATGGTTTTAAACCACTCTCTGCACTTGGTGGTGATTGTTTCTGTGCAGGTCAAATAAAGTATTAGCACCAGTGTATGCACACATAAAATTAAATACAAATTAATCTTGTGTCTACACCCCAAAGCTTCAAGCCCCTCCATCTTACAGGCTGTAAAAACAACATGAAAACAGCAGTCATTTATAAATCAGCATAACAATGGTTTACCAAGAGGGAACTCATTACTTGCTTTGACTTAGAAAAGAATTTATCTGTTCTTCAGATTAAGTTACAGCAGAGAGGCCTCCCCCAGCCCCTCTTTGCCTGTGGATTTTCGGCTCAGGATATTAACTGTACTCCCTGTCCCACAACGTGCAGCTCCTTCTGCAGCTGATACTTCATTTTTAAACCTATCAGCTGGGTGGTGGGAAGGCAAAAATACAGGAATGAATTGTTTAATCTTGAATTAGATTATCATTTATGACAAATACTGACTATCATTTTGAAAGACCATTAATAAGCACTTTCTATTCACAGTGCAGAGCATCTCTAACAGGCCTGTGTCTCACAGGTTTTTTCTATAATTTCATGCATCCCTTTCTTTTGGCAAAAGCAGATACTCAGGTTCAAGCCTTGGGCTACAATACCAAGTTAAAGGGGTGGGAGTGCACATGTGTCTGGCTCAGATTCCAGCAGCTGGGAAACAGCCCCACACTCCAACCCCTGCACAGCAGCTGCAGCTCATCCAATTCACAAGCCTTCCTGCACCTCCTGCATGGTTTGCTACACACTAACAAATATTTTTACCCTCCAACTGAATGAGCATCATGTAAGGGAGTCCAGCTAAGCCAGACAGCTCTTGGGGTTTCTAATGCAGTGTCATGATGAAATGTGGGAGGGTTCTTTTAAAAGTGAAAAGATGGTGTTCATTCTGTTTCATGTACAGCGAGATATTCACAGTACCCACGTGTAATAAAGAACAAGCAAGAGTACCATACATATCACTAATGTGATCATTATGCCACAATTTTTCTGGGTACCACAAATACACAAATATTTGCATGAAGTGCAATATAAGCTCTGAGTTCACCAAGATGAAAAAACATTCACACCACTATGAAACAAAACATCAAGTAAGAGCTACACCAGGTAAGTACCTGATGCCCAAATATCTGACTCTCCTGAGGAGTTCTTCTTCCCAGCATCCTCCTGCATCCATTAATTGTTCCATTATATACCTGCACGTGCCAAAATCCTTGCAAAAGTATGCTTGTAGTCTGAACGCAACACTTCAAAGAGACAGCTATAATTACTTCAGATTTCAAAGCATATCTAACAGCCTGCTGGCTCTTCTGCATGCCCCTGCACGTCACTTGGGAACCATCATTCTAGATGGATTTATTTTTTGTAATTTTGGAACAACTACAACAACTAACCTTAAGAGAATGCAACTGAACTGCAAATTAATAAAAGCATTTGCTGGGGGGAGAGGGGGGAGACAGAAACTTCTGACTTGCATTATATTTTGATTCCACACCATTCACAGAATGTTTGGAAGGAATTCACTTTTCTTTCATTATCACTCAAGGGTTCTAGCAAGGCACTGAGAACAACTACCAGTATAAAACATCACAGCCATACAGATATATTTTCATTTTACTCAAAAAGTCCAAGGTAAGCAATTATGTCATTACACTGCTTTCTTCTACAATTAGAAGGTACAATATATCAGGGAATAGATGACCCCAAAGCAGGCTGTGGCCACAGCACAGGGACAGGGGTGCTCTTCAGCACAGCTGTGTGGGTCCCTCTCAGCAGAGCTCCCAGGAGAGCCACCACCTCCAGTTTCACTGCCGCCTGGCTGTGTGAAACTAAAGTTAGAGCCAAGCTGAGCACCATCGGAGGTGGGCTGGGGTGTCAAGACAAGTGTGTGGCCAAGTGAGAAGATGCAGAGGGAGCTTCATGCCATTCTCACAGAAGTAAGGAAATAAAGGAAGTAAATTGAAGGGTTATGCCAGTAAATCTTACTCTACAAAGCAGATTCTGAGATGACAAAAAGACAGATGCATGTTTTTAAGTAACATGAAATGCAGGCGTGTTTCCTGAGCAGTCAGCTACCCTTCTATAAGCAGTCTCAAAGCCAATTATAGCAGACAATTTGAGCTAAATATAAAAACCCACAAATCTCACAGTTTGAGATAACATCCAAGAAGGTGTTAAAGTTAACTTTGAAACTGTGCAACAAGACTTCAGCCTTCTCATAATGAACATGGCAACCATGTCTGTCAAAGCACCCTGTGATTTGTGGGAATAGAGAGGCTGAAGAGATTATGTGGATACTTCACATATTTCTCCAAGAGTAACAGATGGAATTTTTCTGCTCACAGAACTTCAGAGATGAGAACTTGACTGTGCAAAATATCAGTGGCCAGACTTGAGTTTGTAGCTTCAGTCATCTCCACATGTGATCAGGCTACAGTCACTCTTAACTGCAGCAGCTGGATTAGTGAGGCTGTCATGGGAATACCACGATATTTGACTTTCTCCAAAAAGGAGAAAACAGGGATCCAGCCTGCACACGGACCTGTCGCCTTCAGAACTTCACCTTTTTATTAAAATACTTCCTCCATTCTCACCTCAAATGCACAGATAGGTTGCCATCCCTACACTAGAGAGAACTCAGGACCTGGCTTATTTGGCAGCTTATCCTATGTCTTTCCCCCTTCTTAGTGGGGGCTGCTCCTCCATGTGGTACAACCAAACTGTATCTTTTCTGTTCATAGTAATACAGTGCAGCTGTCCCCTCTTTCCAGCCGATTTGGACCTGAATGTTTTCCACTGCCTCTCCTCCTAGCTGCCCAGGAAGCTTTCCCCACATGCTGTCATATGGCCAGTTAGCTCATCCTCAGGGAAGAGTATTTCAGACAGCCTCTGTCAACGTCTCAAAGCTGAACAGCCAAGGAAGGCTTCAGATACAGCTGCCAATATAAATACATTATATTAGGAAGTTGAATTTCAGTTTCTGCTCTGCAAGTATAGTTGTGGAAAAAAACAACTTCCACAGAAACAGAGAAACTGAACAAAGTTGCATCAGTTTTCTAGGCTGTGCTGCAGCTCTCTTCCTTCAGTAGCCATCAGGCTGTAACATTATCCTTACTCATCCATTTGCAGAACTGCACTATGTATGCTTTAAGGAGCAAAGCCACTTGAATGGACATTGAAAGAATCAAATTTGCCACTGCTGGTATGCAGCACACAGCTTTACTCAGCCACAGAGGGAACCTCAGCATCTTGCAGCTTCTCTCATGCTGCATTTGTTAAATGCTCTCTCAACAGACTCAGACACACTTATCAAAAAAGATGTTGACATTCACCCCTGAGTACTTGCACACAAAACAGTGCATCAGGTGGCCCCTGCACACTTCCCCATGCTAGAGATGGCTCCATATGTCCCTCAGAGTTTGGCTGGCTGGCACAAATACCCCATCCCTGAATAGCCCAAGTTTCAGCAATTTAATATTTCCAGGAGTGGAGGACTACCAACTGATCAGCAAAGCAATCTAAGGAGCTTTACAGTGTGGCTTTGCATAAAACAACCAAACAGATTTGAGGCAGACTTCATTATCCCTTCACTATTTATAGCTGATGATTTGTAGCAAGCAAAAAGAAGTCACCATCCTCCTCCTCATTAGAGAACTAAGATGGTTACAAGGTGGGAAGATCAATTTCTGCAGTGTCCTGGGGTGCCTTTATGATGCTTATATCCCCAATGCTCTGCTCTGCTTATGCTGGATGTTAAGTTCTGCACCTCTAAGACCGATTCCAAGAATGAAGGGGGGAGAAGAAGCCGCAGTTTGTTTGTAGAAACTGCCCTTGCTCCCATGTGCTCCTGCTCTGAACTGTGCTGCCTGCAGCATGGACAGCAGGACAGAGCTCTCCCCTTTGCTTTTAGTTAGCTGAGGCACAGAAGTTCCCCACACTGTGCCTTTTCTTTTCCTTGGAACCCATAGGCTCTGCTCTGGACTGAAAACCCAGACAAACACCTGGAGCTCACCCCTGGGGCCCAGCAGGGCCCGGGCTGCGGCATTTTCCAGCAGCAGAGGGACTGATAGGAGACTGAGTGAGCCCAGCTACACCTCATGGCAATTTCTGGATTTGCCATCTCCTCAGAACAGCAAGAGCTTATTGCTTAATATTACTCATTTTTCCATGTTTGTGAGTACTTTGCTTGTTAAATAGACAGTTTTTTCCACTTTTCTCAAAGGAGATTTATGTCTCCCAAACCCGTGGGGGGAGGAGTTGCTTGAATTTGCTTTCTGGAGGGACCCCATTCAGAGTTTTCCTCCCAAATTTGCCCTAAACCAGGACATACAATCACTCAGACAGGTACACCCTAGAAAGGGACTGAAAGCAAAGGAAGTTTTCTCTATACATTTGTTTTTCCCTGTTGCACAATGTGATTGGAACCAAACCAATCAAAATTCTAATGTTTCTAAGCTCGGGTCTGCAGTGTCAGTGCCCATCATGTAAACAGCCACTCTTTCTGTATTCTTCTCGTGATTTTTTTCCACCCATCAAGAATGCCTTTTAGATCACCTCACCAAACTCATTTAATGCAAATTAGAAGATAATTTTGATGACTAAAGACTGTTAACATTTAATATTTTCAGTGCATTGAACAGAAACACTAAGCACTCTCAAAAGTGAACAAAAAAAGGTACAGAGCTGCTTCAAATAGTAAATATTGAAGACTGTTCACGCAATAGTAAATATTGACACTTTTGATGTATTTCATAATAGTAAGAAAGCTTTCTCTTGGTCAAAGAAGAAAAGCTGGGGACGTTTTTGGGGTTTTTTTTCTATTTTCAAGTTTTACTGCAATTGTGGAAAGAGAAAGTGGGGACAGGGAAGGAAGAAGGAAGGAAGCAGGACGAGCTCTCAAAGGGCTCATTCTCAGTCTTCTTCCAAGACAACTGTGCCCCAGCAAGGGAAAGTCAGATGTATATATCCACATGAAGAATAACTCCTGCTAGCACAGCCTTCAAAGTGATGGATTCTACAGCAGCTTGACATTAGGCTATGATGAAGCTTGACAGTGTCCAGATTTAGACATAACCTAGCTCTTTCCATTAATTAAATTTTCCTCCAGGATAAAAATCATTATAAAACATTACATTAAAAAAGGGGCATTTATTTTCCTGTTGTAAGACACTGACGGTAAAAGTAAACCAAAACGTCACCACCTTTGAAAGGAATGCCTGCACTATTTTTCAGCTCTTGTAGTCTCTCCAGGCTTAACATTATGCAAAAATCTCCAAATTCTCTTTATGAACCTCTTTTATGTTTAGTCTGCCCAAATTAAATCTGAAAATATGGATAGTAAGCCTAGGCTCACTGTCTTCCAGTTACCAATGGCTACCACCCTACAAGGCACTTCTATACTGAAACTAATTTTGTTAAGGAGGATTTAAAAAAATTACTTGAAAATATTGTAATACTCTATCCTACTCTCTAGCAAAAGAATTACTCACATCCTTCAGATTCAATGGCTTCTAACTGTAGGTTTTACTCTCGCTCTTGAACATTGGTAACTGTGAGATGAGGCAGGGGCCAAATAACTCCCAATTCTCAGAGCACACTGGCACATAACCAAATACCAAGGATTGTGTCCCACTGATGAAGTAATAAAATGTGTATTTGGAGTCTTGTTGCATAAACACCAGTGTAGCTGCTCACCACTACAACTGTAAACTACATCTAAATAAAATCTTATCACTAGTATCTGCCCAAACCTCTCCTCGGAATCTGAGAGGAAAATTATGACTGTGACCCAGATGAATCACATTCCCAGATGGACTTCCCAGTACTTTTTCTAGTACTGGCTGGAAAGAAGGAAACTTTTTCCAGCTTATTAAGAAATAATTGCCATATTGGCTTGCAGCATTGATGAATTTAACAATTACATCCAAGTATCTACCTTGGAGGTGCAGCTTACTGAACATACAAAAAAAGAAGAGAGAGGTTTCACGCCTTCCATCTAACCCTGCCGTGAACAAGAACATCATTTTAAGTGAATGACAAAAGGATCCCACTAAAGCCTGAGAGCTTAGGAATATAAGAAACACCCAGCTGGGTCAGACTGATCTAGTCCAGAATTCATGTCCAACAAGGCAGAAAAGGTGCTGCAGAGAGAGAACCAATAGCCCATGTCCTGTGATCCACTCCCCTCACACTCTCCCCGCTGACCATGAACTCTCCTAACCCTGTTTGGAACCTGCCTACGCAGCCTGTTTTCAAAACATCCTCTGGCTGCAAGTTGCATAAATTCACTACCTGCTATGTAAACAAACAGTTTCTTCTTTCATCTGTCTTAAACTGATTCCCAACCAGTTTCACCAAGTGTCCTGGTACTGCAGGGTTTGTGTCAACAAGAGCTTGGCGTTCACCCTTCCACCAGCTCATGATTTTGTAAACCCTGAACTCTCTGCCCCTCTCAGCCACCCACCTTCCAAATCAAACCTTTTAAATGATGCAACTCCACATGAGGCAGCAATACCAGCCCTTGCACTGAGGGCTGACCTCCCCTGTACCTTCCCTAAGCTAAAGGCACTAACTCCACCTTCTTTAGATGTGGGCACAAAAACTGGACCTCATGCTCCAAATGTGGCGAGGACACCACCAGTGTTTTAAATACCAACTAAAGGTATTTTGTTGTCCTCATTACCTTTTCCTTATGATGCAAGAGGCACACACTGCCCAAGTTTTCCTGGATTTTTTGTCTGTTGCTACTCCACATTGCTGACAATAGTCCTGGGAAATTGTCAGTGACAACCACAAAGCCTCGTTTCCAAGTTCTGAGTTCAGCATCACACAAACATGGTCTAGGAATAACTTCTTCCTAACTGGAAAAAAATTCTGTTTAAGAACCTATGTGTTTACCTATGCTGACATTAGTCTACCACATTCTTGCCCACTGGTTATGTGATGGCTTTCTGGAATTCCTCTGCACTTAGACAGCATCTAGTTACCCAAAAGTAACAGTACTACCATTTTTCATCAAAACTGGAATTATTCTGGGGCTGGTGCAAGGCAATAAATTGAGCTGTTGGTTTGAGTGATGTCTAGAAGCCACAGGGAAGGCAAGTGAGATCAATCAAGACCACCAGAGTTAGTTTTATCATTGTGGGAAAATTACCAGATACAGGAGATTTATTAAACAGAACAGAAACTGGGTGCAAAACAACAAAATTGAAAAAAACCCCAAACCCACACATCACACCTCCATGGCTGGTGATGGCAAACAAAACCTGCAATGGACTGTCCATGAAACTGTAGACCATCTATGGATGGAGCTGCTTGAACACTACTGTGGAGGAAATTAGATCTTGTAACAGCAACTCTGGTGATACTCTAGCATGACAGACAGACATCAGGCTTCCTAATGTCATTTTGTATCTGTCAGCTATCAGTCCTCACTTTTACCTTACAATGAAAAATGACTGGCAAGAAGAATCTTCAAAACTACTTTTTAAAGAGTTAATGTAAAATTTAAGTAACTTTGAAGGAAAAAAAAATCTAATTAAAAAACATACTGAAGACTGAAGCAAGATTATTTTGCTAAAGAATTCTGATTTTGGGCAAGCTAAATCACCACAGCACCAACAGAAATTATATAAAAACTTATCCAAATTAGAGGGCTAAAACAGCTTATCACACAAGAAAATTAACCAGCAACTGTAAACAAATGCCTTAAGAACTTTTCTGATTAATGTAAGATCTTAAGAAAGTAAGTATTTTGGCTCTCAGCAGCATCCTAAACACTGTTAAACCACCATAGAAATCATAATTTATCATATGCAGAATTGCCAAGGGCTGTCCCCTAAGATGTACTACAGAAACTTCATGTAGTAAAAGCAGCAGATCTGAAGTTTAAAAAAATATCGGTAATTTTCATTTTTGGATATGATTGCAGTTTGCTCTGTGAAAGAAAAAAAACAAATGCACAACACTCAAAAGTCAACTTAAATTAACTATCAAAGCTCCATTCCCCTTTTTGACAGTTAAAGGAATTGGAAAATTCTGTTCTCTTGAGCATCAAATAATTTCAGATAAAAATCCCCAAATTTAAGTATTAGTTTTATCAGATTCTGTTGTCTAGACAGTAACTTTACAATAGAAAGCTAATTTTTTTAGCCATATCTACTAGATCTGGGACTCTGTTGCAGGTTTGTGGGCACAGACTGCTTCTTGAGAAATATAAATGTCACATTCATTTTGTATTTTCCACATGCAAAGATGCTTATACATTGCAAGTAACAATTAGCATATCATACTTACTGAAAAAATGCGGTAACTCACTGCCCCCCCAAAAAGAACCCCACTAACTTCCAGATTCCAGGGTGCAAATTATTCAATGTATTTGAAATACACTTGCACTGTCTTCCCCCTAAGGTGTGTGTTGGGCTTTTCTAAATGTTTGTTCAGTAAGTTTTCAGAAACTCCTACTCTCTAAGAATCAATTCTATTTGAGATCTGCTGATGGACAAGTACTGACTTTCTTCTCCTGAGATTCTGATTACTAAGATACTTGGTAGCAGCCCAGAGCAAGCACATTCTGGTACCAATGAAATGTTATTTTCTGACACTGAAAGCACTAAAGCCTAGACTGCTCATTTGTCCTCTACAGCAGCTTCCAGCACTTTAACTCTATTTTTCCCAGTATGAAAACATTAAAACCAGAAAACCTGTAGAAGAAGAAAACCTACTTTTGCTTCTCAAATGAAAAAAAACCTTGTAAACTTTTGTCTCCTAAGAAGTTTTTTTTTGTTTTGTTTCCTTCCAAGTCTGCCTTGGCAGTAGTAACAAAACACGCCCAGTAATGGGCACAGCACAGTCACCCTAAATACAGAGAAGTTGGTGCCCCTGATTCACAATGACCACAGAAGCTCTCCCTGGACTACAAGACTGCCCAGTGCAGAGCTGTGAGCACACAGACTGCTGTGCAAAGTGATGGCACTCTTCTTCTCAGCTCTCCCCAACCAGGCACCTGCTTCTGTACTGAATAAACCACTGACATATTCTCCACCACCTGTCACCAAATAGCTGGATGGTAAAAAACACTTCTGGAGAGAGAAACAAAAATCAAGAAAGTGCTCCATTCCTAAATGCAAGGAAAAGTGTTGAGTGACTTTGCTACCAGGAACCTCTTTCCAATGATTTCTGGTCTGTGGGCTAGAGTGAGAATTACATCACAGCTTCTCTTCCCTTTCTCCACCATCATTAGTGACCAGACTGTTTTTCTAAAGGGATCAGGGCTACCTTTCAGTTTCCTAAGCAGGTGAAAAAGGCAAACTAGAAAAAGAGCAAATTAAAGGCTATCAAACATGGAAAGCAACAGTAAGTTTAGGGAAGAAAAAAACAGGAAAGATTTATGTGCTAAGGAAAGTTCACAAAGTAAATTTGAATGTGAATACTTGAGGGGCAATAGCTGGACGCACTAAGCTGCATGGTGCTGGGTGTTACAGCCTCTCCATTTTGACCAGAGAAACAGCAGCTCAATGTTCCTCAGGTATCAGGAAAGAGCAATTCATCTGCATCACTGTTTCTTCATATAATGGGGTTTTATTTTCCAATTCTAAACAGGCACTTGCCTCAACATTTAATTTTTTTATAAAAAATTAACATTATTTAAAGGATCCAGTTCTCCGGAAAAAACCCCCAAACATTCCCACCTAAATTTCTATCTTTCCCTTTCCATACAAGTTAAGTAAGTTTTGCACTCAGAATAAATCTTTTCCAATTTCAAATAAAAGATGCAAGTAGTTCACTAAGATGAAGCTGTTTTCCAACACTTTTCCTTTCATCTTATAGATTCTTTCCCACCCTGTGCAGCTCTCGATGCTTGGTGCACTTCAATCACACCAGGCACCAGAAAACCTTAGGTGCAATTTCTTAAACTAAAGAAAACACTAAAATTTCACTGATAACCTCACATTATGTCTGCTGCCTTTCCCTGTGAAAATAATGTCTTAAGAGGCAAATCTCTTACTTTGAAACCTTAACATAGCTTTGATTTAAATTCTTCAAGTTTTATTTTCAGCTTTTGTATGGCAAATTTATTTTCAAAACACTCTGAAATCTGTATATACAACAGCTTGTTAGTGAGTTGCCAGAATACACACATTGGCTATACCAGCAGATGCTGACTCAGGCATTTGGTTCTTTTTCCTGCACATCCTGAGTTTAGCTTAGTAAAGAAAAGAAAGACTACTACTATCATATTTACCTTGGCATCTGTATCCAGTCCCCCCTCAAACAGCAATCTGTCCCACGTAAGTCAGAGGCAACAAATAATGTAATTTATTATCTGTTTAAAACAGGGCGAGGCTGTGTGTCAAACATTACTGGTCATCTCTCTCCTCTTAACAATTCCCTCTCTATTCATTAGATCCAATATTTTGGTTTCTCTAATCTGCATTTGCCATTTAAAAATGATTTTTTTTAAAACTCCCTCTAAACCACATAAAACTTAACAGAAGAAAACTGAGGTACAGACAGGTAAATGAAATTAAGATACTGCCTTAAAGCTGTACTTTTAAGTTTGATAATTCTTGTTTTATACCTCTAATTTCTGTGGGAAAGAAACATTCATGGTCATTTTAAAGGCTTAAAAAAGGTTGTCCCAGTAGCGTTTGAGCTGAACACCATCCTCCTGCCCATCTTCAGAGGTCATTTTTCAGCAGTCAGACTAGTTTCAAATCACAGACCCAACATCAGAATGGAACATTTATTTACTCACAGCTGACTAGTACTGTTTATGTGTTTTCACTTTCACATGTTCTTTATTCCCTTTGACCAATTATTATTGAGATTCACTGGACTAGGACTTTCATCTAGTAAGATATCAAGTTAAGGAAGATGAAGCACATGATGATGACAGGTTACTGCATTTTACAATGATTATTTGCTATCTTGCATCCTCTTTGAATTGGTCTTGCTTGACTACAAGGTAATGGACACAGTACAGAGGACCAAACTTAAAACGGTTTCATTCAAGAATTTTTAGCAAGACCAAACTCTACCATTCTGTCACTCCTTTAGGAGTATCTCTTACATAATTGATAATGGTTTTACTAGTAGATCAATTCCTTTCTGAAATTCTATGCTAATTCTACTCCCCAAACTTCCTCCCCAAGGCAAAGACACGTGGCAAACCTCCACTGGAAAACTACCCTGTCTCTTCTGCATGGCAGAGCACAGCTGTGGAATAAAAGGGTGTGCTCTCTTTGAAGTCTCATTATTAGCACTTGTATCTGGTAAATATAGCTCTCCCTCCTGCACAGCTCGAGTGATCACACTGTGTGTTTCGATGCTTCCTGCTTGTCTGTACCAGTTGTCTGGCTGGTGCTCTCGCTCATGTGCCCCAAAGGAGGAACCTCCCAAGCTATCTGGTTTCATCATCCCTGAAATCACAGAAGATTTAAATTTAGATAGCTGTGGTCATAAAATTAAAGATTTAGAAGCCGCTTCTCTCCTCTCCAAAGTGCTCCAGTTCCAAGCTGTTTTACAGGGAGTGACCCTGTCACAGTCTCACCTCTGCTGCACGTGCAGCTCACTCCAGGTACAGAGCCCTCCCCACAAGCTGCCTAAAAACTGTGGGCACGGAAGAAGACAGATAACCTGTCATTTGTTTTGTAACAAAGTATCTCTTGATGTTAAAAAGGATCCCATTCTTATTAAACAAGATAAAACAAGATTCTTATAAACAAGATGTGCCTTTTAAGGTTGCCATTATTCCAAAAAAACAATCAGCAAGTAGAAACAGCAATACAGATGACAGAGCCATGAAAGCAATTACACTCAGTGTTAAAAACAGAGGAAAGGAAGCTGATGTACACATCAAATTCCTGGTTACAACCTTAATGAGGCAAGCTTGAAAAACATCCTGCTGCACTGCTGGACAAGTTTCGGCAGAAACAGCTACCAGGATGGAAGAAGGGGAAAAAGCTTAACAACTCAAGTTTTGTGAACAAGGCTCATTAAGTAATGAACATAGGGCTACAACTGCACAACTATTCAACATCCTTCTTACACCTGCATCTGAGAACTTCCATCCAACAGGTGAGACTTCTTACCTCTAGCAGACTAGTGCAGGACACTCAGCATTAAAAGAGAGAGAGTTTGGAGCTTGGGTGTTTTAATTCCTGCTGTTCATCTCAAGCTTTAGGAATACATCCTCACTATTATGACACACTGAATTATCATTTGGATGGTGAGAAGATGAGCAACAGGTTACAGTGGTGTGGCTTCTATCAATTCCTTCATGGCCAGAGGCCTCAGATTACAAGTTTATTGCTTCCAAACTCAGCCCACTGAGCCCACAGCAAAGCTCACCTATCAGGGATTCCACACATGAAGTTTTAGGTTCCTTCCTTTTAAGTAAAAAATTCATTAACTAATTTTGGTCTTTGGGTTCTGCTTTTAATTTGGCATTTCATTAAAAGATCCAGAAAGCTTTCCTTTGAAGTTCATTATTTTCCCCCTCCTTTATCTTTCTAGTCCTAAGATATGAGGGAAAAAAATCTTTTTCTCCTTCTTTGGAAGAACGTCTTAAGCTTTAATCATTTAATCATTATTGCAAAAAATCTTAAACCCGCATCTGTTCCTAATTTTCAAACAAACAGTAAGACGGCAAAGATTTCAAATCAAAATACTTGCTTGCAGATCAGAGGAACAAAACCTAGACTGTACTTTGTGGCACAAAGTGCATCCCCTTCTAGTATGTAACAGCTCAGTAGACCACTGATCTGTGCCCTGTACATCCAAGTCAAATAGTGGGTAAGCTGAACTATCAGTTCGTCTGCTGTTGGTACCCTGACAGGCTTACTGTTCACTGTGTTTTTTCTCTTGCCTAACTGCTACAGAGAGTTCACAGTGACACACTTCCCAAGGAGCAAGAGCTTGTACGGTTCCATAAGCACAGAGAGAACAGACAGCAAGCCTTTCAGGAAAGCTATTCAAGAGTAAACAAAACAAAACAAAACAAAACAAAAAACAACACCAAAAAAAAACCCCTCACCTCACTACATAATTCAGCACAATCACTCCCATTTCTATTAAGCACTGGAAATCTTTTAAAAAAACCTAGAAAATTCTCCATAGCTGAAGGACAGAGAAATTTTTGTAGTAATTAACACTCCTAAGAAGAAATCTGTGTTTCTAACCAGAGGTGTTCAGTGCCAGTTTGGTATCCCTGATTTAGCAGGTATGAGACAAGACCATGTAAGGAGATGCAGCCTCCTGGAGCTGGGGCTGAAAGCTAAACAAGAAGCACAGTAGCTTCTAAAAAACGCATTATACTAACCATAAAAGATGAGATTTGGCTGCTTAACATCAAATGGGTTTATATAAAAACAAAACAAAAGAACTTTTGTGCATAAGGCTCACCTCCAGCCATTAGACTTAGAAAGTTTTTATGATCCTAATGCAGGAAAAAAACCAAGCCTCTTCTACTTCACACCATCATTATTACCCTGGCCCAATGAAATAAGCACTCTGGAAAATGAATAAAAATGTTTCAAGGAGATGATGATCACTGTTTCATGTCTACTTGAAGCCTGTACCAGCCTGTCCTGCTGTTGCTGTAAATGTTCCCACCACACACAGCATCCCCTCCTTTGCCCTGGCACCAAGGTCTGTAGCAATACAGTGAAATGAATCTGAATTCTGATTTCTGCCCTCCCTAAGCCAGGTTACTTTTAGCCTGGATTGGGTCCCTGAGGTAGCTGCCTGGCACAGCTACAGGAATGCACATACTCAGGCAAAGGAGGTGTCAGCATGGGAGCTGGGGTAAGAATCCTTCTTCCAAATGACAGTGTAAAAAGTAGCAGTGAAAGCGTGCCCAAAGCTGCCCTTGTGCAGCTTCTCTGAACTGACAGAGCACAAACTCCCCCTTGTCCAGAGGCTGTTCAGAGACATGGCTGTAACCACACCTTCCCCAGTAACCTCTGCTTCTTCTTCCTGGGAAGAGGAGGCCCAAATCAGACAGGAACTTCAGCTCAGCAGCCTGACTGAACACAGGAATACGCTGGCATACACCGCAACCAAAGGCATAAGGGCCTCGCGGCAAGGGGGGAAATCTGCTTTTGTCAATTGGAAGTTGAGCTGATGACTGAACCTTGAATACCCGTGCATACCTGTGGTCCTCATGAGCAAACAAAGTCACTGAACTTACCCTGGTTAAATTATACCCAGCTGTAAAAAAAAAAACAACTTCAAATAACCCGGATCTGGTATGAAATGTCTCTGTGTCTTCCCCAAAGGGCTAAATGAATCTTTCACTCTATGTCATCACCTTAAATTGCCCAGATGAGGCACTACTATGCATGGTATTGAAACACTTGTATTAAAATGCAATCTTTTAATTCACACTTTTTGTTTTTCTGTGTAAGTTTGTATCTAGGCCAGCCTTTAATATTTTTTTCATGCTTAATCAAAGCCCTGTGTGTGAGGACACTGCCACACAAAAACTGGGTACTACTCAGCCAAATCAGAACACCCTATGTTCAGCACACAGCAGTGTATGAAACAGATTTTATAAATCTATGACGTACTTGTCAGAAATATTTCACAAGTGATTTTAATTTCAAATTTTTCATTATCCTTTTTCTCTGGAAAACAGTGCTCTTGACCAGATTGGCTTCAACAGCCCAGAGCACACAACTCAGACTAATGTACACATGCACTTCCACAGGAAAGAAAGAGCAACTAAGAGCTCAATAGCATTCATTATCAGCTTTTACATACTGATAAAGAACCCTTGGAAAAGAGCATTTCTGCACATAAAGCAGCTCTACAGCACTGCAAACCCTACCTACACCCCCTGTACTCTGAGGAAACTTCACTCCAGTGAAGTCAATGGATTTTTTGTTACCTATTGTTAAATTATAAAATACCTCCAACAGGCACTGTTCTCTTCCAAGGCTTTTTTTTTAAACACCCAAGACACACCTTTGAAAAGAGGGGAAAGAATTAATGTTCTCTCACTTCCTCACTCAGAAAATACTCACTGCTTGGATTAGCCACTAAATTAACTTCAGCTGTAGAGAAAATGACTCATTAAACAGAACAATCAGAAATTTCACTGGAGAGAAGGGGAGGAGGTAAGGAGAACTTTAACCTTCCTCCTCTCCTGCCAAATAAATGACACAGTAGTTTGAAAAAATAAGCAGAATGCAGTAACACTTCTTAATAAATAAGGCCTAAAACAGAAAGCATTAGAACATTGAAGCAAAGGAAAAACCAAAGCCAAGCTCCAGACAACTGTAGAAGCTCTTGGAGCACTTTAATGTTACAACTGTACTCAAATACATCTGGAAACATTGCACAGAGCAGCAGAAAGGCAGTGCTGTCTTTAAGAGGTTACTTCTAAATGTAGATCATAATGTCAGAAGTTCAACAAATAGTTAAAAGAAAGTTTTGTTTGTACAATTACGCATCTGCCAGACAACAGACATCCAGTTTTGTAATACTCCACTGGGGACAAACATGCAAGAGATTTTTTAATAAAAGAACTAAAGTTTTCTTCCACTGACTCTTCTGAATTGCTGTGAGACCAGTAGGAAATGTTTTAGGGAAACTGATGTTTCCTTCTATCACAGCCAGTTACCTATCGAATACTGGAGTCAATTACTTATTGAATCCTCCGATAATCACTAAATTTGACCAAGAATTGGGGGCAGAAAGGTGAGAACCTTGTCTGTGTCTCAAATGACATCTTGAGTCACTATACCAGGAGGTCTGCAAGACAGCTATCTGAAGCCATTACATATATTTTTCATTTTCACCTGAAAGTGTTTTCCACATATAAATGACCTTATCTAAACTAGAAAGGCTAATTTCCCCATGTGGATTTGGATTTTGGCAGAAAATGTTTGTTTGAGAAGATGACTAACACAGACAGCTAAACTAGCATGAATACTAAAGCAGCAAGCACAGGTTTGGCAGTAAAAGATGTCTTTTCTCAGATACAGACTACCTAAACCAAAACAAGCCATAATTGAGAAGTGGAGCTTTTTCTAACAGTATAAATACACTTATACTGCACTCCTACTTCAAAGCAGCAGCTCCAGGGTGAGTGAAGAAGCAAACCCACTTCGATAAACCCTCTCAGATTCTCACCCAGCACACCTGCAGACTCCCTGGGCAGAGGGACTGGTGCTGCAGCTGGTCAGGATCACAACTCACTAAAGGCAGCTTCACAGCAAGCCCATGGATAATCCTGGACACAGCCTCTGCAGAAGCAGCTATATTGTAGACAAGTGTGGTTTCAAGGGCAGTGTAAGGCACTAATCACATAAGGTGTTCTACTTGAAGATTTGCTGCCTGAAAGAATACAGCAGATGAGGTTTCACAGTTAGTTTTAACCAAACTAGGAGCTGGCGGCTGTCTAGAGAAATGGTTCTGGATTTCCTCCTAAATGCATTCCCAAGTGCTCCCCAGGTGATGCCAAAAACAACTCTCCAGAGGAATACAAGTTCAAGGAGACGGAAACAACAGCGTGGCCTTCCATTTCTTTAAGCTGATGGTAAATCTGCATTCTGCTTCTGAAGTGCAGTGATTGCCCATACTTACTGCAGCCTCTCACTGCCCTTAATTCTGTCAGATGTACCTGCATGAACTGAGCATAAAGAATCAGAACAGAGAAAGTCACAACAATGGTAAAAGCTGCAAGTATCAGCCAAGGACATGCAGATAAAGGCAGGGAAACACTCCAGACAGTGACTTGTATCACTCCTGACTTCATAAAACCAAAGCAAAACCTTTCAAAAAGTTACAATGAAGAACAGTAAGAAGTTACTACAAGAGTGCTTCAGTTAAAAACAGAGATTGGAAAGTCCTACAAATAACAGAGTCCTCAGAAGTCCTGTAATGCAAAGGTTAGCATTACATGTTCTCTTTTCTACGTATAAAGCAATCCTACTAATAGTCTTTTGCTTTTACCTGTTCCTTCAACCCAAATGCAAACGCTGAAATGTAACCCAAATCTATGATTAATATCACAGCAGAAACTCTAAGAAACACAGCAGTAAAGAAGCTTGAATGAAGACAGATCAAACATCTCACCAATCTTTGGTAGAAGAAGTTTTGGAAAAGATGAAATAACCAAGGAAGGAGATAAACTAGACACTGAATTACAGATCATTCTGCAGCCCTTTAGAGCTAACTCGTTACTACAGCTAATTAAAATTAATAGGGACTCACTATGAATTCAAACAGAACAGTGTAGTAACAGCTTCCAGAAAAAGAAGGAAAGAAAAACTGTTAAAGGGACACGTTCTAAATTGAGGTACACTGTCCTCATCCCACCAACCTCAAGTAGGTACAGCAATTTGCATCAGTTGGAGATTTTTCCCCTTCCACACCTAGGTGAAAAATAATTCATAGCCCATTCATGCAGAAGGATCATTCAAACCTTCCTCCAAAATATGCCTACACAAAACTTACGAACAACATTATATGTTAGAGGAATTTTTTTCCACTAACAATTCTTGGCACATCAATGCTTTCCACTGCTGCAATCCCACAGTGTTATCAGCACAAGGCTTCGTTCATACCTATGTTTAAAATTTTATAACAGCCTATCAAGCTAAGAGATTATGAATCATTCAAGCCATTAAAGTCCAATTACATCAACTGAAATCTGAGCTTCCCGGCATTATTCCAATTTCTCTTTCTGCTCACTCAGTCCCTGTACCCCTTCCTACACAACTTTCCCTTCTCTGACCTTGTGAAACTTCTCTCACAGAAGACCCAGGAGCTGGCCAATTTACACAGCACGCCTGTCACTCTCACCCTTTTAACCACCACTTTTCTGTACTTGTGGTTTTGCCCTCTCCTCTCCCCCACCCAGCTTCCTATCATTTCATGGATGGTCTGCTCCTGCTCCTCTGGATCAGGCATCATCCTGCATCCAGGTCCTTTCTGCGCCTACCCTTCATTTCTGCATGATTGTATCAGTTCAAATACGTTTAATTAGCGTGTACATACTGACACTAAGCTTCACGGTGGATTAATTCAAATTAAAGTGATTAAAATAATCAAATTTAGATTAGCAAATGAGAAAGCTTATTTTTTTATGTCCTTAATGGTCATTCTCAAACACCAATAACCACTAAATCACGATTATCTGCAATATAACCTTTTAATTTAGCATTTAATATAGTCCCTAGTTAGACAATACTATTAATGTACATTTATGCAGATTCTTGACATGAAACTAATGACCAACACAGGTCACTATTTAGTAGCTGGTTAAATTTTGAATTATGACTTTTCAAGCTCTGTTTGAATGAAAGGATGAAAGCGAACAAAATCCCTAAACACCTAATGAAGTTACTTAACAAAATAAATGTTGCGTTTAAAGATAGTTTTTTCTTTTTTAAAGCCTCATGTCTCTTTAGTAGGTGAAATTGGTGAAATTGAGTGAACTTGGCTACTGTGGAATTCAAAATTTCTGATTTTGTAGAATTCTTTGAGTTTTTTACTAAAAAAATGGAAGTTGTTTTCCCATCTTTTCTGTTGATCTCATTCAGTTTTGAAAAAACATTAGGCTGCTCACACTAAAATGAAAATAAATTTCTCTAGATATCTACTGAAGCTACTGCTCTCAGAAATGAGGTTTTAGCACTTCAAACCCCACTCATGTTCACTAGAGCAATGGGTTTATTTCCTCTAAACATTTGGTAGTTACATTGAGTGAAAGCTCTGTGTCAATTTAGGTAGTATTAATATACTACAGCATATTTAGTCCTGAATACAGGTTTATGTTTGAGAAAGCAAGACAAAAATTAGTTCAACCTGAACCACCCCACTTTCTCAACCTCAGCTTGCCTTCTCCAGGGATGTGCTACCACCACCTCAGGGTCAAAACAGACTTTAAAAGAAATGTAAATATTTGCTTTCTTCCTGGGAAAGCACTACATAAGGAAGAGGGGGAAAAAGCAGGGATGTGCATATGGGGAATTGCATCAGTATAATTAGAGAATTTTAGCAAGCTGGTAAACGTCTGTGTAGGCAATCCCAATACTCTAAAGGGTATTTCCTAATTAAAAATATGTACCCCATTTTCCAGAGCCTTCCTACTGAAGAAACATCTCACCACTGCCGCCCAATTAGATCAAATTGGGTGGCTGGCTCTTTTTGTTGTGTGCATGATAATACAAAGACTCTCCAAGTTCCTGCTCAACAAAGGCTTGTGTGAAACAGGCTTTGAAGACACAATAACATTTCTCTTGCGAGTTTCAAGCCCGGAGGCTAAAAGCACCAAGTAACTATTCATTCTTCCATCTTGAGACACATTCCTAACCTAGTTCAAAGGCCTGAAAAAACATGCCCTAGCTACATGCCTGCACACCTTCAGCAGGGCTTTCCCTTCTATCAGAGCTTCCTAGAGAAAGAAGGTTCATACAGAAAAGAAGTAAATACATTTTGAGAGTTTTGTTTCACTTTTAAGAACTCTTAAATTGTTTAAAGGACTCAAGACTGCCTTGCATACGAATTGATCAGCTAGGTTAATCCATTGAAGAGTAAAGTTCACCATTCACATGTTTAAAGTACGATGTTCATGCACAGTGCACGAGTTCTTTAACTTCTGCTCCCAAGAAGCAGCTGTGGAAGGAGGGAGTGTGCACAGCAGCTGGAAAAGGACAAGGGATGATCTGGAGCTGTTTGGCTTCCATCACTGCTCTTCTATTTAGTTTCATCTTCCCCTGTTTTGATCTCAAACTGGTAAGATAGATGTAAATCACACATTGCTATCCACCCATATCAAGATATCCAAGGCATACAAGAACATTATGCATCATGTTCACAAGATAATAAGTCAACAAAATACAAGATTATTTCCAAAATACTGACACTAGAACAAATATTATCTTTCAACAAGAAAAAAATATTCACAGTTTTCAACATACGGCTTCCTAAACAAACTGAATTCCTCTTTAAATATTTTATTTTGCTGTTTCTCAGAAATCTGAATGCCATTATGTGTAAAATGAGGAAATATAAATAATTACTGAAGACTAGGCTAACTAAAATTACTATTTCATGGTATGGAACAGTGGAGCAGGCAGATGGAAGTGAAGGCAGCAGAGGTGAGACCTCCCCCACCTTTGAAGGAAGGCAAGCTGGTTGTATCTGCCCAAAGCTCCTGCAGGACCTTGCCCCAGATGTGCCAGCCAGCCTGCTTTTTGGGATTCCTGAACCACACACAGGAGATAAAAAGTTTCTTCTGTTTTCCTCTGCAATAGTTTTCAGTACACCTAAACTAAAGTTTCTTTAACTGTATTTCATTTTATATCTGCAATCAAGCAATTAACTGTTTAGTTCTCCTGAATTTCCTTTTTTTTAAAGAGAAACTTATTTTAACAATGCTGTTTCCACCTGTCTAAAATATATTTTTGGCCTCTGAAGATTTCAATTAGTCACTTTCACTTTACCCAAATGAAAATGGTTCCGTTTGAATTTCCCATCACTGCAAAAATCTGAGTATTGCTCATTTTCCCCTTCATGAAGCCATGGTACAGATCTTCATTCCCATCAAAACAAGGAATGCATAATCTTATTGACATCTCAGAGTCATTTTGAATCCTGTGGCAAGCTGAGCTGCTCTACCTCTTTCAAGGACTGCACAGCAGAGCTACCTGCTGTTGGTCATTTCCAGGAAATACAACTGTACTATGAAAGGAAAATCTTGGTGGATAAATTCCAAAACAGGGAAAAAAGTAAGACAACATTGTCTTAGTCTCAAGTAAGTAAACAACTTGCTAGTTTATGCCATCATTATTATATAACATTATGTTCCATAAATGTCCCTTTTGCTATTTTGAAGTAACAAATAATTCAGAAACTGTGATCAGGAATTGCAGGAGAGGAATCACTACTTAAGACATCAAACACTTTTCTGAGGAAATAATAGTTAATCCCATTTTTCAGTGACCACTCAGCCAATGCCACCATCACTTACCTAAAACGCCTTTGTGAGTCTGAAGTGGAACAGCCACCATCATTTCAGCAAAGTACCCAACCTTTATTTCTCTGGGTACCACCACAGAGACCAAGCACCATGAAAATGCACACTGTACCCTGCAGGGAAAGCTGCAGACTTTACCAGCCCTATGACATGGCAGGCACAGCAAAGGACATTCTGTTACACCTGTGCCTTCTCCAGGAAAGAGAAGACCTTCTGTATATCTTCTATTTTTAATATCTATGTGAAGGCACTAGCATCACAGCTGACAGTGACTCCCAAACACCTTGTCAATCACTTGCAGAGGAACCATCAAACCAAACTGGGAATTACTGGATGACCATTGTCTCCTTGCTCCAGCAATTTTCAAGGTATTTCAGCAAAGAGCCTAAGCATCATTCACTTGGACACCAGCACTCCCCTGTAGCACATACAGGAAGCTTCCAAGCTCCAAGTTCATCTCTAAAGCCAAAATGTCTCCCCTGCCACTCATTTCATTCTCTCTAAGGGTTAATCTTTTTTCTAATACAGCAATTCTTGTCTTCAAAATGAAGGCCAGCTGGCTGAAGATTAATTACTATCCAGTGTTTTAATCTAAAAGATTCCCTCACTGACTCACATCAGCTGTCACCTGAGGTGTCTTTGCATCTCTCACACAGTGCAGGGCACGGGAAGCTCAGGTCAGACCTGAAACAAGTCACAGCTCAGCCATGGTGTTTCAAGCTCCCCACCTCCCTTCCATTCCTGTGCAGTCACTGACAAACTGATGAACAGCAGACCCCAGACGAGATGTGCTGCAAGAGGAGAAACAAACTCAATCTTCTACCTCCCATGTACACTTCTTGAGGTTCTTTTACTCTCTCAATGAAGACACACAACTCTGGGCACAGCATTTACATGAATGTTACTGGTGATATATGATGTTGATGTACTGGTGATTTAATGATGTTACAGGCATGCAGTATCTTGTGAGGAGGATGATGGGAGGGTTTGGTTTGGTTTTAATTCCACAGTTCAGTGAAGGCAGAAGGAACCCATACAATCAGACTGGCTTAGTCTCCTCCACTCCAGCTTCAAGCTCTTTATTCCTTCAGGGAACTGGGTGAACTGTGCTACTGAAGGAAAGCTCTCGTGCACAAACTAGTTAAGTATTTTATTGACTGGCAAATCCAGTTTATTGAGTTCCTACCCTATAGTTATGTCTTAACAAATATTTGTGCACCACACTGAAAGCCAGACTACTAAAATTAGGCAGGCACCAAGGCTGCTAGTTAATTCCCATTTTTTCTATTCACACCGATTCTGTATTTCAAAGAAAGCATGTGCGATCCTTAGATGCCCTAGTGGTTAAAAACGTCCAGCCCACACAGACTGGAGGGAATGGGCTGAGGCAGAAGAAAAAAAAAGAGTTAAAGTTGTAGATGCTCCCAGACTCTAGATTCCTCCATTATATAACACACATCATCAGAGAGTTCAAATGTTCAAGTACACTTCAACAGCTCTACTAGCTGTAAAGTGCACATCCTCCTGAAGCATATCTTATTTGGAAATTTAACAGGTCATTTCTACCACATTCCCAGCTTCCAAAAAAATAGAATTTTACAACGGTTGACAAAATGTACACAGGTAAATCTTCTGTAATATGCCACAGAACACTACATTTCACCTTCCAGCTCAGGTGGCTGACACCAGATCTTCTAACTAGACTCCCAAATTATTACAAAGCACTTGAACACACACAAACTTCCACTGTCTCATCTACCTGATCAAAAACTGTTCTGAAGGAAATACACTTCACAATTATCCAAGGTTAAATCTCTAATAATAGTCTTCAGAGAACATGACCTAGATATGTCAAACATGATCAGAGAGACATATATCAAGACATCCTTTAGTTAGTTAAGAGTGCCAGGCTTATTTAAATCTCCTTTATCTGTTCACACCTTGGCTTTTGTTAAATTTCGCATCATTTCTGTAAGTGGAAAGTAAAGCTGCTAAACTTGTGAATCTTTTTTTTTTTTTTCTCCTTAAGTTACCGATGTCTCTCCTTTACTATCTCTATTTCATGTAGTCAAAATAATAATCACCATTTATCAAAGCCCCAGAATTATGTAAAAATAGTATAATGCTATTCACTTTTATGAACTGGTACTCTAACACATCAGATTGTGTCCAGATGACCAAAAGCCAGCTTTTACCATTCTGACAAGTTGGGAATTCAGATGTATTTGCCAGTATTAATATATTTGTGTTGCAGTTTTTACCACAAAATGAAAACCACAACTGCTCTAACAAGCCACAATAGCTTTGTCATTTGAAGTTTTCTTTTACAATATATTCTTTAAATTGAAAAAAAAAAGTAAGAGAATCTATACTTACTAACCTGTAAGACAAATTACTGAACTAATGAACCCAAATCAAATTTATAACTGTCCATTTATAGAGTGTAAGGAAGAAAATGCTGAAGTTAAAAAAATCTGTGTGAACATAGTCCTCCTTTTATTGTACGTATTTTATAAAATCAAGGGGTTTTAATGTTAAAATGCACTCATTTATATTTATCTTGTATTTAATTCAGATTTCTATCTTGTGGTTTACTGCTGTGGTTGTAACAGGGATACCACAAGACAAAGAATTCAGGAAAGAAGAGCTGGAGATAAATTCTACTTGCCTTACTAAGCAAATCAACCTGTTAAGGTCAGAAGACTATCCAAATACTAAAAAAAAAAAAAAATTAAATAAATAAAATCCAATAACAAATAAGGAATAACATGTGCTTCCTAAGCAGAGTCTCCATTCCTGTAATAAAATTTATTTTAAAAAGTACAGAAGATAAAACACCTTCAGAAAATTGCAGAACCATGCAAAATGACCACCTCTAGAACAAACTCTTTATATCCAGGCTCTCCACATTTCTCTATACTCATCCTTAAACTTTCAAGTATCACCATCCCAGTTCCCTTCAGATCACAACCACCTTGCACTTCTCTCTACCTACATCATCCTGCTATAGTTTCTGTGTCCCCCAGGTAATTTCTCTCTCATTTCCATCTCCTTCCCATACTCCACAAGTGCTGCCTGGTCTTCACCTCAAGTTCCCCATTATCTTATGTCAGTAACCCCCAATCTCTCCTTGTCACAGCACAGGTCCCATGAACAGTTTTCCCCTCCTTTTTCCTTGTCTCTTAAGAGTATTTTATAACTCTGTCAATCAAACACAATGATTACTTTTCATTGAAACTTGCTTGGCAAAGAGGTTAAACCTAAAATGAAATTAGTTTTGGAAAATAATATCTACTTCTCTTCCATATCACTGGACACCAAAATTATTTTTAAAGCTTATTTGACTTTATTCACGTAATGATCAGTATTGAACAGATTCACTTTCAGAGCTTCAATAAACTGAGTAAAAAAATTCACTTTGTTCACAAACAAGCTATTATACAGCTAATGGTTCAAAAGAATATTCAAGTACATTTACTTTCAGTACTTGCTCTAATGTATTTAGGAAGTCTTGAAAATTCTACAGTCCTAATGAATATAAAATTTTAGCTATTCCTAAACAATGCAACATACTGAATATAGTGGTCAAATAACATTCCCATTCCACAGCTGCTTGCTGCATTTTATTTAAGAGCTTTAATTCTCTATTTACAAGTGTTATCTAAGGAAATGTACAATCTTCCTACAGTTGCTACTAAAAATCAGCATCGCCCTGTAATATCATATTTCGTATTCAAATTTAAACCACATTCAAAAACCAGTTTGTTTTTGAAATGTGAATGTGAAAACCATGTCCAGGTAGTACCTCATAATCATATGAATTTGTTTATAAATCATTCTGTTTCAGTTTTAAGCCAGAAAAACAAAAGAGAAACACCTAAACCCATTCATTATAAGCTTGTGGTCTTGTTAAACAGGAGAACTGCAAATATGCAAGTATGTGGAGACACAGGCTCAATTTTGGCAAGTAATTAAGTATGGGGAAAAACTGGTGTGTGCATACAGTAAAAAATGCACTGTTTTGTCTACAGTAATATCCACAAAGCATGAAAAACTGTCATAACATGCTGGTATTTACCTTGGTGCTGACCCAAAACTACAGAAACTTCTGTTCTTCAGTTCGGGAAACACACACCCCTAGAAACTTAATTTAACTGTACAAGTCTTGTTTTGTCACCCTTGTGGGTCTCTTCCAACTCTGCACATCCTATGATTTTATGAACTGCTGTGGTTCTGTTGTTCCACCTTATGATTTTAACTTGAGAAAAAGAACACAATTATTGAAAACTATGAAAGAAATAAATTTAATAAGCAAGCAGTGTCTCAGCAAAAATAAAACCCAGGTACATAATACAAGAATGATATGAGTAATTTTCTGTTTACCGTCATATGCATTTTCATGAGAACCACACAAAAGTTTAGTTCTACCCTTAGAAGTGTTTTGCTTTTAGTGGATACAGGCAAAAGGTCTAACAACCCTACAGATGCCCTTGTGTTGAATTCCCACTGTACTGTTTTCCATTTTCTTACATCACCAAAAAACCCCAAACCACCCATGCAGTGGGTGAAATAGTCAGCATCAAAGCTAGAGAGAGCCAAGTTACCACTTGCTTACACTACACATATTCTATTCTGTATTATTAGCACTTATATTCAGGAGTTCTCAGAGTGATCAACAAAATGGAAATGAAGCTTTGAAGTTTTGGAGATCAAAGCAAGATACCTGGATTCATTCTACTATCCTGCTACAGCATTTCCTGTTTCTCCAGAGCCAATGGTTTCCTTTTTGGAATATTTTTTGATTCTATACTCAGAACACAAGACATCAGCAGTTCATCTTCAAAACCCCTGCTCATTTGAGGAGCCTCCTCAGAGCAGCTCCAAAAGCCGGATCCAGAGCACATCCATAACATCTGCTCACCTGTTGTCTTGGGTTTGTGTGCAGGGTTTGGTAGCAGGGGGCTACAGGGGTGGGTCCTCTGAGAAGCTGCTGGAAGCTTCCCCCATGTGTGACAGAGCCATTGCCAGTCAGCTCCAAGATGGACCTGCTGCTGGCCAAGGCCAAACAGTGCCTCTGACAGCGGCAGCACCTCTGGCATTATGTATTTAGGAGAAGGACAAAAACCTGCATAGCTGCAGCCAGAGAGAGGAGTGAGGCTATCTGAGACCACTGTGGATATAGGAAAGTACCCTGCAGAGGAAATAATAGCAGAGACAATATGCAATGAACTGGCCAAAACCCCCATTCTCATAACCCTGTGCTGCTGTGGGGAACAGGTAGAGAAACGAGGAGTAAAACTAAGCCCAGGAAGAAGGGAGGGGTGGGGGGAAGGTGTTTTAAGATTTAGTTTTTATTTCTTATTATCCTACTCTGATTTGATTGGTAATAAACAAAAATAATTTGCCCAAGTTGAGCCTCTTTTGCCCATGATAATAAATGATGAGTGATTTCTCCCTGTCCTTATCTCAACTCATGAGCCTTTTGCTGTATTTTTTTCTCCCCTGTCTAGCTGAGAAGAGTGATAGAGTGGCTCTGGTGGGCATTTGGTGTCCAGCCAGGACCAGCCCACCACATCTGTGCATGCAAAACCCTAAGCAGGAGGAAAACAACTTAGGGCTACACTGCTCTCTCCCTGCAATTCTTCCATGTCATGGGCTGGTGTTTCCCAGCACAGCTTGGCAACTGCAGCAACGTAGCCTTCCAGCTACAGCATAAAAGGCCACTCATCAGAGGATCCAAGTACCAAAGAGTCACCATCTGCGCTACACACACACAACAGTACTCAGTTCTCTAAAGCAGAGGTAAAAGTTTGGGCAGGAGAGCATACAGAACTACACTGAAACTACAGCACTTCTAACAGGAAAAAAGAAGAGAGTTAGAGCAGGGCCAGCTGTTTGGAAACAGACAAGAATATATGACAGGGATTTGAGAGTGCAGAGGAATGCCGTGGGTGAGAGAGAAATATTTTTCAATTAAATTTGGGAAACAACATGATGATTTCAGCCAGTATCTTTAATGTTAGGAGAAATAATTACACTTGAAAGAAATTAAAAATATTTCAGAATCCAATGCTTGAACGACTTGGAGGCAGTTGGCAGAGAAGGACAGGGGAGCAGGGAAAAGGACAGGACTTAGCTAGTTTGCATCAAAGTAGCAACAATCATTTTACCCTTAGGAGATGAATAGCCAACATTTAGGGTAATTGTCCTGTAGATGGCAACAACAAAAAATTCTAGAATGGATAAAACAAGCATTATCCAGATAGTTTTGGCCTTTGGGATGTGGTGGAAGATTGTTCTATGGAGAAAAAAAAAAAAAGCATGTGCAGTCCCTTTACCGCTTCTGAGATTAAAATGTAAATAACAACTCATGAAAGAGAGCAAAAGTAGAGAAAGAGTACTTAGTGCAGCCTTCCCCAGACCTTGTTCTGATATTTGCAGCTTCACCTTTCCCTTCCCAGCTCCAGATGTTTTCCCCTCTCCACTGTACCTGCAAACACATCAAGTAGCTTTTCCTTCATCTTTCACTTGCTCAGACACCAACAGGAGAAACCTTAACTGCAACCTCCCTGCTCTGAGCTGCAGCCTCAACAGCCTCAGCTGCCAGAAGGAACACGGGAAGCTGGCCAAGGAGGCACAGCCTGCTCTGCTGCTTGTTGTGAAAGGCAGGCAAAGCTCTGTGGAACTGGAGCACCCTTACTGCATGTGGAGTTTTTTCAGGTGAATGGTCTGGCTGAAGGTGTTCGACAACTTTTTCAGGCATGTGGAAGCAGTCCCATAACTCACTCAGCTCCAGGCAGGTTTTCTTAGGAATGGCATAAGGTACAACCTACATGGAACAAATCTTCTGCCAAACCTAAGTTTTACCTCCAAAGCAATAAAGGTACAAGCACATACAAAAAAAAAAAATAGCTGTAAAAATGATTTAGTATGAATAAAACGTTGTTGGGATTCTTTCCTTAGCACACTCAGGAGATGAGCTACTTGGTCAGAATTTTGCAAGGGAAGTTTCAGTTGATGGCAAGAAATCTAGCCTGGGAAATAAGAGTCCCGAGGGTTAATGTCTGAGAATGCTACAAGCAACCAACAAAGCTTTATATTGGAAAGGGAAAAGCAACAGCCATGGCTCAAACTCCTCATACAACAACCTGATTCTCCCCTTGCCTCCCAGAAGAAGCTGTGCCTCCTCAATCTAATCCTAATTTTGGGAAGTAAGAACCAACTTCAAATAACAGATGTTCTATTATACTCTATTTTACACAATGCTGCCCTTAAAAACATCTGCATAGTATTCTTCAGCCAGCTCTTATATCAAGTCTTCCACATGCTAATCTTTCACTGAACAACATAATCACAGCAGGTGTCTACCTAACACCACCATGGAGAGTATTGCCACAGGTTTTATGTTAAAGATGACACATAGTTCAATTAAACAAGCTGTCCACAACAAAAAGAAAGCAGTGCATTTGAAAAAAAAGTGTAAGCAAACAGTTATGACACTGCTCCCTGCCAGACCTGCCTTCTCACACCCTTCATATATTCTTTATTTACCCACACACTGACCAAGGAGCTTCTCTCACTCCCCGGTCTCAGCACTGCACAAGTGGGAGGGGACAGTGATGCTCCCAGCAAAGTGATTTAACTGCAGAACATGTTGCATCCTCTGGCAAAAATTCCCTCCAGAAGAATTCACAACACCAACACTGTCCTAAACAGATATGGATTCCCAGGGTAACAAAAGCCATCTGCAAAAACAGGGCTTGTGCAAGCACATGCCAGAACTGAGAAAAGGTGTGGCCGTGTAAATTTGTGTACATTTAGTCACCAATAATGTATGATGACACTCAACACAGTCCTGTCAGCCACAAAAATTACCACTTCCTACCAGTTACCACTTGGACCAAACTGGCAATATTTGCACTGATCTTAAGTCCTACCTTGAACTTTCAAATTAACCTGGTATCGATAGGTCACATAAGACTAAGACTTAATATTGCTTTGCTCTAATGGGCAACAGCAGCGAGTGCCAAGCAGCAAATATGAAGAGACTGTTTTGCTTTTGTTCAGGTTATAAGGATGCAAAACATCTGAAAATTAAAAACATATGATCCCAGACATCACCAACACCAGCCCTCAATGTTCCCTTCAGCACAGCAAAAAGGAGACACAAATACTGAGATGATGTAAACAGTGGTATGAGATTCAACCCCTAATATCATTGCATATATTCATAGTGACTGCTTAAACTACTAAGATTGCTGCTGCTCAGGTGTGTAGAAACTGTTAAAATCAAGTGACGAATTTTACTAGACAACTATCTGCCAGTACTTGCCTGCACCAAAACAAAACACTCTTCACCTTTCATGAAAGGACTTACACAGGTGTGCTGTACTTTTCGAGGGCTTAACAAGATACATTGTTCTGTGCTGCATGCTGAAGTTCCCACTCAACAGAAACATCACACTGCTTCCAACAAGGCTGCTACTCATCTTACATGTCTGTAATCAACGTGCAACAAATAGCCTAGCAGAAGTTTTTCCCGAATTAAAAATTAAAAGCTTCAGGAAGAAACAGAACACATTAGTCAACGCCAAAAACACAGTTCATAGGGCTCATTTCTTGTGCTGTTTGTAACACTGAAGCAGGTGAGGGACAGCCACACAGTTTTAACTGAAACACAAGTGATAGATACAATGCTCTAGAGGTTTTGAAGTCTGTTTTCAAACTCAGAACTCCTTCGACAATACTGAATTAACACTGGTCACAGCCCCTTGATGTAGATGCCCTTAGCCGTGCACGTGTTAGCACGGTTCACTGCTCTACTCTTGGCCACAAGCGTGATGATTACTGACCAAACCAGGATTACACTGCGAGTTTACTGTTGCCAGCCCAATATAGAAGCGACTGGTTTTCATATCCCTCTCCCCCACACTTTCGAAGTACTGATAATTCTGAAAAGTAAAAAAACGTGGCAAAACCGTAAGCACGGTATCGTATCCCCGGCTGAACGGCAACGTCCAAAGCTACTCTGGAAGTACTCCCCAGCCCGTGCAGGTGCGGGCCAGCGGCGGGACACCTGCAGGGATGCTGCACTCCTGAACGCTTCTGCCACTAAAGCATGCTGCAGTGAGGCCAAAAGGCTCATCAAAACCAACCCAATCCCGCCCGCCCCCAGCCCGAGGGAAGGCACCGCCACGAGCAGCCTCGACCCCCGCCCCAGCCCACTCCCCGCGGTCGTTCCACTCCCCGAGCGGAGCCGCGCCCCGTCCCGGCTCACCTTCCCCGGCGGGCGCCCGGCCCCTACATCTCCTCCCGCTTCTGGAAGCTGATGCTGGCGTACGCGCTCAGATCCTCGCCACAGTGGCCACTCCCGCGCTGCTGGCCCGGGGGCTTCGGCGGCAGCGGCTGCTTCGCCTCGGCGGGGGCGTGCGGGTGGTGGTGGCGGCGGTGGCCGTAGTCCCTCACCAAGTCCAGGTCGATGTAGTTGAGCCCGTTCTCCAGGGCGGGCGCGGCCCCCGGGTCCCGGCGGGCGGCCGCCTCCCCCGTTCCGGGCCGCAGCCACACGTTCTCGAAGGAGGCCGAGCTGTGCCGCTTCACCTCCTCGGAGCCCCCCACGCTGCCGCTCGGGAAGGGTGCCCCGAGCCCGCCCGCCGCTCCGCGGGCCGCGCTCGGCGTGGAGGAGAAGGTCTCAGAGCTGTGTCGCCGCCGGCCGCCCTGCGGGTCAGCGCGGATCACCTTGGCGCTCTGGTTGCGGCCGGGGCTGAGGCTGACGCGGGTGAAGGCGCTGCCCGCGCCCAGGCCCCCGAGCAGGGAGGAGGAGCGCGGCGGCGCCGCCGACAGCTCGGCCGGCGGCCGCGGCAGCTCCGGAGACGCAGCGGTGGCGGCAGCCGGCGGGGGCTTTTCGGGGCCGGCGCGGCCCCCCCGCACCTCGGCGTAGCTGAGCAGGCGGGCGGGCGAGCCGGGGGACGGGCTGTCCGCGTAGTCCGAGCAGGAGCCCCCAGCGGCCGCGGCGCCCCCCCGCTGCATCGCCACGTAGTCCCGGCCGAACCGGGCCGCCCGCGCGGTGGCGAAGCCGGGCGGGCAGGGGGCCCGCGGCGGGCCCGGCTCCATGTTCATGTACTCCTCGGCGGCCTCGCTGCCCGGCGGCGGCAGGGCCATGCTCAGAGCAGCCGAGGGGAAGGGCGGCTTCTCGCCGGCGATGAACTCGATGTTCACGTACTCGCCGGGGCTCTTGGGCTCGGGGGGCAGAAGCACCGGGGGCTGCTCCCGGGCCCGCGGCAGGGTGCTGGCCTTGGGGCCACCCAGCGACAGCCGCGTGGGGCGCGCCAGGCGGCCCTTGGTCTGCACGGCCGTGTCCACCTTGCGCGGGGGCTGCGCTTGAGGCGGGGGGCCGCCCTCGGGGCCGCCGCCGCCGCCCAGGCTGTCGCTGCTGGTGGAGGAGGACGAGTCCTCGGCCGCGTAAAGGAGGCGGCTGGAACCGAGCGCGATGCGGGGCTGAGGACTGCCCTCCTCGGCTGCCCCCGCCGGCCTGCTGCCGCCCCGCCGGTGCACGTGCTTGAAGGAGCGTGGCAGCGAGAAGTAGGAGTAGATGGGTTTGTGGTGCGCTCCGGTGGCCGCCTCCTCGACCCCCGGCTGCCCCGCAGCCCCGAAGTAGCAGTCGGGCGGAGTGCTGGTGGTGGAGCCGCTGGCTGGGGACATGTTGATATAGTCGCTGCCGCCGCAAGGGAGCTTCCCTTCGTTGCTCTCCACTGAGAGTTTTGGGTGGTGGCCGGCACCATTTGTCCAGATCTTGCCATAGCCCGCAGAGCTGTTGTCGGGGGAGTAGCTGCCACTGGGGGACATCATCATGTAGCCATTAGAGTCCACTGTGGCTGGAGGGTGGCGGCCACCCCTGCCAGGGTTGATGATCTGCTGTGGGGCCGACACACTCTTAGGACTCATGGGCATATAGTCACCACCCTTGGGAGGCCCCCCACCACTGGGCACAGGGGCTACACCAGGCGACATGGGCATGTAGCCATCATCCGTGTGCGGGGTGGAGTTGGTCCGATGACGGCCATTGTCCATGTGGTGGATCTCCAGGCACTCCTCTGGGTAGGAGTGAGTGGGCACAAAGGCTGAGTGGCGGTAGGAGGGCAGCCTGCTGCTGCCACAGGGGTAAGAAGGCAGCATCTCCGTGTACTCCTCAATGGAGGCCACTGAAGACTGGGAGGGAGTCTTCTGATGGGAGATAGTGGGTGAAGTGCCTGCAGAGTGAGTCCGCTTTCTGAATGCCTTCTCCAAGTCAGCAACCTCCTCACCACCACCTCGAGGACAGCAGGGTGTACTAGGATAGCGGGGCTGCTGCTGAGGGTGGCAGGTGCGTGGGATGAAATGGCCATTGGGTGCTGCCAAGCTGCAGCATGAAGACGTGGCCTTCCCTCCCATGCAGATGTAGTTGAGGTCTTCATCACCCCGGGCAGGAGGGGTGTGTCCCAATGAATCAGGGGTTACACTGCGAAAAGAGCTGCGAAAGTCACACGGGCTTGAACCATACTCATCAGAAGAAATAAATCCACCATCACTAGGGGAGCCAGAAACTGAAGCACTAGACCTTCGTGGAAACAGGCAGTCTGAGGTGGAGCCATGGCCACTAGTGCTGCTGGATGACAGGCTGACCGGACTGGTGGCTGAAGGAGAGCAGCGTGAGGAAGGCATTGGGATGGACCGGCTGTGGTTGAGTGGAGGATGGAGCCTGGAGTTGCCACGGTGTCTGTGTGAATGAGTCCGGTTAGCACTGGGACTAACAGGGCTACCATCCACAGAAGCAGGTCTTGACATTGTGCCTTCCCCATCACTCGATGCTCGAACCCGGAAAGAGCTGGGTTTGCCACCTGTACCTCCACCACCGGCAGGAGAAGTGGCCGTGACACTCTCAGTCCTGGACCGCCGACTGAGCCCCACCTGGCTCGGTGGAGGGTTGTTGACATGGTGCCTGCGAAGGGGCACAGAGATCGGGTTGGAACAGTTTGAGGAAGACTGGCTCTTGCTGCGGGGCCGGAATTCCTCACTCATAGCTCGCATGGCCTCCAGGATCGTTTCATGCATGTTCTGTGCCACCACTGAGTCATCCACTTGCATCCAGAACTCACCAGGTCCAGTGACAGCTGAGCGTCCCACCTCAATGAAGAAGAAGTTCTCAGAGTGACCACAGCGGCGGATATTGAGCAGCTGCAGCACCACAGCAGCCGCATCTGAATTCAGCTTTACAAAGCTGATGGTCTTGTTAGTCAGGCACAGGCGGTAGATGCCAATCAGGTTCTTTGTCTGCCCTAGGCCCTTCGGCTTCAGAATTACTTGCCAAACTTCCTTAAAAGCTGGACCAGGGGCTACCTCACCATAGCTGTCCTCACCTGCTTCCCCCAGTCCTGTGCTGCTGCCTCCAAAAGTGACATCGCTGTGGTGGTGATGGTGATGGTGATGGAGGTGGTGATGGCCCTTGGCCCTGTTGTGCAACTGCAGCAGTGCTTGGTACCAACTCTCCTGCTCAGGTTCACTGTCAGCTGCAATGGCAAAGTGCTCGTCCTTGGTGTAGAGGGCCACCAGATGCTTGTTCTTGGAGTCAGCCCGTTTGTTGATGTTGAAGCAGCTTTCTAGTGGGATGGAGCGCTTGGGCGCCCCTGACTTGTGTCTCCATTTCTTCTCATTCTCGTAATACTCCAGCCGGGCGGGTCCAGACTCACTGGCTGCCCTCAACACAAAAAATCGTTTATGCATGCTCTTGGGTTTGCGCAAGTAACCCACCTTTCTGACATCTGAGAAGAAGCCCTCGTTATTATCCGTGGGGCTGGCCATGATGAGGGGTGGTGGAGCTCTTACTGCAGCTCACAGTCTGCAAGACCCCAAAACAGCCAAGCCAGCCAGGAAAGGCAACTGCCTAAAAAAAAATTCATGCAATGACAATTAAAAAACAGAGGAAAAAAAAAAAGAAAAAAAAAGAGAAAAAGCAAAACAGTTCAGGATCCTCTTTTGAGAACGGGACGGGGGAGGGACAGAAGGAGGGTGAGAGCAGCTGTTCAGTGGCAGAGGCAGCTTCCAGCACCAAATCAGAGTTTGTGTTGCTGTTTATGCCCAAATCGCGCTTAGACGGGTAAGCTCGTCCTTAAAAAGTCCAGTCCCGATCAATCCAGACGAAAGTCTCGTCCCAAAACGAGCCGCCAGGAAAGAAAAACGCATCTTCCCTTGCAGGGGTCGGGCTCCGGCGAGGCTGGGAGCGGGGCGCGGGTCCCTTTCCTCCGCTCCCTGCACCCCTTCCCCGGCTCAAGTTTGCCTCCGCGAGCAGCGATCTCTGTTGCAGATTAAATATCCTCTCGGGGGCGGAGATTGTTTTGCAAAGTCCGGGGTTTGCACCCAAAAATACACGCTGCTTTCCCCTCTCTCGCCCTCCCCGCAAAAAAGAGAAAATTAAAAAAAAAAATGCCGCCCACAATACAACCCCCCTTCCCCAAATATCAGCGCCGAGGCTGCTGCTCCCGCTCGTGCGTGCGGAGGAGGCTGGCGACCCCATTCAGTCCCATCTCGTTAGGCAGAGAAAGTGCCATTTCCACACGCGGCGCAGCCCGGCAGCGGCAGGAGAGGAGGCAAGCCCGAGTGCCGAAGGAACATCCTCTCTTCCTCCTCCTCTTCATTCCAGGCGGCAGCGCCTCAGCGGCCGGCGGCGCGGCCCCCTCCCGTGCCCCAGCCCGCCGGGGGAGCGGGGCAGCGCCGCGGCGGCTCCTTCTCCGCCGGCTTCTCCTCGGAGTTTCCCGGCGCCCCGCACCAAAACAGGCGGCGGGGGCCGCGCTCGCCAGTCCAGCCCCCTCCGCCCGCCGCCGCGGCTCAGGCTCACTCCAAGGAGAACAACACGTGACGGCGCCAGTGCGTGGACCATCCCCGGAGCCGCCGCCGGGCTCCCGGCCAGCGCCGCCGCTCCGCCCTCCGCCCTGCCCTCATTCAGCGCGGCCGCGGGGCCGCCGCCGCCGCGCCCCCATTGGTGCCGCCGCCCGTCCGTCACGGCGGCGGCGGCGCCCGGCCGGGCTGGGGCGCGGCGCGTAGTAAAGAGGCGTAGACGCCATTCAGCTCCGTGTTATTTATACCCGCCGCCGGCGGCCTCTGCAGTGTGGCGGCTTCTGGGCCCGGCCGGGCGGGGAGCTGCTCCCGCCGATCCGCAGCCCTTGCCGCGGGCCTCGTGGGGAGGGAAGGGGAGCGGAGCGGGGGGCGCTGTGGCTGCGGCCGTGGGGCCGCGCCCGCCTTGCCCGGGGCTCGTTCCGCTGCTCGGGCTCAGACTCGGCCCCGATGCTGCCAGCGCGGCCGGTCCCCAACCAGGGCCTGGCGGGAGGGGGGGCTCGGCACGGCGCTGCCTCCATGGCGGGCGAGGCCGGGCCCCAGTAGCGCTCCCGGCACCGGCTGTGCAGTGGGTCCCTCGTCTCCCTGCGAGGCTCTGTGCTGAATTAGACTGAGCGTGCAGCGGGAGCGGCCGTGCCGGGGCTGGACGTGCCGCGCCCGCAACTCTGCCCTGGCCCCGGGAACAAGTGCGGGAGCGCTGCGGCCGCATCCGCTGCTCAATGCTGCCCTCTGCGGGACAGCGCCCGCCCGGCCCGGGGCTTGCGGGCTGTGGCTTCGGGGTGCGGCTTTGGGGGTGCTTCTGGGGTTCCCTGGTGCCAGTTACCATGGGTGACCCTGGACAGCCTGGGAGAGCAGAGGCGCTCTAATCGCCCTGAGTTGGCATTGCCCTACCCGAGCAGACTGATTGCAGGTAGTCGGAGGTGAAAGCACCACGGTAGTTCTCTCATCTACTCTTCAGTAGATACAAAATACAAAATTAATAGATAAATTGTAGATACAAATACAAAATTAAAGATAGATACAAATACAAAATTAAACTCTCGTTTGGTTTTGTGTAGGTCCAAACACGGGTTAAGCAAATTGGATGCTTTTCTAATGCATCTGTGCTACAAAGTTTGCTGCTGCACAGATCACGGCCGTACAATTATTTGAGAGGAGCAGTTACTTGGTCAAAAGATGAAAAATTCCCCTGAAACAGCTGAAACCCTTGGAGAACCCAGAAAGGACAACAAGCAGCAGCACAAACCACCCTTGCATATTACCCTGCAGAAAACACTGTAAAGTACAGAATTAAGGGTGTTTGCCAAACACACGATGACGATTTCTAATGCAAGAGCAGAGTCTAGCTGGTAAGAGTGAGAAAAAAAGACAATCCATGCTGTAACAATAACCCATATCATCACCTCGTTCTTTCCTCCACACCGTAGCTCATCATGACAAACCCAGATATTTGTATTGAAAATAAATCTGTTACAGATACCTGGAGATAAAGATTAGTACAAACCAAGTGTATTTCTATCCTCCAACAAGTAGGGCAGGAAATTACTCCCCCAGCCTACACCATGGAGCTGTGGCATAGAATTGCAGTCCCAAGGCATATTAAGATCACCTATCGTGGCTGTCATTAATGACAAGGTATGTTTTGTGAGGAGAGGGCACCATCCCTATACATCCATGGCTAAAAAGTCCTGTAGCAGGAGGATAGCTCCTAAACCTCCTCTCCCTGCCCCTTCACAAGCGTGGGAATGCTTGTTTGTGCACAGAATATATACGCTACCTTTTTAATGAAACAATTTGCACATAGTAGGTTAGGTTATTAATATTAAAGAATAACTTTTATTTGCTCTGCCCCATTCTTTCTCTTGGCAGGTGTTCCAATGATGTGCACATATAAGTGGAATGATTTCTTGAATGAGAAAAAACACCATCTGACTTGTATTGTGTTGCATCAGGGAACATGGATTTGAGAGTAAAAGCAGGAGACAGTCCTATAATCAAAGAATTTTTTGAGTTGGAAGATACTCATACAGATGATCAAGGCCAAGTCCCTGCTCCTCACAGGACTACACAAAACTAAACCATATGATGAAGGGCATTGTCCAAACTCTCCCTTGAACTCTGACAGACTTGGTGTCCTGACCATTTCCCTGGGGAGCATGTTCCAGTGCCTGACCACCCTCTCAGTGAAGAACCTTTTCCTAATGTCCAATCAACTTCCTTAAGTTTCATTCAGTTCATACCATGTCCTAGCCACAGCTTGTGGGCAGGCAGTATATTTACATATGCTCATTCATCCTGGGAACATTCTCTTCAATAATAGCTGATTTTGCAGATAAAATAAAATCTGGTTGTTCTTATCTGGTTATCAAGGGGATTCAGTAAATGTCCCAGAAGTGTTTTCAAACTTTATATATAGATTCATGTCCTTTGCCCAGCAGAAATAGCAAGCAATAACATACTTCCAGCATATTCTGAAAACTATTTTTTAAGGTTAGTTTGCATCACGCCAGACCACATCTTGGAATTGTTTTCTTGCTCTTTGAGTTCCAAAACTCTGAAGTACTGTGCTTCTCTGTGAGGTACATAAGTGTGCACACCAGCAGACCAAAGTGAAGAATATACCCTTACTGTTTCTATTTAAACACCCTGCCTTGACCATGAGTGACTGAGAATTCAGACTTTGTAACTAATTGCAAAGGGGTTCAAACCAAGACATTCCCTGTGTAAACACCTATAGCTATCACACTACACCACTCTCTCTCTATACAATAAATTTAGATTCAATAAACCAAAACAAAACTGAGCTTGCTTTTCTAGCACCCATGTCCAAATCCTAAATTTACTTTCTGCATAACCCTGTGACCATTCCCCTATTCTGATCACACAGCTCAGAATATGTATATATATATATACACACACATATATATTTATACATATATATATATCCATATCTATTCTGTTGGAGACAACATGATTATTTGATATAAAGGAAAAGTGTATAATAGAACAGATAAGGATCAAAGTTCCTAATTTTTATCTACCCTAGTAAGTGGCTGAAAGATTAATTTAGCGCAGGCTAATCTCATGAGGCATAAAGTGCTTGAAACAATTAGCTCTCACAGTGTCTCTCCTGAACCTAGCAGGGTACATCAGTAAGGACTGGGAGATAATCAAAACTTGTGCTTTGGTAATGCTCTGTTGGTGAAATGGCATCCCAGGAAGGCAACTGCAAGGATCCAAAAGTAACTGAAGAGGTAGGCTGCTCTAGATTACAATGAGAACTGGTTTCTCTTGAAGCCACATTTAGCTGTTCACATATAGATTCTCAGCTGCAAAAATGAGTAAAAGTAGAAATTAAGACTCAACATGCATCCTTAGTGCAGTAAGGAAAAAAGCACTGTTCATTTATCTTCTCAGGTGATTGTCATAGGCTCTTGATTTTTATTTATTTATTTTTTTTTTGCCTCTGCCATCAACTGTTTTTACAGCTCTTTTTCCCAACCTTTCTCTCCTCAGACACATCTCTATGCACTTTGCTCACTTTCCTATGTATCTGACTGTTCTGTTAAAAGGGTGTTAGACTTGTTATTACAGTCTTCTAGAACTTTAGGGATCCACTAAAAAAAAATCTCTCACAAGGATGCAAACCAAAATAAAAAAAATCCCAAAGGTGAAGTTACATCACTGTAAGTCTCTAAGGAAAGCAGAATGGCCCTTGTTCACCACCTTCCTCCATTCACCTTGCAGACACAACTGACCTACAAATTGCTCCCTCTAACCCTAGCTCCCAGTTGTTCCTAAAATGCTTGATCTCATTTTCCACACCCAACTCTTCAGTTAAAACAAAACTATTTCTAGGCAGAATATAATGGAAAAAAACAACAAAAAAAACCCCCAAAACAGGTCAGAAAATCAAAACTTTCTGAACATTATTTTTTTCATTTCCTACTGAGTTGGAGTCAAGTTATCCAGGAGCAAGAAGAATGAGCCTCTCTGCAAGGGAAGGGGAGCCAGGTGCCAAGGGGCAGTGACCTCCCCAACTGCAGCCCATTCCTATTGTACCCTTATTTGGGTACAATGGAAAAACCCTGGTGCTTTTTTGGTGTAAAACTTCTCTTACATACAAATAGAATTTCCCATATTTCAATTTGTGGCCATTGCCTTTCATCCTGACACTGGGCAATCCAGCTCTGTGTCCATCACACCAACACAGGAATACTCTGTGCCACGTCACCAGGGTTGAGTTGATTGCATATTTTTTTTATTTTAAGCTCCTTTGTAGTATTTATTTTTCTACAATCAAAAATAAGGATAATGTTTGCATAACTCCTTCAAAATTAGTGTGGCTGCCTCTAAACTAGTTAAATGATTACTTAAGTAAACAAGATGTTTAATTTCTTTGTTAAAGGAATGATAGTAATATCATGATTATACATTTTGACTTCTACTGTCACCTCTTTGAAGCAAACCAAGAACACATATGGAATGACTAATTAGAATTTTCAAGTGTATTATATTAAATTGTTATGTTGACAGCTGTCCCACTGTATCACAATAATGAGAACTAGAAAAGCATCTTTTCTAAACTTCATTTACTAGGAATTTTTCTATCATGTATTCTCCAGTTCATGTGTAAAACACTGTTACTCATAACAGCCTTTAAAGCACATTAATGATAAGAAATATTTATGTTTCAGTGATCAAAATTTATTCATACAGATTATATTTTTTTGTACATTAGTACCTCCCTATATAGCTTCATGTGTCTTTGTTTAAAGAAGCCAGAAAAGGTAAAACATCATTCCCATTGGGGAATATAGATATCCCAACTGAAGTATCACTAAACTAACAGGAATCTTGGTAAGACTTTTGGATAATTCCCAGACTACACTGATCAACCTTCAGCTCTGCATCTATTATCTTTATATTTCCATGCTGTAATAAGTACAAAAACTGTAGTGATGCTTCACAGATATTTTTTTTTTTGTGCTTTAATTCTGTCTCCTTCACCACAGACAAAATTGCCTGGAGCATGAATTTCAAAGGGCAAGTTACAGAATCTTTTATCTAATTTATAATAAGTTTTGTCTGTGCATAGCTTAAAGCAATGGTCTCAAGCAGCTTTTGACTGAGCAAAGGAGTCTCATAGGTCCACAGGGGTTTCGTTTGGGTTTTTTACCACTGTGGCAAAGTCCACAGAGGTATGAAAATTAAAGCCAAAGAGAAGGTTTTACCCATGGTTACTCAGTGACAGCAGCAGTCTTGGTCTTGCTCAGTCAGCTTTATTTCATCTTTGAGGTGTCAGTATTTAACCCTGAATGATAGATAAAGCAGAAGGTAATGTGCCTGCTGCTGCCCACATTGCCATTTAATAGCTACAGAGCAAAAGGAGGAAATATGTTAATCCCTACAGGATCCCACGGGGTAGATCCTTCTGAGGCAAAAATAAGCTACCTTTTCCCTTGCTTTGTTGGAGAGGAGGGAAGGGAGCCGGGCTGTGCAGAGCCCCAGCTCCAGCCCATGCCATCGAGGTGGGCTAGCCGGGCTCTGGGCTCCCGTGGTGGGAACACACGGAAAGCTCCTGGCCTGGAGTCAGAGCCCTGCCCTGGCCACCAGGACACTGCTGTCACCAGCTGCCTTTGCTGCTGGCCCTGCTCTCAGTCTGGCCTCAGGGCTGGTAACTTCTAAGCAGGATGCGCTGCAGGTGTTTGAACATGACTGATTCCTCAGTTGTGCTTGTCAGGAATGAGAGACTGAAAAACGGGATAACAGAGCAAAAGAGTAAGCAATGGTTTCTAAAGAAAAAGGAGATTTACTCTGGTTTTCTTCAAAGAGTTTAACGGTGGAGCTTATCTAAAGACCCGACTTATGTCCAGTGATAGTGGGCAAAATTTATTGATTTTTATCAACCTGAGAAGACGTGGACTCATTTCACAGGCTCCAGCTGTGATTCAGAATTCCTTGAGCTTTCCCTTGTGTGATATGATCAAGCTTAATCATGGCCTGCTGATCGTAAATGGAACATACTTCCTTGGTCTCTGCTCTTTAAAAGAATTACTGAAGGTTCAAAGAGTTGCAGAAAAGCCTCCTTGCACTATGTGATGCTGGGCAATAAAATAGTGAGCTTAAATGCATGCAGGAAAAAGCAATTCTGACTTCACATATTTAGTGACATGTTCCAAGTTAGTTACAGCTACTTCTGAAAACGGTCTTGGAATTGTCAGAGTTAGCTCCTTAAAAACATCAGCTTAACACTTTTGCAGTCAAAAAAGCAAATAGAAGATTAGAAATTATCATGTAAAGGAGAGGAAACAAAATAGAGAATTTTTTTTTTTTGACATGCACAACCTATTATGCATCTTGTCCTTGCCTACTGTAGAAAATTCTACTTTCTGGACTTGAAAACAATAATAAATAATTGGAAAAAGATAACAGTAAATGATTAAAGATAGTGCAAACTGAGTTAGCAGACTGAGATTTTTCAGACTGGATAAAGAGTGTCTGAGAAGAGATGTGACAGATACCCAGAAATATCATTACTGGCATGGAGAAGGTGAAAAAGATTGATTGTTCCAATACAAAAGATAAAGAACATGGACTAAAACTAGAAGGTTCAAAACAAAGTTCCTTCTTTAATGTCAATGAACTTGTGAAACCATTGCTGCAGGATGCTGTGACTTGAAAAATCAGTGGACGAGTACTTGGGAAAGTCTGTCCATGCAGTGGAAAGACACAAGAGCCAGCTCCAGGACTGCAGAAGATACAGAAGCCAGGAGTAAGCTCAGGTAAGTGCCACTGCTTATGGATCTTACTCTTGTACATGTCTTTGTCACCAAGAAGCACCTAGATGGACCTTGGTATGATGCAGCACACATGCCTATGCTTTTAAGATTTATTTCACTTGGTCCTGTAAGAGTTCTTTGATAACTGGTCACACTTGCTGTGTTTGAATCCAAAGCCTGGGCTATTCTATTTAAGAAACACTCAGGATTCTACACAGTGATTTTAATTTTCATTATTTAAACAGGAACATTTAGGCACCTGCCAAATATCCTATTCAGTTACTGCAGTAAGAATCTCAATGAAAAAGGCTGTTGGACAGAGAATGATGACTTGTTTAGCATCCCACACCTCTCTTAAACCATAACATCTCAACAATTTCTGGGACAAGACCCAGAGAATATCCATATGCTCGTGTGTGATACAAGCAGCACTGAGTAGTAATTTCACTGTAAATACATGGGTTTTCATTACACCTTTCACACAATATGCCTTTGAATATTGGAATAAATCTCCCAGAAAAGGTAGTTGGGACATCTTTCATGTAAAGTAATGCACTAAAAAAATTTAGAACCCATTTTCATATTATTCAATTTTCTTCATACTTTCAGGACTCAACATTTTCTTGACTGATGTCAGACAAAAAACTGATTTAGCAAATCTTAGACAAAATCCTATCAATTCTTCTGAGTTCTGTCTGCATGAAAGACCAACACAAACTACATTTCTTTTTTTAACGCTGTCCTGATTTGAAGACAAGTGTCTGCTAAGGAAGGCAGGAACCTCCCTTGAAATGGAAAAATGTAACCCCCCCCTCCAAATTATAATAATCTTGAAATCAAGGGGCTCTCAAGCTAATATATGGGAATAGGAATAACAGTTCTCTACTAGGAAAATTAAAACAAAAATGAGTAGTACAAAAAAAAAAATCAACCCACTGTCAGAGTCAGAATACAACCTGACACCCTATTGGTCATGGTGTTGGTAGCAGTCTGATTAAGTGTGGCTGCAGTCCTGGAGTGATAGACATGGTTTTGTTGAAGCAATGATCATGTAGAAAGGCTGTAGATTTCCTCTGAAGGTTCAGTGGTGTAGATGGGCCCAGTCTTCCTCTGGGAATCCAGTGGAGAAAGGCTGGATGTGGTGCTCCAAATCTCAGATTATATCCAGGTAGGAATGTTTGGCTCCTCCCCCTGGGTGGAGCATCTCACAATGGGAAGATGTAATTTTATCAGTTGTGCAGTGAGACTCAATGGCCTATTAACAGAAGATATTCCTCTTGGAGGGAGACTGGGTTGTGGAAGAAATAAAGAACACTGCCCCACCTGTTTTTAACAGATGTTAACAGAATACATGCTTTTGGTTACATCTTGCATTGCAACCCAAGACAAACACTATTCAAATTTTCCTTTTCTAGCCTGTTCTGAATAGTCTAGTCAAAATCCATTAATTTCTCTCAACTTCTACCTCTACTTACTGCAGGTTTGCTATTTAAAATGAAAGGCACCCTATGCATTTAAAATGTTACCACAGTAATTACTACTCAAACAATACATGCCAAATTAGAACAGTCATTTTTAGGGACATTGCTGAAGAAAAAGTTTTCAGCCTAATGGAAGTTAATAACTGGTACTTACCTGGAACATCATTACTATTATTGCTTAAATAAGGTCACATTTAATTAGTAAGTCATGAGCAAGAATATTCTTTAAAATGCCTGATCCTGGCTCCTGCAAATATGGTATAGACTCAGTTGAAGCTGCAAACCAGCAGAAGGAGGGAGGTCCTGCATGGACTGGGAATGCTTCCCACCAGTTTTGTGTCAACCCTTTGGATGTGTGGGCACTTCAAAGGGCAGCAGCCAGAACTGCCCACCTGCCCCATAACATTTAAATGTCTTGGTCACCCCAAAGAGCTGGTTAGAAAACACTGATTTCTCAGATTAGAAATACAAACTTGATTCAAGAGACAGAATAACTGATTGTGTATTAAGCAATGGGGTTCAGGGTTTTGAAGATCAGGAAGGCCAAACAATGTGGATTATATTTCCATAAACTTATACATCAATGGGGCTGAAATCAATGGGTATCTGCTCTTTTCAATGGAGGATTTAGTAATGGTAATAGCAACTTCAAAAAGCAGTGAGGAAGAAAACACCACATGAAGGAATCTTGAGCTTTTCTGCCTTCTTAAAACATTACTTGTCTATTTTTAATATGTCAGATAGCTTAGAATTGAGCAAGACACTGGTCCCAGAAAGCCAGCGGTTCTGCCCTGTAAGCAACAATTTGGTTATGGGGTTTGTTCTGTTTTTTCTTTTCAATTACTGTAGAATTTTACATAGATTAAATTACTGAAATAGTCACAGTTTGGTTTATTGTAAGTCTAATACGTGCCAGGCTCAAAAAAAGACTGTGATAAAATAATGGGGTTTGGTTTTCATCTTCTTTCCTCCATCTGATGTGGTTTGAATTAGAAATTACTTTAGGACTACCATAAAAATGGTCCAATTTTTGTCTTTTAGGAGCAAAGCAAACAACTTGAATGTAAGCAACTCAAAGCTGTTTACAAAACCAGTATGTGTGTTTATCCCTAAATAAATCTGTCACAGGGCTGTTACATAATTTGTTTCTAGTGAGTACTTTGAAAAATTGCTATTTAACAGATACTGAAACTTTCCAGATACTGAAAATTTCCAAAAATTGTCTGTTGAGATTTTTGTGAACTTAGTAGAGAAATATCTCCTTCGTGAATATGAGAAATAAAGAGATAGGAAACAATCTGCCATCCCAGTACAATGTTGATCTGGCCACAAAAGAGTTGTTCATCTTTTTTTATTTTTTTCTTTTTTTTTTTTTTAAATAATATCAGTTAAAACTCTGTTTCATTAGTAAACTGAGGAGATCCAAGTTACTGTTAATTCCAGGGCCAAGGTAAACTGTTCCTGTTTACAGTGAAAATATTCCAGCAGAAAGAAAAGAGTATATATAGCAAGAAAAGGAAATACTAATGTATGCACATACGTTTATATAGAAAAGCTCTCTTAGTTGAATTATGGAAAATCTCATTGAGTAGAATGAGACAAAAGCCAGTAACTGAGAACAAACATTACAAATGAAACATTCAACCAAGGAGTTTAATTTTTTCAGTTCTGAGAGCTCCTTTAGAAGACATGGACCATGTCCTGTCCAATGGACAGAGCCTCTGAAGTTACATAACAGGGATCAAGGGCTCTGCTCTTTCTGTGGGAGTCCTCAGGCTCTTCTGCTCCTCAGCCAGGATCTGCACCCAACCCAAGACCTGCATCTTTACAGACCCTACAGCTACAAATAAAAACAGTCTGGCTAGCTGCTAGTGTTGTCAACTGTAGCCACTTCTCTCTAAAATTAAGCCAAATTATGGAAACTACACGACATCTGGTCTCCTTCATGTGTATGCTAATATTAGAAAAAACTATTTTCTGCTCCAATACTGCACACAGCATGACACAGGTAATAGAAACAGAGCAGGATTTCTACCTCTTTTAGAAGCTCCTATAAATTTAAAAAATGATCTGCCACAATTTCATTTTCTTAAAATAGCATTTTTTTTTGTCGGTTTTGGACATCAAAAGCCATTTTAAAGAAATGCAGGTATCTAATTCTCTTCAACTTCATAGAGAATAAAGAAAGATCGCCCATGAAAATGCCAACAGTCATTAATGAAATAATTTATTTTGCTATGTACTTACATGCCAGCACATGTAAGTATTAATGATACTCATGTGTTTGAGTTAAGTACAACATATTACTTGAGTTACTGCTATAATTTTCTAGTGCTGACAATTATTTTCTATCTACTTGGCATGCACAGAACTACAGCAGCTTCAGCCATTTCCCAGTCTCTGCTGACAAACAGGAGGTCTCCATACCTATTACTCACTGCTGGCTTTCCTAACTAATGCATTAATTCTTGAGGATGTTTCAGTTGATTTACATAAATACATCCTCTCCTCCTATTATGCTATTACATACATTAGATTATTTTCTACAAAGCATTACTGGGGATTATTTGCAGCCAGCAGATTCAGAGAATGCTGTCCTGGTCATACAGTCCAGAAAAACAGAGTTGACAACCACCCTGTTCCCACGGTCTCCCTGTAGAGTTTGACACGCTGGTGTTCACACTCAAAGTACAGCAAGCAGCTGTTTTTATCCAAGACATGAGCCCAGCTGTGGAGAGGAGGGTCTCACAGTGGGTAACATATGCATTTGTTTTTCTGATATAGACAGGAAGAAAACATTTATCAATTGGTGGATTTAGGTAGACGGAAAAGAGCCCAATTATAAAATTTGGGAAAATCAGGATGGTTATTAAAGGGGAGAGAAGAAGTGGCAAAATAAATTGCTTATATTTGTTAGTTTTTCAGGGTTTCCCTTCATGTAACCCCAGTGTCATTAGGAGATGTGTTGCTTAGACCACTGCACACTGACAGACACTCTGGACTTCCCATCCTGTATTTGCAGAAATCCAGAGGTAAAGGCCCAAAACTCCAATGCTGAGTTTTCCTCATTCTATAGGGTTTTTTACATATGAAGCTGCAGGAGTCTTATCTTTGTTCTTTGAGGGCTTAGTTCAAGAACCAGATTTCAAGTAGTACATTTGCAGTAGTTTCACTTATTTTCATACCAAAGATTTCCCCAGGTTTGCAGCAGTTAGATTTATATAGCTGTTTGGATCACTTCTGTATTTATTGTTTCATGTTACAAGTACAAAACTAGTGTAAATACCGTAAAAAATTTGGCTTTATATGGTATGTTTTTCACTCTCTCATTTCCTTGTTGTTACTGGCAGCATCCAGAGACTGTTTCCAGACACCCCTTCTGTGCCCATTGGCAGTTCCTCTGCCTCTAAGAAATCTTTAAGGATCACACAACTTCCCAATTTTAATATTTTCACCAAAAAGAAAATGTGAACATGCTACTAAGCGTATTCCAGTTCTTACAGATTCCTACCATTGCCTTACTTATCCCCTTTTCATAGGATTAAACTATAAATATGAATATAGTTACTAGAATGATGTCTGTCTTTTCTGCTATTTCCAAAAATAGCACCCAGGAGATAGGAACAAATGAATTTGGTATTTTGTCCAGGGACAGGATACCTCTTGGGCTTTTTAAGCCTTTAAAAATTATTTAGCAGTGATGACAGATGTAAGACTGACATCTCAATACAATGAAAACCTCAATTTATCCGTGCTATCAGCAAGGCTCCAGTTATTGCAAGATTCTATAGCTATGCAGTTTGTTACTGAATTAAATCCTTCCTATAGGATAGTGATTAATAATCCCTGCTTTTGTTGTTTAAAACAGATGTTTCAGGCCACAGAATGACAAAGATCAACTTAAATACATGAAGAGAGTATAAATGTCTTCCTGAGTCTGCAGAACAACCTGAGAAAATTTAATGGAGAGGTCTGCTTCCCCCTAATCACCTGAAAGGGTTGTCATGTCTGGAATGGAAAGATAAGTTACAGCATTGCCCTCAGTAATTATTTCTAGATGGAGAATTCCAGCAGAAGCATCCAGCTTTTGTTCTTAACCCCCGGTCCAAAGCTGGCCATGCAGTAGAAGAAGTAATAAAAAATGGTATCTCAGAGGATTTCATTCTCATTATGAAACAGTTCCATATTTAACTAACTTTAAATGTCTTAACATTAATTAAGGTACTGTAGAATACCCAGTTTCTTTTGGTGCATTAGAGTTCTGTAGCAAATGTGGTGTAAAACATTGCCAGTTTGCAAAATAACAATAATGTCCTAAACACACATGCACTAAGATCCTGCAGGTATGTGCTACAGCAGAGCACAGCATCACCAAACAGCACAGTTGTGCTCTGGCTTTGGCAGGAATTCCCCTTGCTGCCTTTCTTTTAGTGGCAGAGGAAACTTTAAAGTCAAGGTGTGAAAAGGTATGTCAGGTCCTCCTCAGCTGAGGCAGATGACTGATCCTGGCATCAGTCGCTTCAGAAACAGAATAAACCAGCAGTTATTTTTTTTATCTTTTTCATGAGGATTACAGCTGGTAGATGATAATGTGTCCCCCCTTCTATGCAGCTGCAGATTCATGCAGTGCTGCTTCTCCCAGCAGAGTAGTGGCACAACATGGATGACTTTCCCGTGGTTTATAAATCCTGTATCCATGACCTTCGCAAATCAAGGGTCAAAATGAAAGTACAGCCTATATAAGTAAGTTTTTACTTTGAAGACATAAGACTTGCAAGTGAAATATATCTGTTTAGAGGAGCAAAGTCTTCACCAAAAACTAGAGGCTTCACAGGCAACTAGAAACTGTCTCTGTGTAAGCAGCATTAAAGAGCCCTTTTCTTTTAATCTGTGATGACAAACTTCCTCAACAGCTGCATTCCTCAGAAATGAAATGACCAAACTCCTGGGTGAAACTCCTGTGAGAAGACAAAATCACCCAACCATACTGGCTTGAAACTCCTCATAGACATGAAATAAGGACCACAAATTCAGGTATAAGTGCTGAAGTAATTCAAGTGTACTTTCCCACTTAATAGGAATAAAGTTAATAGGAATAAAGTATAAAATACAAGAGTGAAATAGAAGCTAAGAAAATCAGAAAGCAGTTTAAAAACAGGCATGGGAAAAGTCTGGCCCATACATGTGCCTCCCCTTGCCTTGTGAACAGGAGACATCAGACATTGAGTTCTGCAGTTTCAGTATCCAAGAACTGGGATCTTATGCTAATAGCAGTGATGATAACATTTTATGTGGATTTCCAGGTCATTAAGGATGCCATCAGGGTCATCCACTGAAGGAACACACAATTCCCACTGAAGACACCTCACTGTAAGGTCAGATATTATCCAGTGTAAGAAACAAGCCCTGTCTCTTGCATACCTGCCTCATTCAGGATGTGAGTTATACAGTGAGGGCTGCAAAGGGCATGAGCCCACTGGCCAGCTCCTGGCTAAATCCGTTCCCACAGCTGCATGAAAGGTAAGTAGCTTCAGGGGAATCAGCAATGAGTTTATTGGTGCAATATTCAGTAAATGTCATCTCTAGTGCACAGTGTGAGAGACAGATCTGTTGCCATTGACCTTAATACTACCGATTACCGTGTGGTTTGTTGAGTAAGCACTGTGTAAGTGAGCAAGTCAGAAGCACAGCCTCTGAATAAAGATAACATTACATCAATATTGTGTTATTTTAAGCTTCTATTAGCAACCCAAAAGTATTTGTTAAACTAACAGGAATTGCACCATAGGAAGCCCTCTTTCACTCCAGTTCTAATGCAAAAATACCCTGCAGAATAATCTCATGAGCTAAAACTGCAGAAGTATATAAAAGCAAGAAGGAACAGTTAGGATTTGCATGCACATTTTTAACCTTGTTATTCCCAGACCTTGATTTTACGTTTTTTATTTGTTTAAAATTTTCTGACCATGTTTAGTCTAGTCTACTAACACCTATGCTTTTTCAGAAACTACTGCCTCTTAAGAATGCATCCTCTGCAAAGCCAAAAGTTTTGCACTGGTACAGAAGTAGGGAACTTTCATAAGAATTTATAAGAGCTGAATTAAATAGTTTTAAGTAATTTTGCAAGAAGAAAAAAAGATGTGGTAGATTACTATTCCCAGTTTTAATTTGTATGTGCAAAACTAATGATCCAACATGACCTAAACGGGTTGTGCCACTTTCCCTTCACTGAAAATGCAAATGTTAAGGACCTTGAAAAGTGGAGCTCCTTGCAGAGGTCACCTCAATGGTCTGTTATCAAAGCTTGCATAATGAAGTGGATGACACAGCCATTGACTTGCATATGGGCTTGTATATGTCAAAGCAGACCAGCTTAATCTAAAGGTGAATTCAATAATGTTATGCTGAATTGCAGTACACAAAAAGCCTGCAAAAGCCTATGATTAAGGGTCAGCACATCTGGCTTCTGATTTGATGTCAGCTGCTAACCCTTCTTTGACCTCATCCCCTGCAGACTTTCTAACTGCCTATTACTAGGGATATTTTACAATGTCATCTTGCTGACTCTCACTGTGCATTGAAAAATGCCATGTATCTTCACCTTTGCTAAGTTAATTTCCAAACCTCTTCACTACACATGGAAAACTAACATTTAATTTCCTAAGCCTGCAGTAAATTGTCATCTCACATTGGGAGATAGTGAATGAAAATTGTAGGAAAGCTTATTTTTCCTTCCAAAATAAGCATTCTGTCCATTAGAGAGTGTGATCTCTCAAATTTGCATGCTTTTCATAATATCATTGGTGACAAAAATTTATTCATCCTTAGTGTAGCTGTGTGAAACAAACAGCAGAAAAAACTTGCTTACGCTATATAGGAAATCATTCACACCACATGAGATTTCCTACTTTACTGACTTTTATTGTTCTTCCATTTATTCATTTCCCTGTATTTGGCAGGCTGGTGTCCCATTTATGTTGTTGATAGGCTGAGGCTTGTTTATGCTTTTGAGTAGGGCAGTCCAATTCTGCCAAAAAATAAGGACAAAGCCTGTTGAGTGGCTGCATCCTTCTGCATAAAAAAGAGAAACCTCTCTCAACTTGGCTTTCCATTTGCATCAAAAAACAATCTGTTCATCAGAAACAGTTCATAATCTTAAATGTTTTTCTAAGCTCCATACCAACTGATTCTCATTTCAAAACAAACAAGAATTACAATTTACAAAAGTGAAAGGTAGATAATTACAGCAGAACACTCAGTTATTAGATCATTTCCAAGTACACAAAAGGAAGGAAATGAATGGTTTGTGACCACCCATATGCAATAGCAGACATTTCTCAGTAAGAATAAATGAAAAAATTCTCAGTACAATGAATTCCCCAAAGCACCACAAGAATTTACTTCATAGGTGTAAAAATGATACATTAACTTGATACGTAAATATTTTAGGAACACTAATCAGTTAGAACACACCTTGCAATTATTTGCAACTCAATTTTGAGAAGAATAAGCTATAGGCTGACATACAGGAAAAAAGAATTCCACTATTTAAAATAATACATGAGCATCCATACGTATTTTTTAATCTATTCACATTTATAAAAGCTTCAAAAAAAGAAGCTATCCAATTGAGTTGGAACATGCATCAAGATACATAAAAGATTTCTGTTAGAATTTTACCAGTGATCAGCATTTCTCACTTATTTTACCCTTTCCACCACATTTAGGGAAAATGGGGCTTAATTATGGAAACCAGCAGCTGTTGTAGCTCCATAATGCATATAAATAAAACACCAAAAGACCGCAGGGCCTCCTTTTGGGGTTACTATTTTAATGATGCAGTATCACAGTTCTAGCTCGTTCCACCCTTTCCATGGTGCATATCCTCAGTAAATCTCATCGACTGCACACTGCATTGCTGAATAAAGGTAGAACCTATTGGGATGGAACTGAAACCAATGGGAATTTAGAGCTATCTCACACATAGCAGGGACTGGGCTCGTTGCCCACATCGTGGCCTTATCAAAGTATCAAGAAAATAATAAACATAAAAAATAAAGTTCAATAACTTTGTTATCAATATGACTAAACACAGCTTTCATAAACATATCAGGTGTATGCCTGCAAAGCTTTACAGTCACATTTTCCTTTATTCCTCTCAGCCAAACAGCAAACCTTCATTATCACTTTGATCCACCTGGTTTTCCAAACAGCGATTACACCACCTGCACTGCCATTCCACACTAGAGCAAATTTAGTCCCACTTCACTGGCATTTCTGCTAGACTGTAGCTGCTACCCAGTATATATCTGCCCCTCACTAGCAAGGCAGACCCTGGTCATAAGTAAAAGGACTCCTCATATAGGGCAGAGACAGGGAAGACGTTTGATGGATACCTCTGACTCCTATGTCCATCTCGGCAGTGAAAGCCTTCCATGAGCACCAGTAACTGTGCATGCACTGAATACACGTTTCCCCTGCTTCCTGAGCAGGCTGGGCTTGGCACACGCAGCAATCTCATTCAGTTTGTGTGAAAGTTTCATATTTTTCCCCATTATGAGTCCCCACAGCCCAGATTGATAGTAGACCCAGCTGTCCTTTATAATTACATTTTAATGACTTAGGATGGTTGTTTGCATTTTGGCAACTTGTTTAATAGTGATGACATTTAAATTGTCACAACTAGGCTTCAAAGTTATCAATTTATTAGATGATCAGGAAACTTCACACCTATGGTGGTGAGGTTTTTTGGCTGCAAAATCAGTAATCCATCGGCACACTAATTTATATAATGAGGGTTATTTCATAGGGATATGGTTTAGTTAATTCAGCCCTGAAAGGGATTTACTTGAACAAATTAAAATGATTCTGTTTACTTATTTATTACCTTAGATTGACAGATACTCTAAAAACACACATATTGTGTTTTGTCTTCTGTTGCTTTTTCATTTCAGTACATTGACTTTCTGTGCACATATCCATTTATTTCTTCTCCTTCTGCAAATGAACCTGGGATTTGCAGAATCACATATGATTCCTTCAGAGAAACACTTCTCTGATACAGCAACAGAAGCACTCAAATATTGCAGAGTTTATATTCTTGGTAGATTTTTTTTGCTAAGTATTTCAACACCCATCCCCCAATGATGCCTCATAACAGTTGTCTAACTCCTTATAGATGTAGAAGTCATGAACAGCAGAAAAATTAACCCTGATTGCCTGGTCTGAATATCAGGTTTAATCATAGTACTGTCCGCTGCCTGGCACTACACACTGCTTGTTTACCCCTTAGGTTCCCTGCTTCCCATTTTCAACCCAAGGGTTTCAAGTCTCCCTGAAGTCTCCCACCCAGCCCTATTTCACCTGCTGTATAGAAAAGAAGCAACACATAGTAGGGGCAGGTAAAGCTCAGGAGATTCTTCACAAACCCACTGCTGCATATCCCCAGGTGTGGAGGGGGCACAGCTACAAACGAGCAGTGCCAGCCAGGCCCTTTAGAACAAACTGGTATCCTGCCATGTCTCCAGAATGGGGACTCAGCTCTGGGACTGGCAAGCACATCCCAGCCATTCCCATCAGCAGCACAGAGCAGCTCCCCTCACCAGGCTCTGCTGAGGCTGACTGGCTGCCATCCTGACCACGGATGGCAGCTGCAGGAGGTAGTGGGGCTGCAGCCCACAAGCAGCCCACACTTCTGGCAGAGGAGACAGAAATTGGTTAACTGATTCTGAAGTTACTGGGAAAGTGGCATGCAGGTAAAATTGTCACATGTTGATTTTTTAGGAAATCAACTAAAACATGCTCATACATGTGATTGGTGATTGATACCAACAGGGATATGCCAGTCATCATGAAGGAAAGTAGCTTTGGGAGGGGCAGGAGGGGGATTACTATTCACTGCCAAGTCCCTGATGTACAAATGGCACTGCTGACAGGCACCATGCATGTGCAAGTGAACACCTTGTGAGCTCCCACCTACTTCAGGGACTTGGCCCAGCACAGGATGTGCCATATAATCTTCCTTCCAAGAGAGAGCTGTCTGTAATACACAAGTTGGAAAAAAAAATAAATCTAATGATGTACTTCTCTTGACAAATTTGACTGCCTTTTCCTCCTTATCAGTGGTATTACCTTCATGCAAGCAATCATTAAGTAAACAGATCTCAAAGAAAAGTCATTTCAAGTACAGATTTCTTCCACTAAACTCCCTGGAGTGCCCACTCTGTAGCCCTTGGGCAAAATCCAGCATGAATTTATCTCAAGAATAGGCCAATGCTCATTAATCAAGCAAAGGCCTGGCTGAAATCCTCACAGGCGGCTGCGCAGAATGCCAAGTCACCTTGTTGTAACTGATGTAGGTATTCTGCAGTGCCAAAAGCCAAAAAGCTGCCAGAGACCATTATATTACAGATAGAAAGACAGTAAAGAAAACAAGGAAAGTAATTAAAAAATGTATTTCTCAAGCTCATTGGACATGGACCAAAATTTGAACACAGAATGAATAATGAAAATAAACGTGACAGGTAGCAGAAACACACATTAGTGAGCTGCTGAAAGAAAAAGCTTCAAATAGACTCTCACAAGTTTTTAGAAGAGGAGGAAGAGGTCCCCAGGGCAATCCCCATGGGAATTCTTTGACTCTGGGAAGTGGGAGGGTTCATCTAACTAATGGCTGAAAAACTTGCCCTTCTACCTAGAAAGCTGGAAGATCCCCAGAAACCTGAACAAGTCCTAGAAAGTTTGCATGAACACCCCTGCAGATGGCTGAGCGCTATCTTTATGCCCTTGCTGGTGCTCATTCCTTGCCAATCGCAAGCCCTGTACCCTGACCTCTGCTCTGTTTTCAAGGGTGGCCTTTGAAGTGGGTGATTCGTGCAGTGGAGATGGCCTGCGGGACAGGGCAGCCCGGGGCTGTCACTTGTTCTAGCTGGGAGCTGCGATGGCTCTCAGCACACGCAGAGCACGGTGAATCCTGCCTGCTCCGGCCCCACCCAGCCCCTGGAGACAGCCTCAACCCGATCCCAAGCACCTCGTTGATTTTGTTTAAAGAAGATTAGAGAGCACTATCAGCAGAGGACTGACAGGCAGTCATCTTCAGCAGAGTGAAAAATAAACTGGTGTAGTAAGACAGCAACCTGTTGCAGCTGTTTGCTCAGTGAGTGCACGGCGTCAGAGCATTTCTCAGCTGCATGTCACGACAAGCAGTCACGGCAGGACAGCACGGAGCCATCTCCTGCTGCTGCTCCAGGTCTGAAGGAAGGCTTCCACCTGTTTTTCTTGGTCCGACAAGAAGTACCACAGCTGTCTTTGCCCTGAGGCAATCATTATGGCCACAGCAGCACTACCACAAAAACAGGGGTGAAAGCTGCTGTTTGAAACCGAGGTAAAGACTGAGGCTTATTTCCTGTATACACAGCAAAAAGTATCATCCCCAGCAGGCTCACCAGTTATTTCCACCAGCTGCTATCAGTAGTTTCCAGTGCTCTAAAGGCAGTTAAAAAAAAATACTCCTCAATTTTTATTGAGCTTTGAAAACCACTGCTTCTATTTCAGATCTGAATAAAGCCTTGTGCTCCTGAAGGCTTGTCTGCTTTTCCCATCTATACTAGCTGACCAAATACAATATACTATATTGGCTAGAAAAGTCTACTTTATCAGGCTAGAGTGAAATTTCTCATGAGCTGAACCTGAGTAACACTCAGCTACAAAATATAAGCTTTCAGGTTTGGTGATATTCAGTAGTTTTGTGTAGTTTGATTATAATTCATACATTATTTTCTATGCTCAAAAATGTTCAAGCGTTTCAAAAACCCAATCTGATCTTGATTTACTTTACTGCTATCTACAGCAGCCTTGTAATTTCTGCTGAATATTGTAAAAACCAATAGTGAAAAAAGTGAAAATAATGCTTCAATAGAGCTTACCAGCTTTGAATTGCCACTTTCAGATTCACTGCCTTGAATATTGTATTGCCCCCTTCCTTACTTTGTCTGGAACAGCGTCTGTGAAGGGGATCCAGCCCCAAGGTACCTGAGCAAGGAGCAGGAAAGGTCCAGGGACAGCAGCTGGTTCAGCCAAGCCTCCAAAACACAAGGCAGCCCATGAGGACAAGGCAGGACAAAGACAAGGGCAGGAAGTCAAAACCAGGCATTACACCTGGATGGAGCTGTTTGGAGACAGAACCATCAACCAAAGGCCCATGACCAGGGCAAGGCTGGGGGCCAGTAGGGACCGACCCTGGTGCAGGCCTGCTTAGGGAAAAACCCCAGGCCTAGGGCTGACCTCAAGTGGGGCTCTGGGCCCATGAGGAGGGGATGTGTCTGTGGGGACCCAGATGAGACTGGCCAGGGACTATTAAGGCCTAATTAAACCTGATCAATGCACTCTGAGCTGTGACAGATGCCTTCGTTAGGCTTAGTTTTGTTAAATAAAAATATGTTAAAGACAGCTTTAGGAAGTTGAAACCAACAAAACAAACAAAAAATCCCAAACAAAAAATAATGCCTATTTCGATATTATTAATATTATGGCACACGATATCTCCTCACAACTTCTGGGATTCAAACTTCCAAGGAAAGTTCTCTTTGTATGAGAACAGAAATAAAAAGACCAAATTGTGAAGTAAAATTTTATGTGGTCTTCTTCCAGTATCAGCACCTCTTCTAAATGCTTCCTCACCCCTGCCTCTGTCTCTCAGCCTCTCTGCAGGGAACAGGAGTCAGGCTAGTGATCACACACAATGTAGAACCAAGGTTAGCATGATAGGCAAAAACTTGCAAAACATGAATTCTACTCATATATTCAGAAGAAAATACAGAGCAAGAAAAGACTTCCAAGAAGGGGCTTAAATGTAATTTCTGGTGAAATTGCTGTACTATCTTTTACAAATCCTCCTTTACAAGGAGTGCAAGATAAAGCCCTCTGGTATTGCCTCTGGATTAGCCCAACTTTGAGAGCTGGGAACGTGGGAGTACAGCAAATCAACATTTCATCTCCCTTGGGAAGGACATTGCTTCCACTGTTCTGGCATCCTGTAGGCCAATGGAGCACACAAATGTCACCAGAATAGTGACATATCCTTGTTATAAAGTAGTTAAAAATTCATGAAAAAATGGATCAAACCCTGTGTTTCCATAATGGAAAACATCACGTGAATACTTTATAGGAATGGGAAATAATCACAAAATTTTCACAGCTAGAGAATTAAGAAAAATTCTCTGCCAGTAGCAGAATATACTTTAATGTCATGATTTTTATAAACTGTGAATGATGAGATGCTGCCACTGAAAAAAAAGCAAACAACTGTATTCAGCAGAATATTTTCTGCCTACAAGTAACAACTTCTTGAGTGTTATTCCTGTGGTCAGTAAAAGTAAGATAAATGTTTGCATATACAGCTTTTAAAATCAGTTTGAGATGACAGCAGGTTACTCTTTTGTCGCTTCATACCAAATAACTCTTTACATTGTAGTTTGTTTTCATGTTTTTAGTGATGTCACATCCTATTCTCTTTGCTTTTGACACCTTTTTTAGAAAGCCCTTTAGTTTCATAGAAGGATTGCCTGGTATTATCTTTTTGGCATAGTTCACATACATTTCCTTAACACTTTTTGGTCTACTCCCTTCTCTTCTGGTTACATCCAGGAGCTCAGGCTTTTGAGCTTTTTCAAAATGCTTTGGCTTAACTGAAGAGTCTCACTGCAGCATGGAAATATCCAGATAAGCAGGAGGTGACTTATCATCTGATCAGATGCCTTTGGCTGTGTTGGGAAACCTTTTTGATGTTGGTCCGTTTCTTCCAGCCCACATTAAGACCAAGACACTGCTTTAGTTTCCATACGGTTGTTTCATCTATATTTTCTGGGAGTCTATATGAACAAATCAAGAACCTCCAGGACATATTGTTTTATCTCTGTAAGCTGAAGAGAAAGCATCTCTGTCTTCCCTCCATTTTTCCATATGTGTTAGTGATGCTGGCAGCTGAACTGGAGAAAGTAACCTGCCAGCAAAGAAGAAGTTAGTAGAGCTGGATTACATAGTAAAAGCAGAGTTAATGTCAGATCAAAGACTCTTTGGGAGAGTAAGCCCTGAATTCATACAAAACATTCACTATCAGATCTTATTTCCATCTGTCTCTCTCAGAAGGGATTGTCTCCAGTTTCCAAGGCATTATGTTGTTTTCAGAAGCTGAATGGTAGCAGTGGTTCAACAGCTGTATATAAACTAATAACATGTTTAAACTGATCCTTTGATCGTCAGTATTTTGTTAATTTTCTGACAGACTCATAATATTTGATGTATCAAATTCTAGGTTACCACTTTTCTTCTGCTTTTTGTAAACACTGTCATGTACTGACAGTCTAGGAAAGCCACAGTTCCTTTACCATAACTACACTCCGACATTCTTCTTATATTTGCAGGCTAGTCCTAACTAGTTCCTTCAAGATTAACATAAACAGTATTTCAAATGTGCTGCTATCAGATTCCCAGCATTAATTAAAAAAATAACCTTCAGATATGGATTTAATTTGCATCCATGCATTCATAGCAGGATGTTTCTTTGCAATTGTTACATGTTGAAAAGCCTTGGTATAACCCTCAGAAAAAGTGAGTATTTCGAGATCTGCTCTATTTCTTCTAAAACATGTTTAAACCTTATGCTATTAAGCAAAGATCTCAATGTCACTTTTTCATTATGTGTCAACATATGACTAAACTGCATGTTTACACTGATAATAGCTGTATGATAAATATTTACATGGATTATATAGTTAGCAGTAAGGCGTAAGCAGTGCTGACTGTATGCGTCACTCCTGTACCAGGAGTACACAAGTTATGAAAGTGATGGTTTTGATTTTTTCTTCTTTATTTTCCTTCCAAGTATTGAATTCTCTTTCTAATCAGGCCAGACATAACCAGGAAACAGAACCCATACTGTCAGTTGTTGTTTAAATGGAAAGGGATATTGTCTTAAATTAATTCAACCAACCTTTTATGTGTCAGCCCTTCAGTAATTCTTACTCAAGAACATTATTCATACTGAGGAAAGCTGAGGAATGCCTTGTATGGCACATGTATATAAAATGTATAATTTTCCAAAAAAAAAGTTGCAATATGTGAACAGTGTTTTTCATTTAATTAAATTTTATTGGTAAGAAAAATTAGTATTCAGACAAAAAAGTAAAAGAAATCCATGAGGTGGCATGAGATTAAAGAAAGAAAGCAGCAGGTGTTTCTTTTTTGCTTCTAACCAGCTATTTATGTAAGTATAAACTAACCAAGAAGATCTGGCGGGATATTAGTAAAATTTGTGTAGAACAAGGAAAAAAAACCCCAGCATTTAAGAACTTTATGGGTATAAAGTCCCACACTTGGGCAAAGAGTACAAGAACAATGGTGGGTTTTTTTTAAAACCTAGCTACATATGTGGTCCATTAATTATAGCATTAGAACATAGTATTCATTTCCTTAGCCTCCCATTGTTCCTGTGACTTTTGTTAGCCCTGCCATATCATTAAGGATCTGAAAAGAGAGAATAGTAATATACAATTGCTCAGATTGACCATGAAGGGAACTATGATCTTCTAGGTCCCAAAAAGGAACCACAACCTCAGGACTTGCACATCCAGTAATAAGATCTGAGCCTGTATTGAGGCAATAAATATGGCATCTTTAAGAATTATGGACTGAAGTTATGATTGCCTGAAAATGGAGTATGCTGTTACAGGAAATTGTGCCAATTGTAGAAAACCTGATGTATGATAAAAATCTATCAGTTTGGGCACTTTTAACTCCCACATCCTGATATTTCTATGAATTATTATGACTAGCTTTAATTGAGGTAACAAATCTAAATGTGCCAGAAGTAAGGAGCTTAAGGTAATGTGTGTAAATGGTGGCACACACTGAACCTGGCCCGCCTCTTTTGGCTTCTGTTCGTTCTTGGAAGCGAGGACTATGCTGAAGCTGCTTGTTTTGGCAAAGCCTGCTCCTTTAACTTGATCTCCACCCTATTTCTAGGAATTCAGCCCCTTTCATGCCTGCCAGTCTGCTGAGTTGTGTGCTGTTTTTGGAAGGGCAGAATGCAATTTTCTTATAAAGTCTATGACATACTTGTACAAGTTGCCAAAATGTTCTATGAAACCTGAGTGCCACATAAATGACAGCAGAATCAGGCGGTTTACATGTAGCTTTGGCTATGGGTTTTGTATGATTCATTTCTAGTCACATATTTGCACCAACAGCTCGCCAACATTTCTATGAGAACCTATTATTTCAGGCATTTATAATTTGTTCAGTGTATTCCCTACTGAATATTAATAATACAGCTCACAGTCTGGATATCTGTGTCAAATTTGGGGAATAATACACTGACACCAGTGACTAGTACTCTACAAAAGCGAAACTAATAGAGTCTTTAGCTGCACCCGGGGAGGTTTAGGTTAGACATTAGGATGAAGTTCTTCACAGAAGGGGTGATTAGACAGTGGGATGGGCTGTCCAGGGAAGTGGAGTCACCACCCCTGGAGGTGTTTAAGACTGCATGTGGCACTGCATGCCATGGTCTGTTTAACACAGTAGTATTTAGTCGTAGGTTAGATTTGATGATCTCAGAGGTCTTTTCCAACCTTGTTGATTCTGTGATTCTGCACTGTCTTCATCTAACTGATTTTAACGCTTGGAAAAAAAAAAAAAAGTCGTCGAACTATTTTAAACTTACAGAACTAGTTACTGTTTTGCATGTGCAGTAAAATGCTTTCAAAGGAAACCTTAATATGTATTTTAATAGTGGGCAGTGCCAGCGACCAATACCCAACCCGAGACAGCCGCGCCGCCTCAGCTTTCCCGCCTCCGGCCTCCGCCCTCAGCCCGCCCGCGCACAGCGCCCCTAGCGGCGCAGCCGGCTCGGCGCAGGCGCGGTGCGCTCCCCGGGCGGGGCCGGGGCCGGGGCCACGCCCCTCGCCGCGGTCACGTGAGGCGGCGCGGGGTTCCAGGTGCTGCCGCCGCCGGAGAACGTGAGTGCAGGGGCGGGGGGACGCTGGAGCTGCCGCCGCCACCTCCTCCTCCCCTTCCCCGCGCGGCTCCTCCTGCCGTGTTCTCCTGTTCTGCTCTCCTGCCCTCTTCCTCTCGCCTTTGCCGCCGCCTCCCGGCGGAGAGCGGCCCCCCGGCCGTGAGGGGCGCGGCCCACACCCGGGGAGCGCCGCCCTGCTGAGCGGGGGCTGCCCGCTGCGAGCCCCGGCAAGCCGGGTCTGCGCTGGGTAAGCTGCCCTCAAGCTGCGCTCTGTAGGAAGTTTTCCTCCGCCGATCTTAGCTCGTTCCTGCCGCCGCAAGGAGTGGTGGTGGGAATTATGGAAGTGAAGCGGCCTGAGAAGTCGGATCCCCAATATTTCACGGTTTCACAGCCGTTATCTTTATACACACACCCACCGTCGTGTCTCTGGGGCTCGGTTCCTGGGAGCGCTCTCGGTGCGCTGGAGGAGCCGAGTGTCGGGAACCCGCGGGGCTTATCCGCAGCCACACCTGCACATGTGCTGTGCTCCTTACAGCCTCCGCAGTTCGGGCTTGTAGCCTCCATTTACCTCATATTCTGCAGTGGTATTTTAAAAAAATTATATAAACGACTTCCTAAAAAAATCAGTAATTGGCCGAAACAATATCCCTTTTTTTGTTAATACTACGAAACAAAAAAACCTACCCCCCAAAAACTGCAAATATCTTTCATCTGTATAAAAGAAGAAGTAATGGCAAGTATATCTTGACTGTATTTGGTAAGCCTTTTTACAATTGTTAAAACACCGAGTTCAATTAATTCAGGTGTTTGTAAAATGTAATGGCCAATACCTGAGCTGGTTTGATTTCCTGAAATAGCACAGTGATGTTCTTCCTGGAACTGTTTTTTTATTGACATAGATTGGAGGTGTTGACAATGGTAATATAATGCTAATACTACAAAGCATATGTTTCTGAATTAATTGTATATTTAAACAGAATTATTTAGAATAGATTTCTTCAAAAAGTGAGTTCCCTGTTCATCCTTTCTTCTACACGCTGCAGACAAATTTTTCCTCAAAAGCTTCCAAGGAATGCTAAAATTATCAGAGCTGTTGTGCTTCACACTTCTGAAGTGGAGTCACGCAGTCTTTGATGGTTTCATTTTCCATAATATTAAAAAATTCTTCAGATAAAGGAGGATACTTTTCTAGCATGATTACCCAGTTTTAACCTTATACAGGTGGCACAATTGCAATCAAGTGGGGGAAAAACCCCAAGAAACCCCGATCAAAACCCAAATCCCTGACCCTGAGTTAAAAATCTGTGAAGTTAAAACTCAGCTGTGGCCTAATCTGAAGTTCACTGTTGTTTTGATGTATTTTTATTTTAAGGTGTGACATCCTCTTTCCTTTACAAGTACAGTGATATTAAATATTTATGACTATTTCACTTCTCCAACTTCAATTAGTGTAGATGTATCCTGGTGTTTTGAGAGGCAGTTACTAATTACTGTCTGTTATGAGAGAGATTTGACCTAGCCCCTTGGGTTCTTTCCTGTGAAAGCTGTCTCATTTATTTTGGGATAAGGTAGCTAAAATGATTCTTGACATGTATTGTTTAATATGTATATATTTTATTGTGAACAGTGGTTGTTACACCCTTCAGAACACAATTTTCAGTTTTAAGCAGAAGTTTTTAGTTAAAATGCTTATTTTGTTAAGGACTTCCTCTTTCGGTGGTACCTAAGAGGATTACAAATCTATTAAAGATTTCCAGTTTCTATGCTGAAGTAGATTTAAGAGGCAGAAGGACTTCTTTATTCACATAGAAAACTTTGAATGAAATTTAAAATGTGACTGTGATACAGCCATTTTTGAAGTCATTGAACATTAATATTTAACAATTGAATTGTAAGGAAGTTATTGACTTACACAGTTTTAAAATATTTTTATTACAGATATATGACTTCTCTCACCAAATTCTGAAATGCTGTATCTTTTCAGTTCACCATTCAGTATTCCTTTGTGAAGGAAAACCCTTTAAAGGCACATGTGATGAATCCAGAAGTTGTCCTTTATGAAGTAATTCATTTTATAATTAAGTCAGAACCTTGTCTTTGCTATGAACTATGTAATTGACTGGACATTTCAAAGCTTGTTGTAGCTGACAGCTTGTGGCTGACCTTCTCCTTGCATACTTATTAAATATAAACAGGATGATTCATTATGTTTCAAATGTTTATTTGTTTTTCCTTGCATTGGTTGTTTTTTCTGTTAGGCCTTTTCCCCACCCCTTTCCAAAGTGTGAGTGCCACAGTAAAAGTGTTTACAGTTGGCTCCTGCTTCCTTTGCCCTCCTCTTTTGCCCTAAAAACAGTTTCTGCTTTACCTGGAGAAGTCTTTGTACCCTGAGACTGTATCTTCACAGACAAGTGGTGTGGGCCTGTTGAGGCTTATCTGTATTGTGGAATGCTTTGTGCTTAGGATCTGATACTCGCCCTTTATGTTTCAAGTGGTTTTGACATTGGTCTAGCTCTAATCTGGACATGTAGGCTGAATGCATAAATTTTTTTTCCAGGGTGTACTTGGCTTTGCATAAACATAAATCAAAATTTCAGGATAATTATGTCTGTTTTAAGGGGAGCAAGGGTACAGGGAGATTATTTTCCTCTAAATTCAAATTACAGCTACAGGAAAAGACAGTAGAACATTTGAATTTAACAGGTATTTATTAAAATATTTTATTGCATGATTTTTTTAGTAATGTGAAGTTGTAATATTTTATGGCTGCCAAGTGAGTGAGGGGGTTTGTCACAGTAAAGTAAGTTTAAATGCTTTTTACTTGGTTAGTACAAAACAAACAAATAAATTCCAAGAATATTTCATTCAGATATTTATCTTCAGTAGGTGACAAAAATGCAGACACGTGGCAGCCTGGATGCAAGACAAATGTCCATTTCAAGTCTATTCTGGAAATTTGTACATTTTGAAGTAGGTGGCATGTGTTCAAAAAAAAAAAAAAAGAAAAAAGTGCTTCATTGTTTCAAGCCTCATTAGACTTTTAATAAACAGAGTAGAGGCTGAGGAGGAATGTTCAAACAGTTGAAAGCTCTCTATGTTTTAAGGGAGTTGCATTCCAGAAGGCTGTCAGCTACTGTTTTCTTGTATCTTTTTCCCTTTGACTCAAACACATAATGTGTTTTGGTTGATATTTTTGGTTGCTCCCAGTAATGGGAATGGTTTAGGGTAACTAGCACTGCTATGATCATGATGGAAAGCATTCCCAATCCTGTTCCATGATTATTGTCTGGCTGTGTGCTGGATGAGGGTTTCTTTTCTTAGGTGCATGGATGCTGAAAGTACTTAATTTGGGAATTTACGGCTATCAGAAACAGAGACAGAAGCTTTAAAACACAAGGTTATTTGACAATTTGAGCAACATGGTATGGCAAGATTTTGATGTTTCCATGTAACTTGCATTTAAAGGATGTCCATTTTTAAATTCTAAGAGTTTTTGTGTCGACTGTTTTGTGATGAAAAAGATGTAACTCTGTATGTGGTACAAGACTAGCCAGAGGTCTGGGCAGAAGATTATAAGAATATTAGGGGATGTTGGTCTACCTGATATCAGAGCTAGTGTGGAAAAAGAGGATGACATTGATTTAACTTTGGATTAACTATTTTTTGTGATAATATTGACTTGAAACTCAAAGATGACAATGTAATTATCTGCAATGACCAATTTTCAGTTTAACAGGTTGGTTCATTTGAGCCTTGTGAGGGCTGCAGCTGTGCTCTCTGCAGTTAAATTGTGATCATTAGAAACTGGTTTTGGAAGGCACCAGTGTAGGAAGTTACATGTTCAAGGCCTGGTATAAAGTGCGTTTCTGTTGTTTTCACTGTGTTTTGGACAAAGCGCAGGGATTATATAGCATCTCCAAGATAATAACATGGGGAAAATGTAGTGACTTTCCTTGTAATGTAACAAATACATTTCACATTCATTCTGGTTTACTGCAGTTATTTTCAGGATAAAAACAAAACCAGATTGGTTTTTTCTTCTCTTAAATTGCTATAATAAGCATAAATGTGATTTAGAGAGAAATACAGAGACTAAAAAAATAATTATAAGAAGTGGCATTAATTAATTCTGTGTGTGAACTAGCATGGAACTGTGTGCTCCCCTCACTTCAGGATAAGCAGAGAAGGTAGCCTGGCCCCTACCGGGTTGTCTTTGATGTTCCACCCCATGCAGGTCTGTTATAAGATACCATGATCCAGAGATGCTTTCCTTCTTTTCCATGTCCTCACTGACTTTGTGGAATGCATCTCAATCAAATTATTAAGAATAGTCTGAATAACAGAATAAAATTTTTTAATAAAGTGCTTACAGGCATAGCAATGGTCTGTAGAAATGTGAAACTTAGTAAATCCTAACAGACATAATGGGGAAGGTTAAATTTTGAATCTTGAGCTGTCCTTTATAAATGTGTAATTTTTCCTCCTGTCCTCTAGAAGAATTAGATTGTTGCTTGTTTTTCTAATGAAAATATTGAAGAGGAATAGTTCTGTATTAACAGGAAAGGCATTTAAATAAAAAATTAGTATATTATCAACTTTAACTATTTTGTTTATAATGAAAAAGAAGGCTATTGGGGTGCTTAGATGAGAATTTTATATATATCTCAATATTTCAGGCAGTTTCATGTGAAACCTGGGAGCAGAGTTTTGAATAGTAGTTGTATTTTGTTGGTTTTCAGAGGTAAAAGCTGGACTGGCCAAGTTGGGGTAGCCCTCAGAACCAGCTTGAAATCCCAGGTCTCTTTCTGTCTACCACAGGTGGTTCCACCCTCTGGCAACTCCACAGCCCCCTGTGCTGTGTTATCCAGCGCATCTTCCTCCTTCCTCTCCTGTCAGTTCCTGCCACAGTAACTCTGTTTCTAGCCAGATCTATTTCTGTAGCCCTCTTTAACCCCCTGGGTTTTTCTGATATAAACAAGGCAGAGATGAAAATTTGTTATAGCTCTTTAAATTTTATATGCTGATTTTGTATATGATTTCTCCCATAGTTTTCTTTTCTCCTTTGCTTACTTCTAAACTAAACTCTTTAGTCTCATCTCTATGAAAGCAGTAACAATTTTCAAATTGTATCTAGGATTGCTTAGCTGTGTCTCTGTTCCTTTTTTAAAAATTGTTACTTTTAGTTTTCAAGCTTGTTTTGAATATTTGTGCAAGTTGGAGAAGTGGTCATTAAAAAGTTTAAATATGTGCCAAAGATAGGAATTCTGGAAACTGAGACTCTATAGAAGAATTTTGAACTGTTTTACTTCCTGAAATCTTAATTGTTCTGACTGAATCAGAATTAATGAAAACATGTCTAGCATACACAAGTATTTTAATAGATTAAGTACAGCCTGTCCAGGGATATGAGAGGTTGCAGACTGCTTTTTCTCTCAGTGCTTGCTCTGGATTGCCTCTATAAATCTCTTTTGTTTGTGTTTTGTATCAGTTTAAAAATTCTGGGGTTTTTTCCCCTCACTTGAAATTTTGTTCTGATATATAAAGGTCTCAGCTGATTACCTTGATGAATTTTTTTGTGTTTAAAAACTCAAAAAAACCAGTGATGAGCTTCAAAACACCGTGTATATAATACGTAAATACGTATATAACAAGTTATCTTTTTTCTTTCAGAATTTCCAGAACTTGTATGGTTTTGAAATTGAATAAAAGACTGGAAATCAGAATAATCTTCACATTTCTTTGAACAAGAAGTAACAATGGAACGAAGGCAAAGAGGAGTTAGTGCTGGACTGCTTTTGCTGCTTTATCAAATTTCTCAAGTTGGACTCCAGAACATTCCTTCTGTTACCCTTGGGGTACTTCTACTGAATATTTTTCTCTTTCTGAATCCTTTGAAACCACTGTCTGAAGTGTGTCTCAGTGTAAATGAAGCTGTCCACAGAAAGAACTGGCAGCGTTTGCTGCTTGCTCCTTTCCACCATGCAGATGATTGGCATTTGTATTATAACATGATTTCCATGCTTTGGAAGGGCATAAAGCTGGAAAAAAAGCTGAAGAGCATATGGTTTGCCTACATTATTGCAGTATTTTCAGTACTGATTGGAGTAGTTTACATGGTGCTGGAGCTCCTGCTTGTGATAATTCTGGATGATCATTCCTATGAAATGAATTGTGGTGTAGGTTTTTCAGGTAAGACACAGAGTTGGTCCAATTTACATGGGTAAAATTAATATGTATAGTTGCTACATAACAGTAACTGTTAATTGCAGGAAGAGAATAGGTGTACATCTGTATAAATAAATGTATGATTGTCATGTCAGTATGCTTATCCTATTTTTTAATTTAAAACATGTACTCTGGGTATGGACATAAAGTAATTCAGTTCATGTTCTTGTGACTGACAGGAACTTTACTTGAATACATGAAATATCATTATCATGGTAGAATTATGTTTTCTGTTTAATATCACTGGTTAATTGAAGTCTGAGCTCTTAATTTTCTGGTGCCATATAAGCATTTCAATAATGATCCTTAGGTGGCTTCTAGAAAACTTGTCAGTTTAAAATTATTCATGCCTGTCTTTGGAGAGACTCCCCTAGATTTGCTTCTGCTGGCAACATCCAAACACCTGATTTTGGTTATCATCCTTCCGGTAATGGTCTTGTCTCCTCCTTTAGCAGATTATTTTCAAGTCAATAAACTCCTTCTCTTTAAAAAAATGTGCAGTCAAGTGGAAAAGTAGCCCTGCATTTCTAGATAAGTAGGGGATTTCCTTGCTGTCACTGGGACCTAGACTTAGAAGGCAAGCACTCTTTTTCAGCTTTTAAGGAAGTTACTTCAACACCTTTGAGGTTTTCTTGGGATATTCCAGTGGATACAAGCTGGAAAATCCTGGGAGTTGCTCCTTTGGACCTCCAGGTATGTTCTGGGCACCCCCCTTTGGTAACAAGACATGTCCAGTTCTAATATCAGCCTTTCTGGGGGCTGTAGAGGCCCCAAGTGCAGCCCCTTTCCCTGAGTGGTTTGGCTGCCTGTGCCAGCCTTCATATGTCCATGTCAGAAGTTTTATTTATTAATTTTTCAGGTTTTTTTTCAGACCACTGTGAGCTGTCTCTTGAGAGGAACGTTTTCATAAGCACTTTCAATAAGTGCTCTGAATTCATTCCATCATATTGGCTAGTGGTTGCATGACAAAACAGTTGCAGTCAGTTAAAATTAATAATATTTACTGTGATTAAAAGTGATTTATCTACTTTTTTTTTTCAGAAACAAGTGAATCTGAAGTTTGTGTAAGATGATTTTCCATTAACTCAGAATTTGAACCTACTGTTGAGCTTTACACGTATTTGTTTGCCTTGTTTTCAGTAATGGGTTTTCTCAAATCATGGAACATTTTTTTGAATTCACTAATTTTGTCAATTATTTCAACTAGAACTCCCATTTTAAATTATGTTTGTATTATTTTGAATACCTGAACAGCTACAGTGAGCAGGCACATTAAAAAGCAGCTTAGATTTGGCTGTTACACAAATACATAATTTTTGTATTTTTTTTTTTTTAAGTCACTGCAAAGTATCACTGAAAGAACAGAAGTGTTCTGGCATGCAGCTGTATGATTTATGGTGCTTTGACACTGCATGGTGCTTCAAATTGTTTACATTCCTTTATTATTTGTACATTATTTCTCTCTTCATGTGATTTCTTCTTGTTTGCAGGAGTCTTGTTTGCTTTGAAAGTTCTAAACAACCATTATAATCCAGGAAGAGTGAGCAATATCTTTGGATTGCCAATAGCTAGTAAATATGCTTGTTGGGTGGAGCTGGTGGCTATTCATTTAATCTCCCCAGGGTAAGTGCATTTAATATTTCATAGGAAGGAGATTTGGGCAATCTGAAGTAGTTTGAAATGTCTCATGAAGTGTGAGTAGTGTTAGCTGGTATCCCAGTGCAGTGTTGGGGCTGCAGTCTGCAGTATTGAGTTCATCTCAAATTAAAAACCTGAAATACCCTTCCCAGAAGGTGTTAATTGAGTTATTTGAGAGAAGATAACAAAAGTTGATAGACAAGGAAAAGGTCTGTGCCTTTTCAATGAGGTAACAAAACTACTCCACTATAGTGCCAAGGGCTTCATTACCTGAGCAGCATTCCACTGTTTGCTTGCCATTTCTGTCCTAGCCCACTCTGGCTTAGTCACTCCTCTGATTTATGATCAAACTATCATCCAGTATTCTGCCAGTTTTGTCACTGTCAGTGTCACTGTCCTGCAGTGCTGCTGGTCATCTCCCTCAGTTTCCCTGTGTGCTCTGTGTCAGCACAGTTCATCTACCCCTATCTCTGGGAGAACAGGACCTTGCACTTCTTTGGCAGTTGATTTTTGTAGTCCTATTTGCAAATGAGTAATTTTCCTATGTAATATTTTGTAACTGTGAATCATATTGCTGAATATATGCAAAGTACAGACACAAAACCTGTGAACGATCAAATCACAGTTTATGTACAATTTCCCACTTTTCAGAAAGATTAAAAAAAAAGGGCTCAGCAATACGGAGATCTTCCTTGTCAGATACTATGATATAGCTGATAGAACATTTTCTAGTGCAGAAGGAGAATTCAAATATTGCTTAGGTTAAGCACTGGTTTTATTGCTTTATGCCTGGCTGCTCAATTGACTGCAGTGAGGATTAAAGACAGAAGAGTGCTCTGCCCAAATACAATTTTATTTGTGAGCTGCTTGGCATTGTTACAAGTATAAAACTAAAGCTTTCAGTGCATTTAAAACATTTTTTGGAAAAATATAAACTGCTGTTTCAGCTGAACATAGGTTTTATTTGGTGATATGTTTTACAATACTGTTTTTAATTAAAGAATAGTAGAAGAGCGTTATGTATGAAGTAAAACCATATCATTCTGTTTATGGTAGAGGAAAAACATGATTTCAGACATTGTGTGCTGTTCTTTTTCAGTTGCATTACTATAGAAATGTCTTTGGGTAGAGAGTGGATAAGAAGTCCAGAAATAATATAAAAAAATATTTCATGGAAGTTTAGATTTCTGCCTCATCTAAACTTCTACAGTGACCTCTACAGAGGGAAATTTCACAGAACTTAAAGGATAATGGGGGCTACAGAAAACAGGTAGTGACCTCCAGAAATTCAGTCCTAGAACACAACATGTTTAATTAATAACTGCCAACTGCCTTGCAATGAACCATAACAATTATAGCACTCACAGAATTGCTCTTACATGAACATCTGTGTACTCAGGACAGGTTATAATATTTGAAGTCTGTGTTCAACTGGTTCCTTTTTGTAGACCAAGTTGCATAATTTCATTTTGAATAGATAGGAGGTGAGTAATTGGGGCAGAATTCTGTCCAGTTAGAAAGTCATGCAGTAAATTTGGACCTGCCTTATTGGACTGGTGTAACAGGTTCACCTGAAAATCCATGACCAATGAAAGGTACAAAAATTGTACTGAGCTTTTTGAAAACTTTGATTTGTGTGCTGAGAGAGGATTTAGGAGTCTATTGACATCTTATTATTTTCTTTCTCATTAATTTCTCATTAATGTTTTTGTTTTGGAAAAAATTTTAAAGTGCATTCAGTATCCTTCTAATCTTCACCTTCCGTGAAGAATATTGAGATATATCTGTATTTCCTTCGCAGTCCTTGGGCTTATTTAGTTAATGTAAGAACAGACATGTGAAAAGTTGCTTTCTGGTTAATCTGTGCCTCTTCCAGAATTGGGCAGGTATCCTAAGTCTCAGGTGAACCAATATTATGTTGGTGATTTCTACAGTAGGTGATTTTTAAGTATTTTTCATTTTCTGAGGTGAGACATTTTCCAAGTTGGGCATTAATTTTTCATAAATTTGGGATATCTGTTCCAGAGAAATCTGTTTGAAAAATTAGTTCCTTATAGATACTTTATTTTGGTAATGGTCTTTTATCTATAAATTCTCACATCAGCATTCTTGTTAAGTTACTCTTTAGAGAGTTGTTGGTTACTGACAAGAGAGAACTGCAGTTCTCCATGGCAGGATATGAGTTTGTGGTGAAGTAGGTGGCAGAAGAGTGAATTTAGAATTTGATCTTTACCTCCCTCTAGTGACGTGTCCTGTCTCCTTTTACCACTGATGCCTGGAAGTTGGCTTGAGTGCTCATGCCATCATCTGTATAACTCCTGCAGATCACTGATGTGAATGTAAAAATTGATGCAAACTTGGTACCAATTACACTTGGTACATTAAATGGAGGTTTAATTTCTACTTTATAAAGGAAAAAAAAAAATCTCATTTTAGCCTGTATTATTTAGATTTTTTGACAACCAGTATAAATGAGTTATTTTCTAATTGCACATACAAGATGTTAATGTTTAATGCATTGGCTTCTGCAACTTCATAATAGAGGTGAAAAATTTGCAAGTAGTGTTTACACCTGCTTGAATTCAGAAGATTTTCTCTTAATTTATGTTTAAACACAAGAGTTTAACTCTTAATTTGAATGCTCAAAATTGATTTTTGAATGTATAGAGTACCCCATAGTCATGTCAATAACTACAGCAAATCTCTTTATTTAATGAAAATACATGCCTCTGGGTTGAATTCTCAAAAAACTCCAGAGCCTTTTCATTCTGTGTACAAATGTGAATGATATTTTTAAAGAAATTGTTGGTATGCATAGAAAAGAATTTGGATCACAGCTTTTCAATTGTTCTTTCAATTTTGAAGGCAGTGTATTACAAAGATTGCAATGGATCTGCATTCATACTTCTTTCAGACTAATTGTAGGATTGCATGGATAGTGCAGTAGCAAGTATTGTGTTTGTGCTTTCACTCAGAACTGTGCATGGTTTTGGTAAGATCCATCCAGACATTACAATGTAAGTTACTTTTCTAAAGCTTAAAACCAGTTTAGTCCTTTGGTAGCTCTTGAATTGTTTTTAGGGAAAGCATATTCTGTAGCAACTAAAATAATCTCTCCAATTTTTCAGGATATTTTTAAAATACTTTCCTGTAACTGTGTAACTCCCAAGTTTAAGGTAGTTACAAAGAAAGAAAACTTGGCATTATATCCTTGAAGGCAGGTAATGTCTCTGTGCTTGGTCTCACTCAGGGACTGTGTCAGGGAAGTCTCAGACAACAAATTCTTTTACAACAAATTTTACACTCCCCCTTTTGTATCCCTATCAAAAAAAGTGTCCCTTTCCATTAATCAAGTTTTTTTTTATTTTCTAGGACTTCTTTTGCTGGGCATCTGTCAGGGATTCTTGTTGGATTGATGTACACTATGGGACCTCTGAAAAAAATCATGCAAGCCTGTGCAGGTATATAATTTTGTTGAATTTACAAAATCTGCATAAGGAACACTTCTGAAACTCAGTAAGTCTTGCATAAATTCAGCCCATTCCAGCAAGTTTTTAGATAATTAAAGATATGCTCATTTTATTAAAGTGGGTGCAGAAGAAAAAAATTAAGTTTTTTTCTTATATACGGCTAAGAACAATTAAAAATAAATGTGTCTTTCAGGTATTCTTACTCAGAGGAATATCTTTTAATCTTCTTTTTAAAAGCATTTATTTATAGTATAATCTTTGAATGAAAATTGAACTTCAAATGAAGTGTGGTGAGGCCATAAACATATGTAAGAAAAAAATGTTTCCCTCTTGATTTCTACTGTTGTGTTGATTCTAATGAAAGTCTCTACAGTTTGAAAGAGGTGGTAGGATACTTAAAATTTGTTACTGGATTTCTTGAGCTTTCCAACAGTGTATTATTACAGCTTTTCATATTGCAGTAATAATTACTTTTTTAAAAACATTATAGCTTTAAACATCTTGTGTCTTAACAGTTGTTTCAAATACAGCCCTGCAAACTTTTAAATGAACACTCCTATAAATGGCAGTGTTTTAATTGGAAATCTAAGCCCTGACACAACAGCTGTGCTGGGGTTGGTTGGCAGAATATTTGGCTTTTTATGTCTGACTGCTTGATAGGTTGAGTACTTTATTCATGACTGTTCCATCAAATTGAGCATGGATATGGTGTTTGTATAGCAAGGTATTATTTGTTCAAATGTGTGTGCTCTCACTGGGGCTTGGATCACAGTTTGGGGATAGTCTGTAAGTCATGTATGTTCAGCAGCTGGAAGGGAAAAAAGGACACCAAAGCATCAGCTTTCCTGCCTTACTGGAGGGAGCAGACGTCAGGTGTCCCGTTAGTTAAAGGTTAACCTTGCATGATTCTGTGCCATGGGATGATGACTATAGAACAAGCAGGCATCAGCTCAGCTGTCAGGGAAGCTTCAGAGTCTGCAGCCTTGGACTTTAGCATGATGCAGCCCTGACTGGGTAACCTGCTCTGATCTCCTCACTAACGCTGCTCAGGTTTGGAGTTGGACTGGGGAACCTTCTGAGGCCCCTTCCAATGAATTTCTCTGGGAATTCAGGGATAGCATCACAGTACTGTTAGTGAAACCTGCCCTGGAGACTGGGCTGCTCTGCAGGTTGTGTGTGACTGACAGCTGCAGGAAGCAGTGTTCAGTAGAAGGGCATTTTTTTTCTCGTGTGGCAAAGCAGGAATAATGCTCCAGTCCTCAGTTTTTCTGTTCATTAAACATTACTAATAATGAATACTCTCAGTAGAGAAATTGCTTGTTGTGCTTTCTAGGGAGAACATTATAGGTTTGCTTTTTTTCTGGTCTACATTGATATGTTGCTTGAACATAGCACACTTCTATAAAATCTGGAACATACAAGCTTGCAATAGTACAGTCTCTCAATGATGCCAAAACAATCCACAGATACCCATGACTGATTTCCTGCCTGTATCTTATGAAACAGACTCTTAAAGAAAGGGTACTTTAAATTTGAATTTAAAGAAAATATGATTATTCTAACAGTATATGCATTATTCTTTTATTTAGCTGGCTTTTCTTTCTTCACTGAGCCTGACAGGCCAAGGAACCACTATTCAGGTAAGTACTCTTGTCCACTTAACCAAAAACTAATTCCAGCTTTAAAAATAGCTTTTGGTGATGATTAGAAAATGTATAGGAGAGCTGTGTAAATGGAAACGTACATAGTAGGCAAAATATTCTGCATATGTATACTTGCTAAACTTATGTTACTTCTCTGGGCATGTCTTACCTTTCCTCTTCAGGTAAGCATGTGGATGGATTTTCTACAGATCTGATTTAGTACAAATTTGTACAAATTCGAGGCTTAGGCCTCAAATTAAGGTCATGACATCCTAAAATGCTACCTTGGGGAAGTGTCATTCCTTTTGCACAAGGTATAGCAGTGGGGCAATCGTGTCTGCTAAAAGCAGCATTTTGGACCTTGGTAAATAAGCCCTCATCCAGCAAATTTATCTGTTCTATTCTGCGGTTGGTTTTTCTCTTCTAACAAGGATGTCTTCCTTGGAACAGTCTTTGTAAATTAAGTTATTTATGTGCAAAAAGCCCCTCCTCAGCAGACTGAATTTAGGCCATCCTCAGTTTATAGATGAATGGCTGGAATGCTGGCACTGACTGGAACACATTTGATTCACTTCTCCTGCAGAACATTGAATCATTGCATGTGGAGTGTACAGATGTAATAGGTGGAATCCTTGTCTGTGAGGGCCAGGAGAGGCTGAGAGAAGGGCTCTGGGTGTTGAATCTGAGCTAAGGGATGCATATCCTGGCATCTCTTACCTCCTGCAGTGTTTTATGCTCTTTCCTAGGCATCTGTTGGAAGAATGGGATAAATGCATAGTGATAACTCACTCAAATATCTCCCAGTGTGCAGTGGCTTGTGGCTTAAAGATGTTCTCAGCAGCAAGTTTTATGGGAGAATTTTGTCTTTAATAGCCTGTGGTAGCTCCTTCTTCCACCAATTTGTCAAAAGCTCTTTGAATTGACATGAACACTTAACACCTACATCATCAGTAAAGACTCACAGTTTGCTTCCTGGCTTAGAATCTGTCATTTTTTCGTTTGGCTTGAACCTGCTAACTACCAATTTTGTTTGATACAGATTAATTCTTCTTTGGGAGGGAGACTGAACCTTCATTCTTTATGTACTTCCTTCCTTAGTAGTTTTTAGGCTACAGTCTAAAATGTACTCAAAATGGTCATCTTTTCCCTCTATTTGCAAAGTTGGAGTCTGTCTGGTTGCTTATAAGGAAGCTATTTCACACGTTTGATCATTCTTACTGTTCTCTGATGTTTCATCAGAAGGGGTTTTTATTTTGTGTAGTCTTTTATAAGTGAGATGTGTTACTTTGAGCCAAGTTTATAGCTGCTTTTATTCTCCCTGATGGACTTTGTCTTCCATGATCTATCTCCAATTTTATTATTACATTAAATAGTTCCCACAAGCAGGATTCTGGGTTCTTAAATATTTTGAAACATCTGTTTTGTAATTCCTAAACAAAAGATCTTAGCCTGCTTTCCTCAATAACAGCAACAGGGATTATTCCAATTTAAAAGTATGTTTACCCAGGATTTTTGTTACTCTAAGTTACTCTCAAGTTAAAAAACATTTGATCTAAAGGCCAGTAAAGAAATATAACAATTACTACTGTGAAGTGAAATGAGAGGTGAACACAGTATTCACAAGTTACCTGTTCCCATGGTTGGCAATCCCAGCCCAAGTAAAGGTGGGGTCAGCCCAGCTGCTCACAGACATTGAACCTTCCTCCAGCATCCCACAATAGCAGGGTGGATGGAAAGGCAGAAGATTTATGTCGGAAAATGTCCTTTAATAGCTAATGAAGATAAGAATTTGTACTTGACATTTAAACTCTGTGATCTATTACAGCCCCTGTACAAACACCAGCTGCTGGGAGCTTGGGTGGATACAAGACCACCCCTCTTGAAGGAGCAGCAGAGAGATTCTGAACAGCCCTTTCTGTTTGCTTTCCCAGCTCTTTTCCAGTAGGGAAAATGGAAGAGATCACACAGAGATCTGCTGTGATGAGGAGGGAAAAAAAAAATTAGTATGCTGACAGCAAGGAAATCTGTTTTGGGCAGTCCCCAAATGCTGTTACTTTGAGTTCTTTTGGGCAAGGGGGAGATGGAGAGAGTTAATCTGAATTATCCTGTCCTCCAAGTTCCTTTAGATATAACAATTTAAAGTAGCCTTTAGATATAACCACTTAATTTTTACTTTGTACTAAAGTCATTTGTCTAAAATGACAACTGCAGTTAAGAAAATATATATTTGTTATGTTCATTCCCTGTTCATATACTTTGTAATTGTCTTTCATCCTATTTGCAGAAGCCTTAATGGAAGATTTAACCTTTTGCTTGGTGTATAATATATGGAATAAATTTGACCATCTGTGAATGAAGAAAACTCGCTCTAGTGTCATAGGCTAATGATGCATATCTTGATTAGTTTCTCACTTTCTGGAATTGCTGATTTATTGCTATGTGCCTTTAAATACCAATTTAAAGAGAAAAATAGATGAAATTATGGTCAGAACAGATTTTACGAAACAGCACAAGGAAACAGCTTTAAAAGAAAAAAGGTTTTAAGTGTAATTTTAACACATTTAGTATTTAGTAGGTGAATTAGATTTTCTCAAAGTGCAGTTCATGAATAAAGTATTAGTACATTTATTTTGATTAATAGGAACACCTTGAACATGTCAATGTTAGCAAACTGTCTCGTTTTAAAATAAAAGATTACAGCTTTCTGAGCATTTACAACTTGCTGGCAGTGTGAAACATAAAACAGAAAGAACTACAGCAATAGAACAAACGTAAAATACAGCATCCTTTTGCTTTCATCAGATAATTTCATGCTTTTAGTACCAGGATTTTTACACTCTTCATGCATGTAGTTTTGAAGCCTCAAAAGTAAATAAAGTAAATAAATTAATAGCTGAGAAAATGTTCATTCAGATTAGCATAAAAAGCAGAGGAGAATGAGAAGAGTATATGAAGATTGCATCCAAAGTGTACTGACAAAACAGCTAAATGCTGTCCCTTAGTCAGATTTCACTGCAGGTGTAGGAAAAATCTTCCATTGTCAGTTGTGTTCCAAGACAAGAAACAGACAGAATGTGTGTGTATAATGTGTATACCTACATCTGTGTGCATGTACATGTGTACATAAAATCAATGTAGGAATATTTGCAAATACAGAGGTATGTATATAATTTTATGTAGAATTTTGTGCAGTTACTCTGGTCAGTTTTTCCTCTTTTCCTGGGAAACTTTCAAGACAGAGTATTGCTGGTTTTATTTGTCTAAGGGACTTGGGATATTTTTCTTCAACAAAATCATTTTTAAAAAGAAATTGCTTATTTGTCCTCACTTTGTCATCTGTATTTGTTATTAAGTACAGAACCTTCACAAGTTACATCTGGAATTGATAGAAGCAAAGAGAGAACACAAGACTATCATTGATGCTAATAAGCTGAAGAAAAGGGAAATGGCTTGCTGTACTTGTTTCATAAAAAAATATTTCCACTTTACTCATCTTGATTAACCTTTGTATAATTTTCTCTCAGTTGGAAGAAACTGCCAACCTTTCTGTACTTTGGTTCTTCAAAATCCCTCGTTCAGATGTCTGGAAATGAGCACATCACAAAAGCTTTGTGTTTTGAAAATACAGAAATGGAATAGAAAAATGGGACTTTTCTAAATAGTTTTCTTCAGTTGAAAAGTGTGTCCTTTTTCCATAATTTTTCTCAGCTTAGGTTTTCTGTGCTCAGGCAAGATCAGATTGTGTTGTTAACAGGAAGAGAGTCTTGCTCAATTCTCTAGCCAAGTAATTTTTTTCCTTTTGAATCCCATGTGTTTGGGTGGATGATGGCCTGTGCTTGGTTTTGGCCAGCTTTCCAAAGGCCAGAAAGGGTTGTCAGCAGTGAGTGAGACACTGATGAGATCTGTGCTCTGCTGGCTTCTTGCAGGGCAGGTTTAGCTGTGCCAGAGCACAACATGAGCTGTGTACAGCACTGCAGGAACTTGCAGGGTTCTTTCCCTGTGACTTCTCTAGGTCCAAAGATGACTGGAATTCATAATGGCATTGTTTTATGGGCCCTGGGGGAAAGGGGAAGAGAGGTGGGGAGAAAATGCCTTAGCAGTACCTGGTTTGTGTTCTAGTGATAGCAGTAAGGTGTCCAAATATTGTCAACTAATGTTAAAAGGAGATGATGAAAACTGTCTTTCAATTTCTGTGTTAAACTTCTTAGTAATAGCAATTCTATAACACTTCTAACAGATTAAAAAATTGACATGTTTGGTCCATCTTTTTTCAATATTTATTTTTTTTTTCTCCTGTTACCATGCTTTGGCTTTGTAAATTAGAAGTTAATTCATGGCATATATTGTACAAGTAATTGAACCCTAATAATTTTTTTCTTTCCCAAATTAAAACAATTTGTGGAAGAAAGATAGCAAGAAGATAGTATCTGATTTCACACTTGCTGAGTAGCAGCAATTTATTTTATTTTTTGGTTCATTTTACAGAGTATTATGGCTATTATCCAGATTATCAACACAGAGCTCCAAGGAACTACTTTGATTATACAGGTGGGCTCACTGAAGAAGAACAGCTTGAAAGGGCAGTGCTGAACAGTCTTAATGAAAGAGGTAGGAATTTTATTGCATTTTTATCTCTCAAGTTATGATTCATACTGAAAGGGACGCAGGAGGGAAAACAAGATGTGACTTATTTTTAGACATGTCTTGTAATTTTGGGAAGGAATGGATATAAAATGAGTTTTATTGTAGAGGATATTGTCTATTTTATGGTCTTTCTAAGATGATATTTTACATAATTTTTAACACAGTTTGAGAAGCTTTTAATATTAAGCTTCTTCAAAGCTTTTAATATTAAGTATTTTGAGATGTTACGTGAAAGAATGAGCCATTTTTTTTGGGTGTTTTTGAAACTAGAAGTTTTTAGGAACTAGAAGGAAACAGAATACAAGTAACAGTAATAAGATTATAATATAAATAAGTAGACAGTATGCATTGTAAAAGCTTACATGTATCACTGTGAAACATCTGCAGCTTTTCATTTGTAGCCTTAAATAATCTCCAGCACTCCAGGTAAGATGTATTTTTTGTCAGCTTGTGTTTTTGAACAAAGGTAAGTTTTATGCTGTAAGAGGGAATATTTATTTTTTGAGAATATCCTTTGATGAAACACAAGAATGAATTTCAGTAGTACTCTCTTGTAGATTGCTGTGGCAAACCAAGTTTCACTTTAAACTTCTCTGACAAAAGCAGTGTTTCTTAATACTCTGTTAGTGCATGGTTTCAGTGCTGGTTAGTTTTTTCACAGGCAATTGAAGCAGGAAAAGGTATCATCATATATTGTTTCCATTATAATTTGGTGTGATCAAATATATAGGGATCTTGCTATATTTGGCACCTCTTTCTCCTATCTGCTGGAACACTTCAGTTTGGACAAGCAAGACCCAAGATTTGAGCTCTTAAAATATTTCCTTAAACAAGCTGTGTAAAGGTTCAGTTTGCCTATAGGCAGATGTCTTATTTCACAAAGAACATAATACAGAGCATGTCACGGATCACACCTGTTTTAGGGATACAAAGGATGAGATTAAATTTACTGTGCTAATGGGCAATTAGGATATTCTTCCCTGTCAGTTAGTTTGAAAAATAATTAGCTTGAATGAGCACTATCCTTTGAACATGATACATTTTCCCTAAAGCATGCACATTCAGAGATTCTTGCAATTACATGGATGATGAAACAGATACTTAACATGACAAAAAATTACATAAAATAATTTGAAATAGGTTGTAATAACAGGTACCACAATAAATTTAAAGCTCCCATATTTTTTCCCCTTCTATGACATTTAAACTATCACAGCTGCTCTGTAACTTGGACAACAGAGTACTCCAGTAATTTCAATTGATTAATAATATTTTTTTCCTCCTTATTTGGACAAGTACATTTATTATGGCTTCTAGGCCACAAAATGTACCATTATGGATATAGAATGTTGATCCATTCCTATAAATTGCTGTGATAGTATCCTGCTAAGCTAATAAAATAATTAATTACATTATACAGAATTTCCTGGTATTAGCTGTTGTCCACAACTGAAAAATAATTTGTATTAAGACATGCATTGAATTTAAGCTCAGTAGATACAGCTTTCTAAAATGGCTTATCTAAACCCACCCTAAAGATACACCATTTCTGTTTACTCCACATTCAGGCATTTCTGAACCGCAGATCTGTTTTTATGCAATATCCTGAAAATTTCTGTAATAATAGTAATTAGAGTCTAGTGCAAGAAAAGAAATTGCTAAGCTTGTTTGAGGTCTATGGAAGCATCAATTTTAAGACTATCAAACTATTTTAGTGATTTAGGTCTCTTTGTTGAAAGGAGCTGCTGCTTAAGTGTTTTCCATTCTCAGTTGTAGTTATGTTGTTGCCTCAAACAAGAAACCATTTAAACAACATTAATTGGTTTTCTCTCCAGTTTGTTGGTTTAGTTTGGTTTGGGTTTTTTTTTAATTTTTATTGTTCTTCTCATAATTTTATATTGGTTTCAAATTGCATTAATTCTTCCTTTACTTAAGAAAATAATTTTGGATTTAAAAAAGCCATAGCTTTTGATATTTAAACTCCTTTTACTATGAAGTTCAAATACACAGCTGACATTTTTGCTTAGTGCTGGTATTACCAGCCACCCTTAATGTAACCCAAATATAACCAAATCTCTGATCTATTGTGTGCTTGCTTTTCTTCTCAGAAGAAGTATTTTGATTTGTGTGGCACGTGGGTTTGGATTTTTGTTGTGGTGAGTTTTGGGATTTTATGAGTTCAGCTTCTCAGTGTCTGATTTTCAGTGTCAGTAATGTTAATAATCCTTTGCAAGCTGTTGTTTCTCCACAAAAAAACTAAGCTTTTTAAACATGGAGGTGGTAATCTTTATAGTTTGTGACTGAAGAGAAATATCTACAAGTATCAGGTATAGACATTTCTCTTACATTTTATCTTGAACTGTCTATGCATTTCTTCACTTATGATTTAAAAGTAAACCAATAAATACCTCTCCCCTCAAAAGCTTTTAGATGACCAGGTATGAGCTAATCAGAGTCACTTGGAACAGTTAGGAAATACTTACCTGTTCCCTGGAAGGGTTCTCATGTCTGTTTGCTACTACTGAAACAGGACTTTTTATTGGAGTCATTGAAATTTTCCAGCCCATGGGATATTGTAATATAAGAATGGAATTTGTGTGAGGAGACTGGAGAAATGCTGTATATTTTATTTCCAGTGTTACCTGTTCTTTCTGCAATTATAGAAATGCTGGTCATTGCACTTGAATATGGTGGTTTTCTGTAGAAATACCTTAAAGCAGATTGTGCTCAAATATGCAGTGCATTGTTTTGGATTAAAATACATTTTATGAAATCATATGCTAGAATTTAGGCTTTGAGAATTAGATGCAACTTTTGTGATGGATTTCCTTTTGGTTGTTTTTTTTTTTTTAAATTCTTACATTTATTATGGTACCCAACACACTTCTTGGAAAACCCATTGGGCAGTTCTCATGTTCTAAATACCTTTCTAAAACTGCAGCTGTGCTCTATGGTCTGATTACCAGCACTTTCTTAAGAAAGTTTTTGGAAAAATGAATCAATGAATTTTTATCATTTCCACACAGAAAGTTTTGGTACTAGAGTCAGAAGATGAGCACTTGCAACACGAAGCATAGTCAGAATTATTTTATAAATATTTAATGAATTCTCTTCTATCTGTCTCTTCATAAATACAGTGGCTGGTGTAAGAAGTTTACTGAAAATTAGAACCAAAAAACTCCCAATTCTCTTCACAATGGTGATCAAAGTTCACCAAAAGAGTTAAATGAACCACTGAGCCTTTCACCATGGATTTCTCTTTCAAACCAGTTCCACGACCAGTTAGCACCTCTGAAATACTGTGGGGTAAAGACCAGTTCTGCAAAGCAGGGATTTTTGGAAATACTGCCTAAAGGGTTGGCTTCCTTTGCCCTTTAGGCAGCAAATTGACAGTGGCATAGGTTCTTGCTATTGCTACAATGGATTTTGAGGTAAGAATTTATTCAGATTTTCGTGCTGAAATGTATACAGAATGCTGAGTATTTTTTTCTGGGAGTTCCTAAATATGCAAATACACTTCTAGGTACTGCAAATTCTTATGGATGATTTTCTTCCTGCAATTGTTTCAGTTGCTGAAGACAGTTAAAATAGGAGGAAAACACTAAAAATAGTTAAATCTTGGATGTTGCTAGAGGTGGTTTGCATACATACACACTTTACACCTATTTTAAAAACATGATTTGCATATGGAGGTAGAGACCTCTTGATGTTTGATCCAAGACCCAGTAATACAAATGGGAGTCTTCTCTAACTTCAGTGGTCTCTGGAAAATATTTTTTTCACTCAGTAGCTTGAACTTGTTCATAAAGGAACAAAAGTTGTTCCTTTCACAGTGGGTTTGGCAGGGTCACCTTGCTGGAGAGCAGCACTTCTGCTTCCCAGCTGTGGGCATCATTAGCAGGAGCTGTGTGTGGGCTGCACAAAAGCATCCCTTAGCCTTGGAGAAAGTGGGAGCTGCTGGGGAGTGGCTCCAGTGTGCATTGGTATCTCCATCCATCCATCTGGGTTTCTCAGGCTTGGCATTGGGAAAGGGATATTGTTCAGAATTCCTTTGTTGCTGTGGGTCTTTGTTACACAAGCAGAAATGCAGTAACAGGAAAGCAAAGTGGTTTTTTATAGTGTAAGATTCTTGCAAATGTTAGCAAGCTTATTCTGGGAATGTTTTTACTGGTAAACTAAGGCCAATGAATATTCCTAATTTTAGATTTATCCATAGCTTACTATTTTAACTTTGGTTTATCATTGGATTCATTCTATAGATTATGTATACAGTTTACATTTCTTTTTTCATTGTGACCATTTTAAAAATTATGTTCTGAACTCTCTTTTTTATGTCTGAATAAATTAGTCATTCTCCAAGGAAAAGCGTACCTTGCTATTTGCAGCTCAACAAAATGCTTCTGCTACATTATGATAAATATACAGCCCACCTGAAATTCTTCTTCTAACTGAAGTTATTCATAGATTTCTTACTACTCAGGAGAAGAATAGCTGTCAGTCTGTCTTAGCCTAGGGACTGGTTAAGTAGAATGTTTATGTAAGGTTTTTTGAGTTGGTTAGTAAATTCCATTTAATACTTGGGAAAGACATAATTAACTAAATGTATCAACTGTTTTCAGTTAATAATGAGTTTAGCCTTGTTTTAGGTGAATTAACATATGGTGAATTGTTAAATGGCTGGGAAATGCAGTGAGATGATTTTATGCCATCTCTTCTGTAGTATTTTCAGTATCCAGCTAAACGGTAGCTGGAGGTAGCTGTAAAAACTAATCCCCTTAATTCTTTGCAGAAGAGCATCAACTCCAGCAGTGGTCTCTATCCTCTTATTTCTGCATTGTAGTGTTGATTATTTGTAGCAAATGGATGATCTGAGTGTGCAAGTGTGTAAGATTTTGGCTTATGAGGTAGTGATTGATGGTTTCTAAAAATGTTACCAGTGTGCTTTTAATAATTGGTTACTTTAAAAAGAGTTTATTTTGGTGGTACTGATACAGGAAAGATGAGCTTTTGAGGCATGATTAAATATAAAAATCCTGAAGTATGAAGGGATTAAAGATTAAGTCTTTAGCCATCTACTCTCCTAACCAAAACAAATTGTCAGACTTTTGGGAGGGAATGGTTTTGTGTATTTCTCAATTTTACCATCTCCTTTTAAAAACAAGAGAGAGACGGACACTGTTCAAGATTGTTCTGGCTTGCTCTTGTAACAATCCAGCTGTGTTTGGATTCATTGTATGTTGCTTTCCTTCTTTATTCATTACCCTCAGCTACTTTCCTGCTAATTTGATGTTTCATTTGTCAGCTGTTTCAAAGCATAGCACAGAAACAGGAGTTAATTCCATTTCTCTTCTTCACCAGTTTATGTTAAAGTCTGTAGATGAGACATATTGGCATCAGCACCAGGAAGAATAGTTTGCTTCATAGCATGACAAAATTCTTTTCATACATTAACAGAAACTCAAAGGGCTGTGTTAGAAACAATAGCAAAGGCTAATGAATGTGGTCTGCTTGGAGCCAAGTAGGAAAAAATGGGGCAGTGATAAGTACTAAAAGGCAAAACTCTAAGACAGTATAGCATTTCTGCATTTTGCAGAGGGAAGGACAGGAGAGAATAAAAGCAGTTTTGCCATGTTGCATTTTTTATTCAGTTGTAGTTTCTGTCTGACTCCTAGTGAAACACAAGCTGTGAAATGGTTGTTGGTTTTTGTGTCTCAGCTCTTTCTGGAAGCCTCCTAGTCTTTCTAAAGTATGAAAGGAGGAAAAATGCCTGCACTGCCTTTCCTTGGGATTCTCTGTACAGCTCAGTAAATCGTAAGGGAGTTGGATTAAACCTAAAGCATTGGCTGGAATAAATGAAATGAATAGAGCAACACTGAGCTTTTGACTCTGGCTTCTTGCTGCCCTCCAGTTTGCTGTTTCTAACTCCAAATGCATCAAAAATACCTTGGAATGAGCTGTCCAGGGAGGTGGTGCAGTCACTGTCCCTGGAGGTGTTTAAGAAATGGCTGGATATGGCACTCAGTGCCAGTGTCTGCCTGACAAGGTGGTGTTGGGTCATAGATTGGACTCAATGATCTCAAAGGTCTTGTTGCTTCTTTGGAATAAAAAAAAAATCGTTGGATGTTTATAAATTAAGAGAACTCCCATTTTCTCAAATAGAAAGAGCACTTTAAACATTGGTATTTTTTCATTAAAAAGCAAGACAAGTCAGATGTTCAGTGCAGCACACTGTATGTGATCTGTAGCACACCCAAGTTCTGGTTAGTAAACTTTGATTATATTCTGTTGTTATAACATAATAAGCAGGGCTATACTATTTATGGAAGAGATCATTTATATAAAACTGGTATAAATTAAAACCAAGCAAGGAAGTTATAACATTTGATCAAATATGCAGATCAAGCTCTCTGTTTTGCTTAGCTGTATGATCCTTGCTGGGTTCAAAAGAGATTACTGCTGTCTGGGATTATCTTTTACAGCAAAGCCTCTCCAAAAGGAAGAGTTTTTTTAGAAATGAGAAGTGTCAATTCTTTGTATGGGTATTTAAGTGTTTGTATAGTTCGGTTTTTGTATGGATACCACATTCAGTAGTGCCAGGACAGATGGTGATACTGAAAACGGTAAGCTGTTCAACGGAAGTGTTCTAGATGCTTCTTTAACACAACTAAAGCTGGCATGAAAAAGAAATGCAGACATACTGCTTTGTGTTACCTCTGCTATTTTTTTAAAAAATTTTATTTTATATTATTTTATATTTAAATATAAATATTTTATATTTTTAAAAAAAAATTTATTTTGCACTCCTATCATCAGACCTAATTGCATATTTCTACTAGTGAGACTTTCACAGTTTGGTAGCTTGACATATTACTCCTGAATCTTACAGAAACTGTCTTGCAACTTCTATTATCTAACCTAAAAATAAGGTCATAACTTCAGAGAAGAAGAAAAATTAAGTGAGAATGATGTAACACTTCTGAGGCATTGCATTAATACAGGTTTAGTTACATCTGTTGCAATTTCTGCAATTTTCTTGTTTTGGTCCATAGTGCTATAATTGTTAACTTCAGTAACAAAAGAAACTTCTACACAGAGTGACAGGATGGGGATTGGGGTCTCAGTCCTCTGTATTTCACAGAACATGGTTCTAGTTCACAATAAAGTTGTAAAATATGCAATGGAAGGGTTAATGTTTTGTTATAAGTTTGTTGTGCTATATCCTTTGGTTTTGTCTATCAGTGTCGTTGCAGTTTTCCATATCCTTTAAATGCAGGCTTAGATTCCATTAGGCTTTAATTTGTTTATGCTGATTTGTTGAATAGCCTGTGTTGGTTCCTTGCACAGACATCAGATGGTGTTTCAGTAGTAGCAGTGGCCTAATTACCATTTCTAAACACTGTAGCTTATAAATATTTTGATAAGATAAAGGTGTTATTTCATTAATATTTCTGCTGTAATTAAAAGAAAAAAGGTGTCAGGGAGCTATTTTAGGTAACAGGATAATTTAAATATCTACATGCTGATACAAATACACGTATTTAAAACATCCAGCCTTTGCTGTTCACCATGTCGTTTGATGTAAAATAAGATCTTTTCTTCAACCTAAGGCTTTTAAAAATATATTGTCTAGCCTTTTATTTTTGGGTCAATATATAAAAGAGCATTTTTCATCTTTTTTATAGCACCTCATTCCATTACTTGTGATTGTTAAAGCACATGTATATTTGAAGTGTTGGGCATATTTTATGGGGACTGTGCAAGGACATGTCTTAACTGTATAAGTGGTATTTGTTTTCTTAAATAAAAATTAAACTGGTATGCTGTGTAGAAAAATAAATATTTTTTTAAGAAACTTTGATATTTAGCTGACAATTTCACTACTGAAAATAATTTTTTTAAAATGTTTAAAAACGATGATTTAAAAATAAATTATTAAACTCCACCATTACAATTCAGTTTTGACCCTATGTGAGCCAGGTGAAAGCTTAAGAAATGCTTGATGTTAAAAAGGTTTTATTACCCTTAAAGCTAATTTTCGTGTCCTGTGCACTGTAATTCTGCTCAGAAGGCAGACTGTGATTTTTTGTTTCCCACAGCCCCTCAGCTGAGCTGTTGTGTGTAAGCAAGCCTTGGGTTGTTTCTTTGCTGGCTGACTCGATGTGAGTTCTGGAGAGCTGCTGCAGTCGCCTGTCCTGGCTGCTCTCAGGGTGCCAGGCCCCTCACCTCTGGGGCTGCCTATGCTCTTGCTGCTCAGATTATTTTGCTTACAGTTTGTCTGGTTGGGCTGCCACGTGTCCTTCCCTTGTGAAACTGCTGCCAGCTGGGGTGGGAGTTGTGTGTGCATCTGCTGTGGGTCTGCACATGTTGGACTCAGTACTAAAAGCAAACACAAAAGCTGCTTTTGCCAGAAGCAACTGCTGAGGACATTGAAATAGTTTAATATTCTGGAGTTTACTGTGTAAAGTAGGGATCATGAAAAATGTGAATACTTGCTAATACTTGTTATTCTTAACTTGTTAGATGTTCTTTTGGTTGTGGTTTGTTGTTTGGTTTGGTTTTGTTGTTGGGTTGGGGTGGTTTTTTGGGTGGTGGTAGCTTTATTGTTGGAGAGGGGGTTCTGGTTTTGGTTTTTCTTTTTATTTGACTGTCTTTAAGAGCAGTTTCTGGAAGTTGTAATTGCCCTGAAACCATCAGAATTGAAAACATTCAATTCCCTGTCTCCTTTTTGTTGTGATGCTTTGGCTTACAGGATATATGTGCATTTTTCTCCTATTACAGACCAAAATAGCAGTTGTTTTTCATTGTGTCTTGCAGATTTTGGTGGAGGAACACACAGGAATGAGCAGCAACCTTATGGGTTTTGGTTCCCACCTGAGAACTCAGAAGAGGACATGAGAAGGCGAAGGCTTCGTAGGTTTGACAGACGATGAAGTTGGCAGGTGTTGATGTAAATTGTAAAGTGCCATTCAGACTTACAAAAATATTTACAGATTTATTTGTAATCTGTAATTTACAGAATAATTTATAATCTTTCTTCCATTATTTTTACTACTTTTTGCAAAATTGCATAGGATTTTGTGAGTTCAGAGAGACTCAAAGTTGGAACTTGAATAAGAAATGTGAGATGAGAATCAAAATGTGATCTTTGCCTGTCTCCATCTTAATGCACCTTAAATGGAAGAAGACTGATGATTTATCAAACTGTCTTTTTCCTTAAATTATTTTGTATAGCTTTAAGAATTCCTTGGCTTCTTGACTGCTGATGTTCTCAGACAACAGACTTTCTTCATCCATTGCAGATGAAATGTTACATTTTCTATGTAACTTGAAAACTATGCAGTTTTTCCTTACAAACCTTTCTCAGGTATCTGTGATGACCAGCTCATTTTTTGGGATTGCCATGTGAAGTAACACTTGAAAAGATTGCTTTGATGACAGTGGTTGGGCCATGTGAGTTGAGTCTAGGTTTAAGCTTTTGAGCAGACAAATAGCTGCAGCTATCCTTTCCCTGCTGTCCTTACCAAGGAACTATGTAATACAAACTTCAGTGCTGCAGTGTTCCTCACACCATATTGTATAGAGCTGGGATGTGATAAAACTGAGTTGTAACTACTTATGTTTTCCTAAAGCCTTTCTTTCTATGTTTTAAATCAAAAACTGCTACCCTTTAGAGAGCTGAAACAATTTGTTAGGAGTTTTTTGTAAAGGTATGTGGCTGTGCCATACAAAGTATATATTTGTTTAGTAATACAGCTTTTTAAAGTGTCTGGTTCACTTTTTAAGAAGGCTTGAAAATTTTATTTTGTATATGCTGTTCATGCAGCTTTAAAAATTCCACTATTTCTCAATATTTATCTTGTTTGAAGACCAGTATCAGACCTGAGGGTTTGTAGACCTGTGGAGATCATGCCTAAACACAGGGTACCTTGAATTCTTCACTTTCAAGAATTTCCTTACCCAACCCGAGGAATTGACAGAGCTCAGGGTTGTCCCTCAGGGCACACCCTCCACACAAGGCTGTCCCTGCCTGTGGCACTGCTGCCTGTTAATGGTAACTGATGAACTTCAAGGGGTTTGGTTCCAGTATTGCCCTGAAAAATCACTCATTGTGCAGGCATTTTATTCTCAGAATAAAAAAATTTGCAAACTATTGCAGAGAGGTGTCATTGCAGAGGAATAATTTGGTTATTGGCCTTTGGCACAGACCTGTTGGAATCTCCTCATCAGCACTGATGGAGTACAGGATTAGGATAAGCAGTTTAAGGGTTTCACCAACCTGTGCTTTATGAAGTCTACTTTTCTATGAGGTTGTTTTTTTTTAATATAAAAAACAGTGCTGTTTATTTCATACAGAAAAACATCCTAAAGGGAATTTTTTTTTCACTGTGTTCTTTACATAAATGCTACCTACTCTTTCTGTTTGTAGCTAATGTATGTAGGGGAAGCTCTTGTTTGCTGGGAAAAGCACAATATCAGGATGCACACTTTGGGCTTGGGGTTTTGGGACACAATAGGCACAACTGCAATGGGACTCCAGGTACAAACATACACAAATGCTGATTCCTGGTGTGTTCTTGGGCTTGGTTGGTTTTGTATATATGCAATAGTCATAGAATAAAACAGCAGACACTTTTACAGAAGACCAAGTTTATGTTCACTGAATATAATTCTCAAAAGCCTGCATATTTTTCTCAGCAGGTAATAATTGGATGTAAATGATAAAGATGTAGCATTGGCTCCTCAGAAATCCTGTAATATTCTGGTCAAAACTTGCAGTGTAACATACTGTGTGTGTTAAGCTCTGATATTTTACTTATTTAAAAGCATACTTATATACATATATATAAGCATATACTTATTTAAAAGCATATGTGCTGCTAGTCAGGTAAAAGAGATACTTAAGGAAAATCAAAAACCTGATTAAAATTCTATAAGGACTTGGTTTTGTAAAGTGAGCTGAGACATACACACCATTAAATAGTCACAAAAATTGTCAGTACTAATAAATATTCACTTGTTTTGACATTTTTTTGTATACAGAATTGAAATAAATATTTTTTTAACATCTAAAGCTATTCGGTTTTAATTGCAGTAATTAATAAGGTGTAATGACAGAGCTGCTGCCATGTTAGAAATTAAGACTTGTGATACCAAGGGGGTAGATTTATTGTATTGGGACTAACTTTGTTTCTTTTTAATTGAGGGGAAGTTTTGGGGCTAGATTATTGAAAAGTTCTGCTACTTACAGTATTTGTAGGTTTGTAGGAAGGTTTATTAACACCTGCTCATTGCAGGTGGGTTGGACTGGATGGCCTTTAAAGGCTCCTTCCATCCCAAACTATTCTGTGAGTCCTCAGCAGGATATTTGCCATTAAAATCCCAGTGAATTTAGGTTCAGAGCACTGCTGAGGGCAGAATTGGCAGATAAATCCTCAGTGTGCTCTGTGCACTTGGTCTCTTCAGGGACAAGAATTAAAGGCAGTTACCCAGGTGGGTGTTGGACCTTGCTTTTTCTCTGGCCCTGGTCACTGCCTGACCGGTAAGGGTTCTTGAAGCAAATGTAGCTTTGTATAAAATATTTCAGCATCTGCAGTTTGATTGCTTTGTTGTAGGATTTGTGAATTCTTCTGAGTTTTTTGTACTTCCTCTAAACTCTGTGATCAGGTACCATGTAAGAAATTCCACTCCCTAATTAATCCTAATCAGCAGACTTGTTAATAGGCACATTCTTGAAATTTAATGGTTGAACAACCTAACATATTGCTGTTAATAAATAAGGGTTTCTCACATCCCAGAATTAAGATGTGATGAAATAACTGTGTTTAGCTTTTAAAATTCTTTTCCCTCTTCCATCTTGTCTTTAAGCACAGGCAAAGTCTGTGGTTTTATGTCAGTGTGCTGTTTTCCCTGGCAGCACCACTTCTCCTAAAGGGAAAAAATGGCCCCTAAAATACCAAGAAAACAGTTTTTATACAGACAAATAGGTTGTAGTCACTTTCTCTGGCCATGCCTTGCTCTGTTTAATGATGATACCCCTATGTGCCAAGTGTGTATATGCTGTTATATAATAACAGAGAGCTGCTGAACCTTTGAAGCTGCTGCTTCTCCCCAGAGCTGCACTCCAGAGGTGTGAGCCTGGATTTGGCCTGGCACAGTGGACAGCTTGGGAAGGAGTTTGGGTCCAGCTGCCCTCCCTGCTGTTGGGAGGGATGGGAATGGGGGTTGCTCTCATTTTCCCCTCTGATTCCATGGCTGAGGAATTGTGCCCATTTTGGCTCAGCACTGAGGGACTGTGTGGATCACACTTCCAAACAACAGCTGGAGAGCAGATTCTGGTGTTTGTGCTGTGGCTTCTGGAGTGTGCAGACATGAAGGACAGAATCATTGCATGGGTTTATTATAAGCTTCTCATTGTTCCCTATATAAAAAAAATTATTTCTTATTTCTTACCAGATTTCAGAAGGCAAGAAAATATTAACACTTCTGAGCTTTCAGTCATAGGAGCTATTTCTGAAGGTGTGTCAAGCTTCCTAGAAGTCTTACAATAAATTCAGATATCCATTTAATCTTTGAGGAGCTGGAAAAATGGAAGAAAGACAGACAGTTTTTCCACACAAATCTGATATGGTTTGGGCATTCTCCACTTAAGTGAAATGAAATGAACTTCAATGAAAGCATCCCTTTGGAGTGATGTTTGTCATGCACATGGAATACTAAATTCTGGAAAAGTTCTTGTTTTCCTGTGTACTGAAACTTTGTTTTGCCAAGCTGAACCTTGATGTCAGTGAGTTCATTCCAACTCTTGCTATAAACCAAGCAGGAGTAACACAGGGACACAACAGAGAGTCTCTATGGTAGTACCTTACTGCAGGTCTTCCTTCTTGGAAACCCTTGGTTGGGATTTTCCTCACGTTCTGCATTTCTACTTCAGTGAATCTGTGGAAAACATTTAAATATGTGGAATTTCAAATCCCATGAAGCTCAGGCCTGTTTTTGTGAAGCAGTGGGGCAGTGTGTGGTCAAGCATGAGGTGAGCTGTGCTGTGAGGTGAGTGAGCTGCCTTACATGAAGGAGCTGTATTTGTTGGACAGGTTCACTCCAGAATGATAAATATGGAGTTGTTTTTACTTTGCACTTATAAAATGTCACCTCTAATTGAACTTCCAGTACCTTCTGGAACATCTGGATGAAGTGACTAGGAAAGGGGAAAGCTGTTAAATATGAATATGGAGCAGCATCTGTTGGAGTGCTGCTGGGGATTTTTTTCTCCACCTGGCTAGTTTTCCAGAGGGTTCAGGTGGGTGGAATTTCAGCAGCTGTTTTTGTTTTTTGGTCAGTTAAAAATGCTGATTTCTGAAATCAGATCCAGTCATGAAATAGATCTCCAGTTTGATGAAGCAATTGCTTCACCTGCTGGAAAGTTCTTACCAGAGCTGACAGAATTTTTTTATTGTTTTGAAGACTGATGAGCTCTGTCCTTGCCTGACTGCTGCCTCTCACAGCTGGCTTTGGAGAGATCCTTTTTCTTGCAAACAACTGTTCCCCATTACAGCTCCTCCCCATGGCCTTGGATGGTTGTTTTCTGTCTTGCTCAGACATTCTAATGCAAGTCAAGCCTTAGAACAGAAGTCCTCATCTGTGCAGCATTTGTCTGTGCATGGCCACTGAGCAGTTACAAGTTCCTTAAGGATTGCCTGGAAGGGCTGGGAGTCTGGGGTGTTGGTCTGAAGTGGCCATGTGGAATAACAGAAACCAAGTCCCAGCTGGCTGTGGTTTATGTTCTGAATCTGGGTGATAGTACAAGCCAGAGCTTTGCTGAGGGCTGCTGGTGTGGCCCCACATGATGTGTTGGAGCACTGGCACAGTCTCTGCTGCCTGGCCCTGTGTGCCCAGAGCAGGTGTGGTGCAGAGCACATTCAATGTACTCCAGAGTGTGCTTTAAAGCTTTAGGGAGATCCTTCTCAAAGAAGTGAGCTATCTGGGTTAATGGATAAAAGGTTTGCTTAATTTCCCTTAAATATAGGCAAAAAATGTATGGACTGTAGGAAATCTGGTGTTTGACTGTTTTGATACTACTTTTGTTTTCCTCTGGTGCTCATGAACCAGCCAAAGTAGGAGAAAGGGGTTTTTTTGGTTAAGAGTTTACCCTGGAATAATCCCTGGACCAGTTTTAAACTTGCTGCACAAAATAAAGTGATTCTGGGGATGATCCATACCAGTGCAAGTACTGTCACAAAAGGACTGCAGCCCATGGAGCAACAATGTCAGAGCACAGGAAGAGTGAGAAGGCAGGTGCAGCACAGAGAAGCCACTTTGTACCTGGAACAAAACCTGCCCCAAGAAGCTTCTGGCTGCCCCCTGCCTCACTGAAGGGACTGACTGACAATTGCTGTGGCAACAAGGGAGCAGAGCAGGGCCTGGAGTGAGTTGACCCTGCGAAACTTGGAGGAAAGGTATGTTAAAGTTTGTCAACCTTTTCCCCAAAATAATAAATTGAATTCCCTGAGTTGTGTCTGTTTGGTCCTCAACAGTACTTGGTAAGTGATTTCCCCATCTATATTCCAACAAGTAAGAGCAAGAAAACTTTCTCCCCCTGTTTTCTCTCCTGTCCTGCTGGAGGGTGAAGCAGCTGGGCAGATGTGTGGCTGCCAGCCAGGACCAGCTCCCCACCCTTGACAGCTCACAGCACAGGACAAGCAGGGACCTGGGGCAGCAAGGCCTGGCCATGGTCCCTGTGCTGCTTCTGGAGGAGCCTGTGTCAGCCCACAGGTCCCAGCCTAGCACCATCTCTGTCTGGAGCTGAGGCATCTTTGCTGTCCTCTCATTCTGATACCTGTTCTATGCATGTGGATTGTGGACTCCAAAACAGAAGCTCTGTTGTACACAGATGAATTGGAAGTACTCTTTAAAAAAAATACCATTTTTACAGCATAGCACCATTATAAAATGAGTGATACCAGTTTTAAGTTTTGCTTTAGTTTCTCCCTTTTGACACACTCTGAATACACCAAAAGATGACTTGATTCAAGAGACATTTTCAGTATTGGACTTGTGCATCTCCTTCCTTGTAATGAAAAGAATCAAATGAAATAATAATGGCCACATTTCTTGTGAGCAGATCAGGTTTTATGCCATGCAGTGTTTTTCTTCCACTTACCCTCTAGAAATCCTGATGCACAGGGATGTGAGGGACAAGAATCTGCCACCTGCCCTGAGGATTTGCCTTGAGTTAGAACCAGGACGTTCCCTGTGGCCCTGGTTTGCCAGGGTGATGGACAAGCAAATCTCATTGGAAATCACTAGTTCTGAGTTTAATTCCAAGGCAGTTCACCCCAAGTGGCTCCAGTTTCAGTGACCTCCAAGTGCAGCCAGCATCATTTTCTGTGTTGCTCTTAATATCCTTCCTGCTGTTGAGGATAAAATTCACTTCTTGACCAGGCCTGCACAAGATCCAGACTCTGGAATGCCATAGTAAGAGTAATTTGGACTTCAAGGCCCAGCACAAGGCCATTGCTTTTAGGAGTGTTTTTACTCTTTAACAGTTTCAGCTATGCCTTTTCACACTTAATTTCAAAAATAGGTTCCCTAGGAATAATTTAAAAATAATTTTTATGTTTATAGTCACTGGACAGATGATTGCAGAGTTAAAGTATCTGCTGCTTTATACTTTGATCTGTTTTACTTGCTGTGTAATATTAAGCAATTTATCTGCAATTTCATGTTGAATTAGTACAGTATTTCTGACCAATGCCTTATGGAGTTAGCTGAACATGGAACAGGAATTTACACTTATGAAATATCTGACCAATCAGTAGTAGCTTAAAAATACATTTCCTATATATGTTCTGACAGACCATAGTAAAATGGAACTGGCACAGTTGCAAAAACCCTGTATCAAAATGATACACAAATATGGGGTTGTGTGATGTTTTTAAAGCAAACAAAAGCGCAACATGGTAAAATGCTGTGAAATGGCCTATTTAAATTACTGGTGAGGCTTTTTGTTTATGTTTTAGATTTTTTGGTGCATTTGTTCAAGTTAGGTGAACACAGATACAATTCCAAAAACTCTTTTTATTTGCTTGCCTTCACCTTGTCCCTATGACCTAGTTAGCAGTAACACAGTATATAAAGTTTTGATTATTGTTTACCTCAGTGCAGTTTATACCAAAAGCCCTGCTCTGCTTTTCAGGAAAGCCACAGCTCCTCCCCAGAGGTTCTCACCTGAAAAGAGGCTGCAGATGAGTGATGGAGGAGCTGGTGAGCACGGTGAGGTGAGGCTCATAAACGAGACCCCAGTGTGGAATCAGCTAAATGCACTCAGGAAATGGGGCCATCACCTGAGCCCCTGGGTGTTTGTTCCTGTGACTGTGAGCAGCAGCTGCAGCTCCCAGCCCTTTGCCTTTGGCTGAGGCCTTTTTGGAAACACAGCATGCACACCTTGGAGAACAGGTGCCTAAGCACTGGTGCTCCTCTCCACCCACTGCTTTCTTCCCACAGGAAGCTCCTGAGCTGCTCAGCCCCTGGCAGAGTCGAGACTTTGGGGCTTGTGTCAGACTGGAGAGCTGCTCTTCCCTGCTTGTGGGATACTGCCCCAGGAGGGGATGGAACTCCTGCATACGGATCAATGGCAGGGATTGGCCCCTGCTCCAGTGTCAGGTCTGACAGGTGCAGTCAGGAGTGACCCAAGGTGTGCCCTGTCCCAGCAGACACAGGACCAGAGGGAAATGTTCCCTGGCACAGTGGGAATGCCCCAGGAGGGCTCCTGACCCTTGCCCAGGGGAAAGAGCACAGTCAGTCGACCACCACATAGGAACAGCACATCAGAGAGGTTTGGTTGGTTGTGTCAGGAGGAAGTTGCACAGTCAGATGTATTTACACTCGACTGGACTTATCCTCTGACTGTTTTATTTTCCTCTGGCTGAGCCTGGAATGTCTGTTTTTCCTGCTCTTTGAGTTTGTGTATCCAGCTTTCAAATTGGCTGATCAGCCTGTTGTACTCGTGATGGCTTCAGAGGGAGTTTGCTTTGAATTAGGACCCTTGGATGAGGATTGCAGTTTCCTTGAAAATCCTTTTGCTGGGGGCACCTCAGTGAACACAAATTGAAATGAAAAGTGCTGGAAAAAGCATTTGATTCCATCCTAGTAAAACGTAGCTTTTTTAAGTGGTAAAAGGAGCATTTGTGGCCTTTCTGCACATGATGGATTCTCCATTTGCAGTCTGTGTTTTCAGATGTTTCCCCATGATATAGAACATTGAGTGGTTCTGGTTTTACAGATGAATGAAGGAGTTACAAATGTGGTTTCATTTTTTTCAAAAGGTAATTAGTGCTTTAGGATATGAACAGTTTTACAGTTGTGCTTTAAAAAATAAAAAAGTTTCAGAGTTGTTGTTCTACAAGGATCTTAATGGTGATGGCTTTTTTTTTCTCTTGTGTATTTACAAACCAAGGCATAAAATGAACACAATTTATTGTCCTAACAGTTCTTATATTTATCACTCAGATAAGTTCACCCATTTTATCACCATGTCACTGTGTCTTTTTAATTAATATTAGAAATTGCTTTGTTTATTCAGAAACTTGTATTAGAGTTTAATAATTTAATGTAACTGCTCTTAGAAATTAATTGTAAATATAAATACAGGGTTTTACAGATTTGTTATCTCAGCTAATTTTATTTTCTTACATAATCTGCTGTTAAATGGATTTGCAGCTTTTAGTTGCAAATGAAAGCCCAATTAACAGTTCTTTTAGAGTCTGGTTCAGTACTGCAGTGGTAAAAGACTTTGATCTTAATTGTTTTTATTGTTACATTATTTTTTTAACAATTGCATTTTTCCCTTCCCTCAGAAACAGCAAGTGCAAGGTTTCTTTAGCTTGGGAAATTCAGCTACAGGGCTTTGACATTGGTATGTTTGCACATTTCTATCGGTATAGATAAATACTTAAAATATGCCATGTAAATATTCATCCTGCTGTAAATGCAGTTTCTAACAGGAAATCCATTCTCTTGCACAACAGGTATGGCATCCTTGCTCTTCCCAGCTTGACTCAATCCTCAAACCCACCTTGTTCCCTGTACATTACAGCAGTGGACTCCAATGGGACAGAGTTTTGTCTTTTCTTAATTATTTTACACCAGATTTTGCTGCTTGTGTATGTGTGTACATGGGTGGATGAGGCTCAACAGATCCCTCATCTTTGTCTCATTTTTCCACTCCAACAAAGAGAACAGTGCTGCACACTTCTCACACAGATTCAAACGTGAGCTGCTGTTTAAACCTTTAGCACGTTGCTCATCCTCCTGTGAGCCTCCCTCTGTAGCTGCCTGCTTTTGGGTTGTTTCTTAGCCGTGCTTCAGGCATACCTGGCATCGACTGATTTTCTTCCTCTGCTCCTGTCCTTCTTTAAGTGTCCCTGACAGGGGGGCTGATGCAAACTGCAACTCAGGCATCACGGTGGTCAGCCAGAAACTGTATTCATTAGCAAAGAACTGACATGTTCCCCGCTGGCCCTGGCACTCAATGAATGGTGCTGATCTGAAGTCTTCCAGGCAGCTTCCAGGTGACATAAGGGACTGTCCACCACCCTGGTCACCAGATCCAGTGTGCTGGAAAGAGCAAAGAGACAACTTGGTAACCGTGTATGAAAAATAGGTAAATTATGTTCATCTGTCTTTTTCCCTACTTACTTTTAACTGTACAGTTTTTTGTAATCTTAAATTGGACTTAAGATTCTTTTGCTGGAGAAAATCTTAATTTGCTCTGTAATAAATTAATCTCAAAGTCTCACTTTGAGAGTTAAGTGAACTGGCTCAGTTAACTTTCAGGTATTTAACAAAGTGAAGGAAGGAGTTGTTTCAGAACGATGCCATTATCCAAACTGCTGCAAATGTAACTTGAGGATGGCATTAAAATGTCCTGGGGCTCTAATTCTGAAAACTATGTCTTTGTATATGAAAACCCCATTGTTTATTATAGACAAGGAGGCAAAACCTTTGTAATTTTAAGAAATGTGTATCTTAAGTCTCTGAGTACAGTATATGTAGCTAAAGGTAGGTTCAGCAATTTGGAACTAACCTTTGTCTTGTTTCTTGTGACTTTTCCTCTTTAATGTTTGCTAGACATTGAATAATTTACTTTTCAGAGCTAAAAATCCTTGAACCCTTAGAATACAAAAGCTGGATGAAAGAAACATGTCTATATAGTCATGCACCCACTTTCTTACCATCAAAAAAGAGTATCCTATCCAAAGGCTCCTCCAGTTGAGTGGGCAGGGAGGAATGGACTGGTCCTGGCTGTGCAGTGCCACTGCCTGTGCTGGGGCCTCGCACACAGCACATCTGCTGATGTACGGCCGGATCTCCTCCTCGGACAGCGGCGCCATCGGCAGCGGGGCAGCGCTGGACAGCCAGTAGGACTTGTCATTGCGGCTGGCATAGTAACACACCTGGTTGATGTTGCAGTAGGCAAATGGCATGGTGCTAAACACAGGCAGGCAGGATCCTGCTAGACCTGGAAATAACAGCAAGTGATGCCAATTATTCCACTTCCTAGGTAAACTGAAAATTGTATTCTGACCAATGGTGCTACAAAATGATGTATTTTAGCAGGATTTAGGTAACCCACAGCTGTTAAACCTCCCAAGCCCTTTACTAAAATATCTACATGAAAAACAGAGACCTATTACCAGTAAGTATCTTCCTTTGACCGGTAATATTTAATTGTGTCAATCTGATATTTAAACATGATGTAGTTTGTCACCATGAGAAACAGTTATGATAACATATTTCTTAGCTGTGCCAACACTGAAAAATAAATTAGGCAAGAGGTGATCAGCTATTTTCAAACTCATTAGGAGCAGTGAGAAACTAAATGACAATGCTGATAAATAGAAACATTTTTGTGAAGTATGACAAACCATTGCTAGCAGTGCATTAAGCTGAAATCTCAACAGCTGTCCTACTGCCTTCCAGAAAGCTTTCACAGACTCCCAAAGTGAAATGAAATTCCTGAGAAATTCTCATCAGGCAGACATCGGTGGGAACCAAGAAGTGACCAGTGCATACTGCTGTGATGAACCTCTTCCAGGGCTGAATTTAGAACAGTTCCATGATGGCCTATTTAGTTAGCAATAATCACTGCACAAAGTTCTGCCTTGAACTTGGTGTGTGAAGTGTTATTTCTGTAATGCCCCCAAACCCAAACACCTTCATTAAAGACATGTGACATTTCTGTACAGAAGCCAGTTTTGTTTATCACTGGTAATATTCTATTCCAGTAGTAATGAAGGATCTGGAGCAGCCTGAGTAGGAAAAATGCCTGCAAAATCACACAGGAGACAAGGACCCTGCTTTCTTTGAATCTTATTTTCACAGCTGTTATGAGGCATTCCGTTAGCAACTGGCTCTCCTGGGGAATGCCAAACACACAATAGTGAAAACATTCTAAAACATCACTGCTATTCTAAAAATAGCTCTTTTTATTGCTCTTTTAAACACTTATTTTTTTGTTCAGCTTATTAGGTCCTTGATCTTTCCTCCTCAGAGACTTCTCTGACTCTTTTGTAACAAGTCAACAAGAATTTAGGAAACTTTTGCTGTGCAAACTGCCACCAATCAGTTCCTCAGGCTGCAAGTCAGGCAGCTTATTTAGACATATAATTTTAGTCAGAATTGTAGAAGACAGAGAAGAAATGACCCAAGGCATCAAAAAGAGCTGTCTCTGGAAGAAATTTGGCTTTTCCAAAAATATTAGCTTCTGACTCTGAAAAGCATAGGATTATTCTGCTGTACACATGATGCATAATTTACCTGTAAAGCTTATTTGTACTGCCCAAATGTACTTACCCAACTTAACTAGCTCTTTACCAAGTTGTGTCTCCTGTAAAAAAGGAGCAGATCTTCCAGGGAGTTATTTCAGAGTGGCCAAATGAGATTTCTGACCTAGGAAATTCTCCCCAGTGACTTCAAAGGCAGCCTAAAATGAGCTGGGATAAGTGAAATAGACCACTCATCTCTCCACCTTCAAGTCAAAATTACTTAGAAATACTTTTCAGTTCAATTGCAGAGCAGCAGAAAGCCATTTTAAATGGGTGACAATATGGCAGCAAAACCAAGTTTATTATCAACATTGTAAATGAGTTTTGAGTCTGTAGAAAATAAGGAACTGACAGTTCTATAGCTTGCTCCATGTGATTTGTCTTTCCTTGTATAGATAACACCATATTATCCCTTAGCTGGAGAGAAATTATATACAATACATACCGAGATCTTGGTTATGGGCTTTCTCTTGTCCTTCCAGGTACAGCAGACTATAGCCAGTCCATAACTTTGGCATCCCCTGTGGGCAGAGTGGTTCTCTGTCTGACTGACTGTGAAGGACAAGCAAGAATCCACTTGCAGATCTAATCTGGGGCCCTGGTTGTCCTGGAACACCAGTCTGGCCAGGTGGACCTTGGAGAAAGGTGAAGGAAATTTACTTGTATAACATACAGTAAAAGTTCACACCAGCCGTGTGTTACACATTCAACAAGAAATTCCCGAGTGTAATACAACTTCAAGGCTGTCATGGGCAATAAAGACACAAGTAGACTTCTGTTGTCCTTCTTCAGGAAGAGAAATTAATTAGATTGCCACTGAATGCTTGGCACTTGGCTTTTCTATTGTGCCTCTGTCTTGTGGTGTATGGATTAAGAAATGAACTGAAGTGGGCAATGATTTCCCAGACTTACTCACTAGGATAAGCAGAACATCTGGACTGAATTTGAATCCTTGCAGTAACAGTCGATGGCCCTTGCTCACATATGTATTAAACCCTTAATTTATTAGAGAGCAGTCACAGTTAAAATACAACTTTAATTACTGCCAGACAGTTGCCCCGTTAGCCCTGGCTCAGAGATGCATGCCTATTGATATATGCTGTCTGAGCATGGGTGCTTAATCACCTTTCCGCTTAATAACGGATGTTTTCCCAACAGGTCTTGTAATGAAATCATTTCCAAATGTCACTGCCATTGCTTGAACTAAGAGGGGGCAAGAGGTGTCATGGAATCTCAGGCTAGAGGTGGATGTATCCATGTGGGAATTGGAGCAGAGAGAAAACTGAGTCTGTGCATCACCTCACACATCTCTCCCCCAAAGTCATGCTCCATTCTTACCTTGTGGCCCAGCATATCCTTGCTCTCCTCGGCTCCCTTGGTCACCTGGTGGTCCAGGTGCCCCAGGTAACCCATCTTGACCTGGCAGGCCACACGATCCTTCTTCACCTTTTATGCCTAGATAAATAAAAAGTATGTGCTTTTTCTTCACAGGGCTGCATTTAAGGTTCTGCATTGTCCAAACACAAAGGGCAAGTCTGTGAAATGGACACTGAGACAGGGAGGTGCAGAACTGCTTCTGCTGGGAATTCTCTTCACCACCTATTCACACTGTGACCACAGCAGTAGCTCAGAGGCAGGACTTAGGAACAGCAGCTCCTGATAAGGTTTTCCATCCTCTCCAGAGATCTTGAGTTGAAATCAAAGCACTCCCCAACAAACATTATCATGCAAGTCAGGATCTGTACCATGGAATGAGCTGTAACTCCTCCTGAGAAAAGCCAAGCTGTCAGCTTTGAGAACCCCATTCAGCAAAGGCTTAGAAGACATAGCGAACTCCCTTTGAAGTAGTGGATGTACTGGAATAGTTAGAGAACAGGGTGGGGCTGGGGCTGCAGAACTGGACATTTTTAGGCTCCTGATGGCCTCACCTTTTGTATTTCTCACATGTCCATGCATTTTATACATTAGCAGGGAAGGTGTGGCTGTGGCAGTAAAAGATACATCTCATGTAGGGTGCAGATTATGATGGGCCTGTTTACTGGCTACCTAAAACATAACCTGAATTGAACAATGTAACACTTCTCAGGTATTGTTGCACTTAAAGTGGTTTTCCCCTTTTGATTAAAACCAGATTTCAGATGAGGGTATTTTTCTAGCACCCATCACAGTTGTTTCTCAGTAATGGTGTTTCATTCCTAGCAGACTTTGCTATTTAATCTACAGACTAAGTAATTCAAGGTTGTCTCACAACATTCAAACTTCCCCTTGTTACTTTTTACCACAAAAGACTGAACCACGCAAAAAAATTAACAGCTTTTCTATGTTGGTTGCAGGGTTATTCTGCCAAAGCTTAAGCACATTGAAGGTTTTTAATAAAATCCACTGCTTTTGCTAGTAAAACTTCCAATTTACCTTCCAAGCCAGGAAAAAATTGGATTCTCCTATCTTAATGAAGGAAAAAGCATTACTATTTATTTATTTCTTTCATAAAACCAGTTCAAATATGTGTATCACTATAGCACCTGGTTTGACAGAAACCCTTAATGATGCATATAATGGAAACACAGCTGTGTAACCCCAGAAACCCCTTTTAGCTGGCAAATCAACTAAGATACCTAAATCTAGAGAGTTAACTGAAAACTGCATTGTTTCCATTCGTGATGGGAATGACTGCTGCTGTGAATCTCCTGGGAGACAATCAGGGGTTTTTCTCTGGACACACTGGATTTCCAGAGCAGCCAACACAACAAACTTTGGTTTCCTAAGTAGGAAATGCCTAAAACCACACAAGAGATTCCACCATCTAAGCTGAAGACGTTCTGCAATGCAGAATAGAAACTATGCTGTGTTTCTAAGAAGGTGGTCTCTCTTTTGGAGTCACTGGTATCAGCATCACCCTTGTTTTCTTTTCATTTGTCAGAAGAACATTTCAGTCTTTCCTCACTTCCTTTTAAAATCTCTTTGGTCAGTTTTCTTTGGTGGTAACTTTTTCATGTTCTAATAGATAAAGACCTCTACTGTAGCCACTTCTCTGACTTCAGTGTCCTTTTAGGACTTTGGTTAGCAGAGCTTTGGGATTAATTATTTCTAGATTTTAAAGCATGAATATTTCAAGCATCCTCCAAATAGGTCTAAACCACAGGGATGGCTTGAGGCATTACTTTATAATTTCAAGGGGAAAAGGAAAAATACCACTTGAAGAACTTTTTCTCATTCAGTGCCTTATGCTTTTGCCCTGCCTGGCCTAGAAAACGGGAATGTAGTACAGGCAGGCTCAAACAGCCTGGTCCAGCTACATTTATCCATCATCCTCAGCATTAACCAGCCCACTGTGTGTTTCTGGAGACTGTTAGTGTCTAAGGAGAAGAGAGAGGGTAAAGCAGAGAAGTAACTCTGACACTCTGACCCTTTTCAACTTGTTTAAATGGCTGAGAGGAACATCCAAGCTTTCAAAACATGAGCTTACCTTGGGGTCCAGGGTGGCCTATTGGCCCTGGTAATCCTGCAGAGCCATCCTCTCCTCTTTGCCCTGCTTCCCCAGGAGGCCCTGGGATTGTAGGGCATGAATCATCTATCTTTCCTGGTTCACCAGGGTCACCTGGAATGTGTAATGGGAAAGTGAATTGCAAGACTGGCTAATCACTTCCATTCAAAAAGTCAACATAAATGTTAGCTGATTTGGGTGTTCAAGAGTATACTTAAAGTATTTTCAAATCTTGAATTATTGAGTCCTACTATTTTTAATTTTACTCTTAGTCTTTTAGCACAGTATTAACAGTGTGGCAAGCCAGTGTTAGCAAGTGTATGTTAGCTGGTCTGTGAACTTTGCCCAGGTGGGCAGGAAGGCCAATGGCATCCAGGCCTGTACCAGCAATAGTGTGGCCAGCAGGACCAGGGCAGTGACTGTGCCCCTGTGCTCAGCATGGCTGAGGCTGCACCTTGAATCCTGTATTCAGTTTTGGGCCTCTCACTACCAGAAAGACACTGAGGTGCTGGAGCGTGTCCAGGGAGAGGCAACAGAGCTGGGAAGGGTCTGGAGCACAAGTCTGGTGAGGAGCAGCTGAGGGAACTGAAGGAGGGTCAAGAGAGACCTTATTGCTCTATTACAGTTACTTGAAAGGAGCTTGCAGAGAGCCTCTTCTCCCAAGTAACAAGAGGAAATGGCCTTAAGTTTCATCAAGGGAGACTTATATTGGATATTAGGAAATATGTCTTCTTGGGAAAGGTTGTCAAGCCCTGGAACCAGCTGCCCAGGGAAGTGATAATGTCACCATCCCTGGAGGTACTGAAAGGAAGTGTAGATGTGGCACACCTGGGGACATGGTGTAGGGGTGACCTTGGCAGCACTGAGTTAATGGTGGAATTTGATATCTTGGAGGTCTTTTACAACTTAAGCAAATCAATGATTCTATGTTTCACATATTTGGTGTACAGCTTCAGTCTTAATGTGCCCCAAACTGATTTGAGTTAAAGCTTAAAGTCTACCTACCAGCTTCAGTGCAAACATCTTAGCACATGCAACATTTTCCAGTATTTTGCCTATTTTTTTTCTGCTTAACTATCAATAGGCAGGCTAAAAAAGCTAGCCCATAACAGCCATCTAAAGTAATTATAATGCATAATAAAAACAAAGAATAGTCACATTTTATATAGTGACAGTTACTGGCAGCTTTTGCCTGTTTGCATTTTGGATCAATGTTTAGTCAGATGGGGAGTTCAGTGTTTGTAGTAGTCCAGTGTTAGGATTCAAGCTTTTGCTATAATTTTGGTTAGAAAGCATCTTGTGTGAAAACCAAAAAAAACCAAAATAAGAATAAGAAACAAATGTTTCACAAGTCTAATTGACATCCTAGCATGAGATTCTCAGCAGAGCATTCTCATGACACTGGTGCTGTTTATGTGAAATATATATTAGAACTATATCCTGCTAGCAGTACCTATTATTCCTAAGAAACCATGCCAAGGATACCTTCTAATAAGAGCCGAATGTTTCTATATATAAGGGAGCTCCCATGAAAAAACAATAATCAAAAGTCATGAACTTACCTATGAAACCTGAAGTATTTGAAAAATGGAAAGCAGATTGTTGCCATTGAGGTGCAGGTGGAAGCAAGTTTCAGGCATGTAAATTAAAGAATGGAATGAGAACTGAAATCACTTACATGAGGTGACATTAGAAACAAATAGTTCAGAAAATTTTAATCAAATGAGAAATCATTTAATTTGGCAACTGGAGGGATTTTTTTTTCTGAGATTGTTTAAATTATTTGCATGCAAGTCAACATTAGTATGATTATGTAGGAATAGAAGGATCACAGTTACAGTTGAATGACAATGAGCAACAGGTTCATAAGTACCTGTGGGACCTCTGGGACCAGGTCTTCCTGGAAAACCTTGGTCTCCTGGTTGTCCTGAAGCACCAGGTGGACCCTGTGGGCCATGGACCCCCATAGGACCTGGAAATAAAACCAAACAAAAATAGAATACAATCTGGATGGCTGAGTAACAAAAAAACCTTGGGAATCCTCAACTCTGTTGTGCCACAGAAAGAAATACACATTTCTTCTTTCCCTGGTCTGGAAATTTTCTTTTTGTAGAGATTGGAAATGATTGGTGTAGATGGGATTTCTCTACAGTGTGTGAAAAGAGCAGAGTATGTAGATTTCTGTTTTCAAACTAAAGAATCTGTTGAAAGCCCCAAGCTATTGATATGGGGCAGACATGAGACTGTTAGAACTAACACATCTTCATTTCCTGTAGTTTCTCAGGACCCCTGAAGAGGGGTCACGGTTCACTTATCTGGCAAACTCTAATTTTTACCGTAAAACTCAAATGTTTTACTGCCTTATTCTCAGAGTTGCAGAGGTGTCTTCCAACAAGCTGTTGTGAAGCAGTGCATGTCTGCCTCTATTCTCACCCTCTACCCCAACCCCACTGTGTCTGTAGGTAACCAGGCAGAGCTGTGGAATGTCCAGCCTCCACCCCTTCTGCCCAGCTCCATCGCCAATGGCCACCCCCTGGGCACAAGGCTCAGTCACAGGGGCTGGGCATAAGTGCACACAGAACTTGAAAACATCTCTGACCATACCCTTTGGGCCTTCTCTTCCTTGGCTCCCTGGAGGGCCTTTGGCTCCCTGTTGTCCTCGTGGCCCAGGATTACCTGGTGCCCCTCGAATGCCGGTATCACCTGGATCTCCGCGCACAAAGATAGTCTCTCCAGGAGGACCAGGATTCCCAGGATCACCTATGAAAAAGAACTTTATTCTTACTGTATACACAAAGTGCAAACATCTAAATATAGCCATGTTCTGTTGGTGGTTTTTTTTTATCTTACTCTAGTGTGCTTTGGCTTTTTGGGGTTTTTTGGGGGGTTTTTTTGTTTTGTTTTTTGTTTTGTTTTGGTTTTTTTTTCTCTAGGCTATAGGATGGCCCTTGCATTTTTCTGGAAATACCAGTGCTAGCCTTTGTCCAAGGAAGACATGATAGGAGTAGTTCCCGAAGTTATTTAACTTCTGTGCAAGCAGAAGAGGCAGCAAGTTACTGGTACATTAATTGAAACACTTCTGTATTTTCTCTATATTTATATCTCATAGATTTATTACTGTGTTGCTTAATTTGGAGATCTGCATTTTGTCTTTGCTCTGGTTATCTACCTAGTGTTCACTTCTCTGTGTATTCACTGAGGTAGTGATGGGTTTCTTTATTCCCTATGCACTTCTATACATTGTTTCACAGACAGTAACCCTGTTATTCCTAGCAGTCTCAGGGTTTTTTTACATGATAAAAGTTGGTATGTTTAGTTTTAATACCTCTGATGCCGTCTAAACCAGGTAATCCTTGATCACCTGGAGGACCAGGGGAAGCACTATCAGGAGATCTTCCCATAGGTCCAGTGGGTCCAACAGGTCCTCTTCTACCTAAGGGATCACATTTTAAAAATACAAATCTGAGGGTTTTTTTAGATTACAGACAGAAGATAGTAAGTAAAAGAATGCTGACATGAGAAGTCATGGAGGTAATGTATGCTCCCACTTGTATACCAAACATACCAGTCCCCAGGCTAATGAGGCCAACCTGTCAAAGTGAAAATATTCATTATCTCTTTAAATTTTTAATTCTTCCAATAAAATCTATGTAACTTGAAGAATACATTGTCACATGTTGGCACATTGACATGGATAGCCAAGTTTTCCTGAATTCCAGCAATGGGAGAAATGGTAATGATGTGAAGTGAGTGGGGACTGTGAAATGATTCTGCCTGGGGCAGGATAAGTATTCACAGCAAAATTCCTAAAAATTATTCCTAAAAATCTCAGTGAACAAGATGAATTTACTAGCCTTAAATGCATTTCCCCCCTAATCTTTAATCTGGATTTTTACACAATAAAACATTTATGCCCTTACTTGTGACAGGCAGAGTTGCAGGTTACCATCCTCTGCACAACACTTTTGAACACTTGCAGCTTGTTAACATGTGGGTTGCATTCTGTTGCCTTCTCTTTTCCCCAAAAGGTCTTGCTTTTGACCCCATCCTTCTATTTACTTTCTGGTGAGTTTTCTCTTATTTGTCAAAGCTGCTCACAACCATTGGACACCTTGCCTATCCTGTGTCCAACAGTGTTAATACATCTCAGAATTAAACCTCCTTTTTTCCTCAACAGCACCATTCTGTTGGCTCTCCCAGTTCACCAACTAGTAACCAAACTAAGAAAAATTGATTGTGTCTTCATCTTAGAATAATTCACCTCACCAGATTTCACCTCCTGCTGTTTTTCTTCCGTGTGTTATGTGACTGTGGCAAGGTCTGGCAGCGTAAAGTTGTTGTCACTTCTAATCACAGAATTGCTGAGGTTTGAGTGGGTCTCTGGAGACTTCCTAGACTAACCCTGCCCTCAAAGCAGGATCAGCTGGAGCAGGCTGCCTCAGGCTCTGCCCAACTGGGTTTTGAGTATCTCCAATGACAGACACTTCATAACTTCTCCAGGCAACCTGTTCCCATGCTCAATTCTCTTCATAGGGAAATTAAAAGTTTTCTTTATATTTAAGGAGAATTTCCTGAATGTCAGTTTGTGCCTATTCCCTCTTGTCCTATCACTAGATATCACTATGAAGGAACCAGGTCCCTCCCATCAGGTACTTCCACACACTAATAAACTCCCCCTGAGCTTTCTCTTCTGCAGCCAAAGCAACTCCCCCTCTCTCAGCCTCTCCTCATAGGACAGATGCTCCAGTCTCTTCACTTTCCCAGTGGCCCTTCCTCAAACACTTGCTTTTTCCCATTTCTGTGCAGTTTCTATATCACCAAACTCTAAAATAACCATTGCAATCTTGTGAGGCAGTTCTATCTTGCACTTATATCAGAACAGTTGATAGATTTATTATAGTTCTGGGACTGCCAGATCTTCTGCACTTTTTTTCTTCAGGAATTTCTTCCTAAGTGCCAACCCTACCTAGCAGTTCCCTGAGTCTATTCAAGTCCAAAATTTTCTATTTTCATTCTTTCCTATAACATAAACCAGAAATTCTGGAGATTCTGTATGTCAGGAAACATCAGCATGTTACAACAGAAGTGTTTTTAGGGAAATAATCTTCTATTAATATTCATATTAACTGGAGTTTTATTTTTCTAAAGTTCCTTTAGAAAAATAAAATAAGTATGAGCTTAATTTCAGCTCTGCAGAGCAGCACTTTGGAGAAAACCTTTTCTTACCTGGAAATCCTGGGAATCCCCTTTCTCCAGGGGAGCCTGGAATAGAAATACCAGGCCATCCAGGTTCACCTCTGTCTCCTTTTGGTCCAATTTCTCCTGAGTATCCTGGGGGCCCTGTCTCACTCTGACCTTTATAAGAAAACAATTATGTACATAAAGCTTACAGCGAATACAAATACAGATGTGCAGAACAGAAATACCAGTTGCAGATGTTCCTCCTTACAAGGTTTGCCTAGTGCTGTTTTTCTGGTTCTCTCTTGGAAACTGGATAGAGTTTTGTTGAATCTGGCCCTAATTCATCACTTTCAAAGAAAGTAATCTTTTTGCTTGAATGCTCTTCTTCAGGGGTTATTTTATGTGGTGTAATTATTGTCTGTACCTTGAAATGTAAACAGTATGGTTCTAAATTTAATTTTTTATCAGCATATATTTGTAATCTTTATATAGATTATAAACATTGTTTTTTAATAGTGCTTCAAAAGCACCTTTTGAAAGTTGCAAATACATCAGCATGGGTGAAATCCATGTTCCCCTTATTTTTGAGGCACAACTCCCACAGACTTTAAATGGATCTGGGATTTCACAAGTCTCCTTTTAATTTGTTAGTTTTATCTTTCATATATTAAAAAAAAAGAGACTTGGCTCTCCTTTGAGTCATCTGTACTGAACTTTTAAATTTTATAAACAGCCTTGAAACATTCCAACAAAACTATGTAAGTAGTGGAAGTTTGAAAGTTTTCCCCACAAATAACAGCAGGTGTGCCATTAAGCATACTTTAGATTCTGTTTGAAAGTTTAGTCTGAGCATTAATAATATCTTCTGGGCAAGGCAAACATCAAAATAACATGCACCTTTCCTTGCACATTCAGTCATGTAGGAGAAGATTTTCTGTTCCAGTTATTTTTCATCTTTACCTGGAGCTCCTGCAGAACCCTTTTGACCTTTTAGTCCATCCAAGCCATCCAGTCCAGGCAGTCCAGGAAGACCTGAGAGGTGTTACACAGGTATTACACAACAATCCTTTACAGTCACAATTAAAAATCAAGCCTTTTTATTTTATCTGACAACACATACTGGATCAAGATGGGGTATTTACTGAATCTGATTACTGGCAACTGCAGATGAAATCACATTGCAGTGCTGTCTTTTTGGAAAGGCAAATGTGAAAAGTTTAAAATTAGCAGTCTTAATAGAGTTTCACATCAGAGCAATCAGAAAACATAACTTTTGATCCTTTAGGTACTTCCATCCTGCAGCTAGCAGATTATGGCCTGATCTACAGAGAACCTTGTGTCTGTGCCTGCACTGCCATGGCTACATGTGGTTGCTACTCCAAAGTTCACTGTGCTACTGCTTCATGGCCACTGATGGGGATGCAGACACTACCTAAGATAGCTGTAAAGCTAGAACTTCTTTACAGCTTCTGTTCAAAACAGAAGTGCATTTTAACCCAGCTGCACCAAAAAGAGGCTGAACTTCCACCTGGCTTCTTTTCTCTGGTCCTGCAGATTTCACACAGAAAACTATGTGGTTTTTTGCATCACTGTATTAAAAAAGCTCTTTGAACAGAACAGCACCTTTGAAAGACAATAACCTTTGAAGACAACAAATCTATAATTGAAGCCTCTGGTGAAACACTAGTATGTAGAGCATCTCTGTCACTAGTGATGTTCACTAGCACTGGCTGAGTATTTGTGGTAGTCAGACATAACTTTTGCTTTATAATTTGCTCATTTTTGAAAATTGCTAAAACACAATGAATAAAACCATAGATTTATTACCCATTTTTTCAAAAGTTGAACTAATCTAAGGTTGTGTTTGCAGTCAAGAGTAAAATATCTCCATGTCATCAGTGCTTTTTAGCTCCCAGGTTGTATAGATAAACTATCAAATGTGAGAGCAAACACTTCCTCAGTGCAGACAGCAGTCTGTCACCTGGTGATAGCAACAGGTCTGGCAAAACTGGTGGGTCATTTGTGACTGGTTTCAGAGGGGTTTCAGAAACAGGAACAGACTTGGGATGCCTCTTGCACCAGAGAGGGACACTGATCATCATCAATGATACTATTAGTGCCTGTTCCTGTCTCTGTCCCACTTCTGCTGCTCATCTCTGCCTCCTTTTCTTCCCCATCAATCCCTCTCCCTGCCCTGACTCTCCAGTCAGGATTCCCAGTCCACTTGCAGGGGGTTTCTCCCACAAGCCTGAATTATCTGTGTGTCTGTCTCCTTTCCTCTGGCTCCTTCCTGGCACAGAAGATGTAGGTTCTCTGTTGGGTGCCGGTGCTTGATCCCAGCATGTCCCACAGCTCACCAATCTGCCATGTATCCTGAGCAGGCATCTTGGGAGAATTCATTACTCAAGCACATATGAATGGATATATTTTTTAAAATTTATAAACTGATCAAATTTGGCAAGGACAAATTGCTGTAGGAACAGCAGCACAAATGCCCTTCATCAGCTGCTTCACCTGCCAAATTTAAGTGTTCCTAGACAAAGATGGGTCATCTGAGAATGAAAAAATAAAAAAGCTCTAGCAGGCACACGGAAAATTATCATCACATAGCTTTGTTCTCAGAAATTGTTGAATTATTTTAGTTAAAATTTAACAAAGGATGAATTGAAAAAATCCAGTGTGTAGTAAACACCAGTCTGGAAAAAATTTAAATCCAGAAAATTGTTTGAAAACCTGCAAAAACACTGATAATATACTCTCTGTGTAATCCACGTTATAATATGGGATACTAGTAATCTAACCCATAATATCTTCTATGACCTCAATTAACTGTTCTTTAACTTCTCATGACATTCCAACTTTCATTCCTGCTTTCTGTAGCCTTCTTGTGCTTTGGACACGTTCCCATTTTAAAATTTATTTTAAGAGTAAGGGTAAGAGTTGCTTTTGGGGAATTTAACAGTGGTATTTTAAAATTATTAAGAACTCCTAACTAATTTTGGCCCCCCAGGTCACCACTAAAAACTTTTTTGATCCTTGGCTCATTCAGACAAGATTGATGGCTTGGTTTTACTTGCTTTCCAGGGAATTTCTGACACATTTGCCAACAATCCATTATAATATCAGCACTTGTAATTCTAGATTTTTGGATTGCTGTGGTCCCATATTTCTAGGTACAGCTGAATTGGCTGACCTGAGCATGAACCACTTTTCTGTGTTGTACAGCCCAATTCAGCTCCTACTCACACAAGTCCTCCTGGTGATGGCCTGAGTATTACTTGCTCCATCAAGGATTACTCACACAAGCAAGGCTTGCCAGGCTAAGCCCTTAACTAGTAAAACTACTGTAATAAAGAAAATGGGATTATGCTTTGATAGATGATGTTTAACTTCCTTTTTTTTTTTTAAATCTAGAAGTTCTTTAAAATCTAAAGGCACAGGACTTTTAATGTAACTGAAAACCAATGAGACTAACGAGGCCATGTACCTAGCTACAAATCACCCATTTCATTTCTAATGCTTGCACCAGCACTCGTTGAAAACAGCACCAAGATCTATATATCCAGTTGAATTGGAATACAAATATCAGTCAGTTTTCATTACTGGGTATAGTTTCAAAGGTATTAACCTTCTTTCCAGCTATGCTGGCAATACACAGAATCCTCAGCTTAGTGGGCAGCTCTGTCTCTAATGAATTGCCATTTGGGACTGAACTTTTCCTTCTGCAGGACATGTCTTAATGTTATGTTCCTGTGCAGGACTTGGGATAACTTCTGCTCAGTAAAGAAGTGTCTTATGGCAAGAAGGAAAGAGCCCATCAATTATGAAGAAGTTTTCAGCAGAAGAATGCTTTTTTTCTTTTTTGACCCCTTTCAGACATCCCTGCCACAGCAGATCTCTGCCTTTGTTACAGCAAATATTGTTTGCAACACTGAAATGTTCTCTTGCACATTATGTACTGGCAGGGAGTCTGTCATGACAGTTTAAATCAGCACTGCTTATTTACTGCAAGCAATCATAAATTGTTTCCATTTTTCATTTGAATTTTCAGTCATTTGTAAGAATCCTTCTCAATTTGTCCTTAAGCAGAACTTGAAAAAGTGGACCTATTGTCCTCTCTAACCATTTTTTATAGCCCCAAGTGTTACTTTACTGTGGTTTCTGGATATGGGTCACTAATCTTCTTCCTGTTTGGGAACTGGTTATGAGGCACACTATAATAATATAGTGATATATTATTATTACAGGATAAAGAGTTGATAACTTTCTTTATGGAGTATTGATAACTTAAAATTTCTACAATTTTAAGCATAGTAAAAGTCAAAAACGTTCTCCAACAAAAACAATTGTATAGATGAACTAACATTCAATCTAAACACAACAATCATTGCAAGAAGTGTAAATCAGGATTTGGAGGAAACACTTCTATGTTAAATACTCCAAAATCAGACAAGCAGCAAGAAAACCAACAATAAAATGCAACTCAAGTTATCACAATTTGTTAAAACAAATTTGAAAAACAAAGCTGTCATAGCAGTCTGCTGGGTTTATAGAGTAACAGTGGCACTCCATGGTGAAAATGTAGAACACAGCATAACTGAAGTGAAACAGCTAATTACTGCAAACTCCTTTTTCTTTCCTGAAGTTCTGCTGTTGGTTACATCAGCTAAACCAGACTCTGTTTCTACCTTCTTCCTTACTCATTTTAGATTGTAGCCCAGTTTTCCAAAGTAGCATTTATGTTACTTCTCAGAGTTAATGGGAACTGTCTTAAGTCTTCTAGCAGTTTAAGAGACCCCAGAGTTCCAATCAGTCACAGGCCTTTTCCATTTTCACTACAGAAAGAGTATTTATGTCTGGTACTGTCGCATTATCACTAGAATGACACTGTATATTCTGTTCACCTTTTCTGCCTTGGAATCCAGGCAACCCTTGCAATCCTGGAGGTCCCAAAATTCCAGGTTTCCCTTTTTCTCCAGGTTCTCCTGGCAATCCTTGAGGACCTGTAGCTCCTGAGAGTGAAAGATGAATATGCAAGTCCATTAAACTGTTGATTTTCTTCCCATGCTGTGCAGCAATTGTTAACAACAGTACCTGAAAGTGTTTGGGGATCTAGGAAGAATTGATGGGTCTTGCTCTCTGAGACTGAGCAGACAATTGCTGCTATAGTACAGAAATAACTTTCAATGCCCGCCACCTCTGATTATATAATTATATTATATATATTTCTCCAGCCTCCTCAGAGATGCCTCAACTGCCTTCTCCTGTTCCATGTCTCTTTTGAGCTATTCCATGGCATTATTTTTTAATTACCTGGTAATCCAGGTATCCCTGGATATCCAGGGTCACCCTTGGATCCTGGTCTTCCAGGCTGTCCTTGGATACCTGGTAAACCCTTCTCCCCTGGAAATCCACGGAGTCCTTAAAGAAAAAAAAAAAATAAGAACAACTATTGCTACAGAATGGCTTAAAATGCATAGGGAACAGGGCACCCTCTGCTAACAAAACTTAGAGAAAATAAAATTTTAAGTCTAATTTTGTCTTCAGTCAGACAAAGGTACCTGGCAATCCTGGATCTCCCGGAGGCCCTTTCTGACCGTGTGTGCCAAGCAGAGGAGTTGGATCACCTCTCTTGCCTGTTGAGGTACAGTGACTTCCATTTTACACAAGCAACCTTTCCATCCACAAAACCAAAGTTGGACACTTTTTTAAGATCAGGAGAGTCATTAACAGATAAAAACAGCTACAGAATGGGCTAGGAGAATGCAAAAATGAAAATTGCTTTGGCACGTGCAATTTATGACAACTCACTTTGATTGCATGGTCTCTTATTTGATTTGACAAGTTTTCCATATCCATAAGGATCTGTTCATGGTTTTGATGGAATTTTTAAGTTCCATGAAATCTGACAGGAATTTATCTTCTGAATTAACAATACCTACTTTTAAAGGAAGAAGCTGGTTAAAAATATACTGAAATGCAACTTTTGCCTTCAGGTAAGTGAGACTTGTTTCTAATTATGTTCATGTTTTATGGGAAAAAGGACAGAAGTGAAAATAATTTTCTAATGAGTCTTCACCATCTATCCTACATATATCCTAACAATATTACTCTTTTCAGAACATGTCTATTTAAACTCATTACCTTTACATCCTTTGGGGCCAGTCAGTCCTGGATATCCTGGGTTTCCTGGTAAGCCAGTATCACCCTGATTTTTTAAAAAAAAAACAAAATAAAAATGTTTGACATAAGATACATGTAGCAGGAATGATCTGCAGGAGCATTTGCTTCTCTTAGCAAAACTGTATCTTAAGCTTAAAAAAAACCATCTTTGTTAAATGTCTTACACTGGCTACCAACAAGAAACTGTAGGTTAGACTTGCTAATAATTTTGAATTTATGTTTTTATAGCTTATTCTCATTCTTGGTTCAAACAGCTTAATTTCCCCACAGATGGCCTGAATAATTTGAATTAAAAAGCACCATAAAATATGTATCCATATATTATTCAAATATTATTGTATGTTCTCCAAAATTTACTATAAACATTAACCAGAAATATTGTGATGCCACAATAAAAAAATGTAGATTTCCCTGTTTTTCCTTTTGAATAATGACCAGCATGTTCAGCAAAGAAATAAATTAAACAAACCAAGCAAAAGTATGTCCCTTTACCAAGAAAGTAACTGTGCTTTTTCCTTCATGTAATCTGTCCAGCATAAAAGAAGTAAGAATTATACCTTGCATGTAATGTTTGTGTCATTTTATGTATTTGTTCTTGAGCAACATTGCTTGCCTGGGTTCTGCTTGGGGCAAAGATGATTTGTTTTGTCCTGCCTATTGCCTTGGTCACTTCACACAGCAGGCTATGAAGAAACAGCTACATATTAACTGCATAATTGTGCTGCTGCTATGTTGTGATCTCTGTGATAATTGGTTTGTCAATCTGCTCTTTAGAATAATGTTAAAGACTTAATTGTGCATCAGTTTTTTGCCCCCCCTTTTAGTGTAGTGGAGCCTGGGCTACAACTACATGGCAAAGCACTGCATCAGAACAGGTAGCTAAGAGAGGTCCTTTCCTAACTCCCACCACAGTTCCTACTAAAATGAAACCACGGCACTGAGGTGTTTCATTAGGGAATTTACAGTTCCTACTACACTGGCTGTCTCTCCTCAGAGACATGGTGAGTAATGAGTCTAATGAGGAGTACAGTACAAGCACCCCTCATCACATTTCTTAGAGGCAGGAGATAACTGCAAAATCCAGGACACTTCACTACCACTCTGTTTACCTGGTCACCTGGTTCTCCTTGAAAACCTGTAATTCCTTGAAGGCCCTTTGGTCCAGACAAACCCCGTGATCCTGGAAACCCCATCACTCCAGTGTCTCCTTGGTCACCTGGCAGTCCTGGAACACCGTTCTTCCCTGGAAATCCTCGTGCTCCTCTGAAACCACTATTACCTTTTTCACCTGAAGTTGATTGAAGAACAAGATAATGACCAATCAAGTCAAGCCAGTGTTTGACACTGATTTTCAATATAGCAATGCTTTCACTTGTGGTGTATTGCCTTACTGATGATCCAAAGACACTGTGCAGCCAGTTTAGGAATCTGTAAACATGGCATGATGGCTGGATGTTACTGCAGCCCTGAGTCCACACTGTGAAAACCGCCAGTGATTTATGCCAGGGGAATATGTGTGTATGTAGGGCTTTATTTTATGAACTCACCTCTTTCACCTCTCAATCCATGCTCACCAGGAAACCCTGGGTCCCCCATTTGTCCTTTCTCAAGACGGAGGTTAACACAGCCGCTGTCTCCTGGTGGCCCCCTTTCACCTTGGAAGTAACATATGGAATGCAAATATGTTCTCATGAGTCATGTGTCCTGAAAATCAGTTTGAGTGGTGACTTTCCTAATAGAGAAAGACTTCAAATACTAATGTGGCTCTCAGTTTTTTCAGCAGGCTTACTGCTGACAGAATTTGCAATCTTTCCCTTGCTTTTTTGTTAATTCAATAATAACCCAGTGATGTTAAATCAGAAGAATTAGGAAAGATTGTGAAATTACGAAAGACAGCAATTCTGAACTGCCTGTGACTGCACCTTGCAGATGATTATTCGCTTTCCTATAAAAATTAAACATATTTTTAACACAGTAGTAACAAATCTAAACATAGCAGCAATATATCTATAGAGTGAAGTGTATTTTTACAAACCTTTTATTCCCATATCTCCACATTCTCCACTAGGCCCAGGTAGACCCATTTTTCCTTCTTCACCTTTTACACCAAGGATTCCCATTGGGCCTTGTATTCCTGGAAGTCCTGGGAATCCCTGGGGTCCTTGAATGCCTTTGCTTCCTGGTAATATAAAATGCTTTATTTACATGTTAAGTCTGCTTATACTGTTGATGTCATATTCTAAGGAATATTATAAAGCAAAAGCAGGATGTTTAGAAGGACTTATTAAGAAATCAGTAGAATTAGAGAACCAATAGTTGGAGCATGGCTTCATGCCAAGGTCAAACTTCTCTTGAAGGGTCTTGAACCCAGATTCCACTGAAGCAAATTGCCTCCCTGTACCTGCAAGTCAGCCCCTGGAGATTTAGGCTACCCTTACTCCTAAAACTCCTAAAGCAGTTATCCCTAACACACCACCAGACCTTTCATGTGGCTGCTGGATTATGGGGGCTTCATTCTGCTCCCTGTCCCTGCCCTCCAGCTCAGGAGGTTGGTACCCATAGAACAGCTGGGCTTGCCATTAAAGACTGAGGCAAAGAAGGCTTCAGCCTTTTCCTCATCCTTTGTCACTATGTTTCCCCCCTCCCATCCACTAAAACATGGAGATTCTCCTTACTCCTCCTTTAGCTGCTAATGTATTTATAGAAGCATTCGTATTGTCTTTTACAGCAGTAGCCAGATTGAGTTCTGGTTGCACTTTGAGCCCTTAGGGTTATGGGGGGAGAAAAACAAACACACCCCTGTCCTCCTGAGTTGCCTGTCCCTTCTTCCAAACTTGATACACTCTCCCTTTTTTCCTGAGTTCAGCTAAAACTCTGTTCAGCCCAGCTGCTCCTCTTCCTCGCTGGCTTGTCTTTCAGCGCATGGGATGGCTTGTTCCCACGCCTTAAAAATTTCTTTCTTGAAGAATGTTCAGCCTTCCTGGACTCATTTGCTCCTCAGGACTGCCACCCAAGGGATTCTGTTAACCCCAAACATATTCCTTTTATTATAGCATATTACAACCTATAACAAATAGTCAGGAAATAATATATAGAAATATGTCACTGTTGTAAAATGACTAAAGTACCAGGATGCACCAAGATGCATCAAACTATATTCATCCCTTTGTTTTTCTCTTTCTTAAGAGAAAGAACAATGGATAGTTCTATGGTTATTGACTCTACCCTGCTGCAGTCTTATTCTTGAAGCTGGAAAGGGAGGTAGGTGCAAAGTACTTCTTAACCTTGACAGAAGTAGAAAGGGCTCCCTCCACAAGAGAACTTACAGTGAGGTGGTCTGCAGGATATTTAACATACCTGTTTCTCCTGGGAAGCCAATGGGTCCATTATTGCCTGGAAGTCCTGGGGGACCTCGTGTGCCTGGAGGACCTGGGAGACCTCGTGAGCCCAGAGAGCCTTTGAGACCTTTGATTCCAGGTGGCCCAGCCAGGCCCCTGTCTCCCCTCTGACCTTTAAAGCCTGGCAAGCCTGAGAAAGAAAGCTTTAATCTGTGTATGTAAATGCAGGCAAAAGTTAAGCAATTGTATATAAAAAGTAGAAAGTGTTAGATTTGGTATAAATTTGAAGATCATCAAACATGGCAAAATAAGTTGCAACCTTTTTATCACTATGTTGGAGTCCTGGCCCTGCCTGTATTTTTCAATTGGAATGTTTGTTTACTTGTATTTCTTTAGTGACAGACAATAGAAGAGCACTGTGAAAAATCCCTACTAATTTATAAATACTTTTGATAGATGTGTCTCCCAGCTCTCCCTAAATAACACTTCCATTGAAGAGTAAGGAAGATAAAAGCACCACAGTAATGACAGGAGCTCAGTTAAGTTACTCAGGACAACAGATAAGATATTTGTTTATTACTTACAGTGAACCCACTGTGGTTTGGCCAGTTAAGGAACAGCTTGAGAAGGGAAGTTGGGATACACCTGAGATGCACAGTCTACACTCCTTGAGTTTAAAAAATATCCAGAACACAGTGTATACCCCCAGTAATGAGCAGCCCCCATGGGAACATCTGTTGTGCCAGCCACAAAAACCATGTGATTAAATCTGGCAGAAAATATGTGCAAAGCTTAGAGCTGTAAGGCAACCTGCTGGCTGTTGTACCTTGAGGTCCTGGCAGGCCCATGACACCTCTGAGTCCAGGTGGTCCTGGTAAGCCTGGGACACATGGTGAGCCAGGGAAGCCTGGACAGCCTGGTGCTCCTATATCACCTTCTGGGCCTCTAAAACCTTTGGCACCTGGAAATCCTGGGGTGCCAGGCTGTCCTGGAAGAAAAACATTGTTAGTTCCATTACTCACTGTCCCTCAGAATTCCTAGTTTTAATTTTGAAATGTACATGTTCAGTTACTATAGTATACCATTTATCCTGTAGTTTTTACATTGTGAAAAGTGATGATCTTCTGCAGTTTAGAATTGTCTGTTATGGAGAACTTCTTTCTTTAAGGAACAAAGGCAAATTCAACCCTCATATATAGGTACAGAAGAGAGTTTCTGATGTGTAGGAGCAGGATGGGGGTAGCTCACTGGCCTGCACGAGGTGCACAGCACTGAGTCACATCTAGAGGTGTTCCCTGCACTGAAGGATGGGTGTACCTGCTTAGGGCCAGGCAAAAGGAACAGCTGTAAAAGGAAACAGCAATATCCTCAGTGGGGTGGGAAGGACGTGGTGCTGTGGAGACATCACTGCAGCGAACAGCAAACTGTAATGGGAGTACAGTCCACAGTCACCTTTACGGATCTGAGTGAGAGGAAGTTTTCTCTGAACCAGGAGAACTTTTTGCTCAGATTCTTTTTTTGAACATGTAGAAGTGTTTCATAGAAACTGGCCCATACCTTGAAGTCCTGGAATGCCTGGATTGCCCCTTGCTCCCTGAGCACCAGGGGGTCCTGGCAGTCCCCTGTTGCCTGGGATTCCTGGAGGACCATATGTGGTGTCACCTGGGAGACCTTTCTGACCATCTGTGCCAGGTGGACCTGGAAGGCCATTTTTGCCATCAATTGTAGCTCCTCTTTCACCTTCATCACCAGGATCACCAGCTGTGCCTCTAAAACCTGTCAATAAGATTTTAAAATTCAAATAAAGCTTAATTCAGGAGGTGTTCAAGGTTTTTTGTTTTGGTTACACCCCCCACCACCCAAACTGTGGAACATTGTAGTCCAAATTCAGCCAGATTTAAATTGTCATCTTTCAAAGAAAAATAATGTAATAAATCAAATTTCATGTTTCTTATTTATAGTTAATGATACATGAAGACTGAAGGAGGTAATTCCTGTGGGAAGTGACAGGGGTTTTTTTTGGGGCAGCATCTGTCTTGACTGCTGTCACTTTGTCCAGTTCAATGCCTTTGCTCTCTGGACACTGAACTACTCATTTCAACTCAATTCTACCTTACCCTACCCTACCTTTCCCTGCATGTATGCATTACAACATGACAACGTGCATTACAGCAGCTCTCCCAGATCAGGAAAAGCACAGTTCACCTTCTGGCCCAGGGATTCCTGCTCCTGGCCTTCCTCGATGGCCTTTTTGCCCATCAAAGCCATTTGGTCCAGGATGCCCAGGGAGTCCTTTTAAACCCTTTTGTCCTGGAAATAAAAAGGAAATACAAAAAAAAAGCTGTCAGAACACTAAAATGTGTAATCTAAGGATTTTATCTTTATCCCATACAAATTCATATACCTTGAAAACAAGCTGATTTAATTTCTTTTGGGCAAGATCCACTGCCCAAGTTATAAACAAATGCTGTTTTTCTAAATTAACATGTTCCCTATTCCATTAATAGCAGACTTCAAATCATCAGTGTCAACTAGGAAAAAAATATTTCCTACAACATTTTAATGTTACAGGCCATGAACAGTATTAACCTAGTGAATGACAGGTGTCAGCTCAAGTTCTTATACTCTCCTGTGCTGTGTCCTGCTTCTGGAATGGTGTGGATGAGCTTAGTACACTCATCCCTGTTCTTTCATGTCTGTAAAAATTTTTGCTCCCATCCACAACACTGATGTCAGGGAGCTGTGTAATACCAGCTTGAAAATCCACTATCTCCATTTCCTCTGAATTTGCTGGGATATTTCAAATGTCTTGGACGTGATCACAAGCAACATTTTTCCAGTTCCTGGGTGAGTTCTTTGACTTTAAGTTGAATAAGCTGAAGTAATGGTGGTAAGTATTGAGATTTTAGGGTTCAATTGCAAGTTGCCATGAGCAATACAGTTTCAGAAATTACAGACTTGCAGCATATTTTTGCCTTGCACATCTCTTTCTCCTGATGTACATACTCTAGGACTTATCCGACTCCAGCCATATTTTACAATCTCATGCATTTTCATTGAGGCAGGACAGAATTTGAAGCTATCTTGATTTAATTACTTCTATGGAGGCTGCCTGCACACCTTCTGATGGTGCAAACTGCAGCTGTCTGACCCTTGATTCTAATAGAGTACATTCCTGTGTGTTTGCAGTTCTACATTTTGAAACAAAATTAGTTAAAAAACTAGAATAGTGTAGATTTTTAGAATAGCTCTTTTCTTTAATTAGAAACTTAAAACTCCATTTCAGTAGAAATCAAAAATTCTTCTATGCATGAACATACCTTGAACACCTTTAAAACCTGGGGGACCTGGATTTCCAGGATATGGTGATGTAATGCAGACAGTTTCACCTGAAGCAAGAGGGAGAAGAAATTTATTTGATTTTAGATTAGCTGGAGTCTGAACCCTTACTGTAATATAAATGGAGAACTACCAAACCATATGTGCAAATGTGAAGTGGCTGTTTATACACATTTTTATTTCCATATTACTGAAGTTTTGATGAGGAATCTTAAAATATGTATTTTTTGATACTTACTATAGAACATTGGTAATATTTTGAATTGTAATACAGTTGTATTTTTTAAAGACAAATTCTTTTTTAATTGTCATGGCAATTTGTCTTACAATACTCTCTACTGCAAGAACAAAATATTTCCATTTCAATTCTATCTATAGCTGATGTAGATTTTTTTTTTGCTAAAGATTTTTATAAACAAAAACCTAGCCAAGTTTTAATTATAAATTGTGTTTTCCTATAAATTAATATTATTTTCACCCTAAATGAATAGAACTATATATATACACATAGCTATACATATAGAATAATACATATTAAACCATAATGGATGCCACCAAACATCCAAACATATTTGGTTACTTCATTCTTAACTTAGACATTCAAAATTACCTTTCTGGCCTTTTGGACCAGGTGGCCCAACATCACCCATATCACCAAAGTCTCCGGGGCTACCTCTGGCTCCTGGAGGCCCAGGAAGCCCCAAACCAGGCAATCCCATCTGGCCTTTTACCCCAGGAGGTCCTGGGAGCCCAGGGAATCCTTTCTCACCCGGAATTGCTACTCCAGAATCACCCTGAAATAAAAATTCTTGGTAAGAAGTAAGAAGAGATCATTTCTCTCCTCTCTCTGATTATGAAAAAGAATGTTAGAGAATTATCTGGAGAAACACTTTCACAATAGAAAGACTACATGGATGACATTAGTATTTTTAAATATTCAAAGGCAATAGGAACAAAGGGGTTTGTGTATTTTTTGTTTCCTGACCCCTTTATATTTGCACATAGTATATGGAGAGATTATATCCAGGAATGCCAAAATAAACAGTAATACTTAAAAGAAGCTAATTTTTTAATGGATAAAAACTTTCATAACCTTTCATAAGATAATATGTTAATTGAAATGGAAAAAATCTGGGGAAGTCAAACATACCTCATCTCCTTTTTCCCCTGGTAATCCTAATTCCCCATCTCTGCCATCAAGACCTCTTTGGCCTGGAAATCCTGGAAGCCCAGCAGGTCCTCTTTCACCTTTTAATCCTTAAAGTATTTTTGGGAAAAAATAATATTTTCAGTAATTTTAGGGGGAGGAGGTATTTCTGCTTAAGGAAATGCTAGGTGTTCTATCTTCATGATAATTCCCCATCCCTGAATTCATATTCCTTAATGAGGCATTTTAGGTTTAGGAAGGCAGTTTGTAGCTGGATGGAACAACTTGGTCTCTCTGTAAAGGACATGTTCACAGGCACCACAGGAATGTGGCTTTTGTCCATCCTATACATAGAGTTAAAATATTTACTATTGAAACAGGTCATAGATTTACTCTTGATTTTAGTGAAGTCAGGATATAGCAGTACCATATGATGCAGATTATTTGCATCAATATTCCCCAAAGGCTTTTATTTTTTTTTCCCCACACTGTGGATTTCTCTTGCACCAATATTTATTAAAAATTAACTTTTGCATCAAGGACAGTAAAACTATTGTAATACAAAGATGCATTCTGCTGTGTCAAGAAATCCTTTGCAAACAAAAGCAAATGTTTTCCCCTGCTCCAACATCTGTAAAAAAGCCACAGGCATCCAAAGCTAAGCTAACATTTTATAAACAATAAGAAGCACAGTCTTCTGTGAATAACTGTTTTAGCTTTTCTAACTAAGCTTTGCCATCAGATTGCTGTAATTTATTGATTGTTCTCTGTTTCTTTTGCTTTTGCAAATCATAACCATAACTGTGGAGAGGTTTTGATCTATTTAATTACATGAATTCCAGTTGTGCAACTGGTGGCCTATTGTTTCTCTTCAATGCCTGGTCAAGAGTAATTTTTAGAAACAGAGGAATCCAAATAGTCATTGAGTCTGATGTTTTCCCAAGAAGGATGTTGGAGGCCTAATTTGAGATATCAGCTATGTTATTGGTATATGACACTTCAGAAGGTGGCTTCTGTACAATAGTATTTCTTTATGCTTTCACAGTGTTTCACAGTATGCTTAGTCTTTGCTGTACAGACCCCTGGAAGACCCCAATTGTCAATTGCATGACATGAAAAGTAATTTGTTGGCATTAATAACATGCTGTTAAAACTGTTTTATGGCTTAACTATAGAGAAAAAAACCACAAAACACTATGTTGATCTTGTGTTTAGCAAGAAGAGATGGTACCAAGAGAGCAGTTTGGATATATCTGCCCTCTAGGTTTCAATAACTTACTGAGCTAATGGATTTAATAAAGAGTAAATTAATATTTTTCTCACACTATTGCCTAGACATCATATAGGAAAAAAAAGGTTAATGGTAAAATGTGTATTTACCTTTTATTCTAACTCTTCCTGGATCACCCCTCTCTCCTTTTTCCCCATGCTGTCCAGCTGAACCAGGAGTCCCCTGATCATTGACAAAGAAAAGAGTTGCCAGTTATCTCCAGCAAGGAATTGAAGTGGGAATTGAAAGGAAAATCAGATATCTATCTCTTGCATGGTTTCCCTAAAAAAGACCAATTAAAGTAACCAAAGGGATGCACTTTTCTCTTTTGATGGTCAAAAAGACAAGTGTGAATGGCACGTGGCCTTTTCAGGCTGACTCTGCCACATTCACAGATACACTGAAAGAAATTGTAAAGCCAGAAGCACTGGGCCCATGGCTGCACAGATGTGGGACTGCAAACGTAAGAATATCAGGAGACAAATGATTCATGTACTCTTCCCACTGCAGATGTCAACCCACAATCCACTGAGGAAGGGAATATCTGGACAGTGGTGACTACTGGATGAGGCTGTCCTCCCAGAACAGAACACAACAGGAAGTAAGCAATGCTTTTCTTTCTGAATGAAAACCCACAAAGCCATCAATAAAAAAATTCATCTAGTTAGGTACATCATATTCTTAGATTAATATATGTTTTGACAGGTTTAAAGGGGAAAATAAATACTTTTCTATATTTTTATGCTGATTTCAGCTGTCCAAGCAGGGTGCACTTTTCATTTCATCATTGGTAAAGGTCTGATCTTGCAACAGTACAAGCAGATCAGTACTTTAAACTACATGAAATTTACACGGAAGTAAAAGGCCACCAAGGTACAAAAACTGGGATATTATTTAGGCAGCTTCCTCTGTTACTCAAAATCTTTCCCTTAAAAATAGGTGGAGCAAAAGGAGTTTATAATATGATTGACAATTTTAAATCAGGCAGCAGATTTCTGAAAAATGTATATATGAAGCTAGAAGTGACTATTTGGTACGTCTAGATCTTCAAGTAGGCAGTGATCAATTATTATTGTCTGAAAAGATAATTAAATATTTGGGAAGAAAAAAGAGCAGAAAAATGATCTATTAGACCAAAGCACTTCTGTACTGAAGTGAATTATTTCCTTCCAAAGTGATTACTTTGTCCTTGTTTCTCAATTCAAGTAACCTAAGAGAAGAGCAAAGCTCAGAACAAGGCTTCAATCCTTACTTCAGAGCCACAAGAGCCAGAACATACTCTCAGAAGTAATAAAAACATCAGACTCTTACATACACCACTCAGGTAATAGGCTTTTAAGAAAAAATAAAAGAGAGAAAATGTAAACCTTCTAAGGAAACTATTGGAACTTGAATGAGAGCCTTTCCACCTCCTTCTCTCAGACTCACAATACATTTGTTTGGTTTTTTTTCTTTTGAAAGAACATTTTCTGGAAAGTTTTAAGCAATTCCTTATGTGAAAAAACAGTTCCATCCGCTATTAAAACAAACCCAAATCGCAAAAAAATAAAAACCAACCAAGAACAACAAAAAAGGCATAAACCCCCCTCTAAACATGCCCCTCAAAACCACCCAAAAACCTAACCATAATTCAACAGTTATAAAGCAGGGCATATCTACCTAAATTTTCCAAGAAAACCCTTTCTCACACAAGAGAGTATATTAAAACCCCCTTCTATTTGGCATCATTTTGGCATGCAGCATTCTGGATGTACATTCCATATGTTAGACCAGAAGAAGTAGGTCAAAATCACAGCAAGACCAATAAATTACCATATACTGTATTCCTAAAGCAGTTAGGTTAAGTGGTGTTTTGAATTATTGCTCACTCTGGGGACTAAGATAAACTATATGAAGCACACTAAAAAAAGTAAGTCTGCTCCCAAAAGCAAAAGCTTGTTTTAATAGACTGTAATAAACTAAAGTAGATAAAAGTTCCAGATAGTTTTCTGGGGCACTTTCTCCACCATTCTGTTTAAATGCCTCCTGAGTTGAGAGGTAACTTGATGTTGTTTACTGAAGCTCATGATACTCACAGGGAGCCCTGGTGGTCCCACTGCACCAGATAAGCCTGGGTCACCCTTTTCTCCATGTCTTCCAGGGTATCCCATTTGTCCTTTCCTTCCTTGAGTACCTGGAGGTCCTTGCACGCCACGGGGACCAGGAGGACCAGCACTACATGAGCAGAGGCCTTGACTTCCTACATGAAAGTGTCAAAATTACACTGAAAGTTGCAAAATTAATACACAAAAAATAATGCTGTCCTTTTTCTTTTCTGTGTGAGTAGTGCACAGACCATTTTATCTCATGTTATCTCACCTGGAGAGGATTATCAGTCTCCCTTTACAGTGCTGAGTAACTCTGCACTAAAAGGACTCTGCTGACTCAGATGCCCCAATGCCAACAGACCGTGTAACTCTGTACATTGATGGGCCTCATCCTTCAAGTTACCATGAACTTCTTGCATATTTATATTTGACACTCCTGGAAAAGGTTTTGTACTCAAATTGTTTTTATCCAGACTAACTTACCCTTCTCTCCTTTTGCACCTTTTCTTCCTGGAAGGCCTATCTGACCTTTTGCTCCAGGTTCTCCAGGGATCCCTCTGTCAGTACAGATTACACCTTTGAAAAAAACAAATTTTCCAGCCAGTATAAATCAGGTTTACTATTTCAACAGCTTAGGTCATGTGTCCTCCTCTCCATTCTCTTGTTAGTCTAACATGAAAAGTTAGGGATCTTATTAAATGCTTTACAAGTTGTTGCTCATAGATTATACTGCAACAGACAGTACGGCTAGAGCTGATGTTGACACATTGCTTCTCACTGCCAATGCTATTTTTTTCTGCTTAAAACATTACTTTTTTCTTTTCTAAAGGATGCAGACTGGCGTTTCTTCCTCAGTATTTTTAACTTCGGGTAGTATATTCTTAACAGAATTTTAATATGTATGTTACTTTTGTGGGTTTAAATCACCCAGAAAACTATGAAAATCTTGAAATCTCACTGATCAAAAGCTAATAGGAAAACTATCTTTTCAGCATCTCATGTAAACTTTGAAATAGCTGTCAAAATACACTTTTCACTTCTCTGCATTTGTAACACCAACAAAAGCAATGGATCTATTAATCTGTAGAAGTCTGTTTTTGTTATATAAATTGAACCTACTGGGTAGTCCAGGTAAGCCTTGTCTTCCTGGCTGCCCTGGTAGGCCTGGTGGTCCAGGAAATCCTGGTCTTCCTGGGATTAATTCACCTATTCCAGGCAAACCAGGGTCCCCTTGAAAACCTTGAGGTCCTGGTTCCCCACTTACTCCTGGCAGTCCAGGAAGACCTGAAAAAAAAAAGAAAAAAAGAAAGGGAAACAGCTCAAACAGCATTAATGTGAGATATCAAGGAGGGAACTCCAGACCACCCAGGACTGTCCTGAAAAACAGCTTCTATATAACTAATGCCTGAATCCAAATCCTTAGGTTTTTCAGGATCCACAAGAAAAGAGGTTCCTGCTGTAGATCTTCAAATGCTTCTTTTCCTCCTTCCCTTCATTATCTCTTTTCCAGACATCCCAGTTACTCCAGCTCCTTATACAGACCAAAGCCATCCCCAGCACATCCCTTCACATCTTTTTGAGATGGAGAGCAGAAATTTTTAGCACCGCACTCCAGACACAGTTATACTATGAGTTTACCATGGTAAACATTCTCCTTGGTCTTCTGTTCATTTTCTAGTCATTCCTAATGTCCTGCTTGGATTGTTTTGTTTCTTTTTCTGGCTATTAAGTGCTGAATTAATATTTTTACTGAACAGTCTTTACAGTTGGTAACTTGCATCAAGCAAGAATAAAGAACAGTTTTCTTTCAGCTGTTCTCTTTCCTTTTGGTGTACAGTTCACACTTCTCCTCTATTTCTCTTACTTGTTCCATCGTATCCTGGTCTTCCTACAAGGCCTGAAGGACCAATTGGTCCAACTGACCCCATTTCACCAACAGGACCTGGAAACCCAGGATCTCCTCGTGGACCTGCAGAGAATTACAGAAACATGTGAGTTGAACACCTGACAGAACTGACAGCTTAAATCTAAATTAAGCTGCAACCAAAATTATAATTTGGAAACTGCACAAAAGTAAAATAATTTATGAAACATTTTAAAGTGTGTAACAATTTAATTTTAAGGTGGGAGGATTTGGTTACTTTTCTATGGATTCCAGACCATTTCATAAGCACATTTTTGACTCTTCATCCCTTTGTGGAATTATCTTTGTGCTGTGTATTACAAAATGCTAAGAGAAATGTTTGCCCAAAATAAATGCATGTAACATTGAAAATAAATATGGATTTCATGTTACATGTGTTGTCAGTACACACAGGGAGGTCATCTCAGGATCACTTTAGCTGAAATTATCCAGACTTTTAAAAGTGTAATTTCAAAATTGCTACAAATATGAAACTTAAAATTGCAATTACATACTGATAAAGAAAACCTGAACAAGATGTAACCAGCTTCATTAAATTGGAAAAAGAAAATATTTGCAGTAGTTCTGTTCTCTATTGTGCTAAAGGCCTCTTTCTTTCAAGATTATATTCATTCACACCATGCACATGATTGACTATTACTTGAGATATTAAGCATGGGATTGTTCGTTGTATGTAAATCATGGAAATCTGTGGAAAAAATTAAATTTATTTTAGGATGAAGCCTCTGTCTAATGGGGAGGTTCTGCTGAACTGGGGTTTTGTTGTAACTTACTAATGTGATCACAAGAAATTTCTAATGCTGCACTAGAAATACAGTTTATAATGAGTTCTCTGTTGAAATGTTCTCATAAGATAAACTCTCCAAGTATTAGATGCAAAAGCACAACCTTGCAGGCAGCAGATCAGGCTGTTCCCCGCAGCTTCCTGCTATTAAATAAAAATTTCCACATATCTTTTCACCAATTAGATGAGTAAGATGGGGATAAAAGAAGCTGGGGCATTAAAACCCAGCCTGAGGTTTAGGGAGGAAGGTTATAAATTGACAGGTATTCTGTTGGGGCTACTATTCCCAGGACTTTGCCCCTGCTATGCAACAGGAAGTTTGATTGTAGTCTAAAATCTGTGTGTTGTGGCAATACTGAAAACAGGAATCTTAAATTACAATGGGAAGGCAAGTTTTCTTATTTGCTGTCCATTAACCAGAAGGGACTTATTTTTTATAGATATTTTGTAAATATGCTTAGGTCCAATAATGAGAGAGTCCCTCAGATCTAGTTGTGACTGTCTGTGTGAAGATCTTGTGCACAAACCTTTAATCTGACACTTGCATGTTTAATGTAGTTCCAGGAAAACCAGCGAGACAAACACAAAAAACGAGGCCAAACCCACAAACACAACCTGTGGCCACTAGGAATGTTTTAGGATTCTGTCTCCTGCACCTCCAGTGAGCAGTTTCACACACCTGGTCCTGCACTTCATACAGCACAAAGACTAGTCAAAAATAGATATAACCTTTTACAGGAGGCAGTGGAGTTCCAACAGCTCCAGGAGGACCTGGGGGCCCTTTCTCTCCTGGATCCCCCTGTAAGAGTCCAACAATAATCTTTTTATATACAAATATATGGTGTACTAGAATGTAACTGAATATTTCAACAATGGGGAGGTATGTAAGGATTTAACACACACCACCCAGGAAACTTGATTTTCATACTTTACAGCATTTAAAACCAAGAAAAAATATTTAAAATAATCAGTATCTTTCAGGATGCCAGTGGCTAAACAGTAATATACCCATCATACACATCTATTTGAACACATAACCATTGTATTTGATTTCATTCATTTATTGTAAATATGACTCAACTACAGTAAATCAGTATCCATTTAACAACCAATATTATTATTGGTTGTTATTATTAATAACCAATCTGTAACTAAAATTACAGAAATTCTGTATCAGAATTAGGAAATTACTTATACGACAGGTAAGCATAAAGAAAAACGGTTTCAGAGTCTAACAGCTATTATCAATGGTAAGAGAAACTCAAAGCTCTTATGAGTAAAACATCTGCATTAGGGAAACATGAAAGTACTTACTAAGGGTGAGGAAAATCACTTTTGCATGGAGGATTTCTAAATTAACTTGGATTTTGATACTTAGAATTCCAAGTGAGTGGACTTTAGGGAAGACTTTTATGTGGCAAATTGTATTAGACCTTTTGCTTTGTAGATTAGAAATCACCTCTCCTTTTTCAGCAAGTGGGAAGTGAGAAAACAAGAATGTCAATGTGGGAACTGCATAGTGAGGCTGCATTCCCAGGACTGGACTCCAGGGCCTTTTAGGACACAGACAAGGAGAACTGGGACCACAAAACTGGATACCCATTCTTACACAAGCGAAAACAAGGCCTCTATGCCTCTTTCTTGGCTTTTTTCAAAAAAAATGGCGTTTCTACAGTAATTAGACATTTCTGTCACTGACTGCTGCCCTCTTGATCTCTGGCCTGTTTTCTTTGACTGTATCTTGCAGAATGAAAAAGATATCCTTGTGTCATCGTCTTTGGTTCTTTTAAACAGAAACATAAATCTGTCTTCCCTAATGACACAGAAGAGCCTTCAGTGTGGCAGGGAAGAAAAAGTAAAACTAGCATTTTTTCTCCTCTGATAAATTTAGAAAGTATTTTGAGCTTTAACTTAATGATGACAAATAATCAAAGCTTTGTATAATAGATGTACTCGGCTCGAGTCTTACATTATTTTTGTGCTGATTTTAAAATGACACAACCAGAACACAAGAAAGAACTGAAAAGTAATGAGCCAATGTCAGACATGTCTGTTCTTGGTATCTCAAGTAATAAATTCCAGTTGTGGTCTCTGAAAATCTGGTTTTAGGCTGTTAGGGCTAATGACCCTCTCTGGATAGCAGCTGCCTATTTGCTGTGTTTTTACCATTGGTATACTCCTACATAATGGCATAGATCTGCCTGGATTATTTTGTTGACACTGTTTTCTCTTCCTATAAAAACTTCAGGAGACTCAACTTGCCAACAGTTTATTTTAAAAAAAATTGTGTTGCCTGCATTCAGGCTTAGGCATCAAAAGCTATGGCAACAATTTCTTGAAGTCCACTTTACGCTTTTAGCAACAGTTAGCATTTTTTAAAGATGAAATCTACTTTCAGTGCAACTGGGGTTTTTCCTGAGTCTCTACACCTTAAATCTGAATGCATCTTAGATTTTCTATGAACATGTTTGTTTCAGAAAAATCTACACAAGGACAGGCTGTTCCCAGGAGAAGTTTTAATCATATTCCTGTTTCTTTGGTGCATGTGATTTTCAGTGGATCATAAACAGCAGCTGGTGAGGCCAGCTGAACAGTTGATGCAGTCTGGATAGGTCTCTCCTTTCAAGAATAATCAGATTTCTCCAATTGTTTCCCAATCAAAACTACAGCATCTGTGCAATCACTCAGGATTTTGCATATCTGTATTAGTTACCCTTTTTTTTATTACATTGTGTCTATACTTGATTTGATTTCTTTTGCTCTGGGCACTAGCAATTGTAATTTCATCTTTCTGTTTCATTACTGCAGGATTTCAGCCTTTTCCCTAGCCTAACCTACCAACAATTAATCATGTTTTTGTTTACTGTTTGTAGTGTTAACTGATGGCTACTCAGGCTGTGGGCTAATGAGTGGAGTCTGAGGAATGCACTATTCTGTCTATAACATGACTTGCCTCAAGTTTGTTAATGAGGCCCTGAATGAAAAGAATATGAAAACTAGGGTGAGAACTTTTTAACAACAAAACACATAAGATTTGATTCCAGATTTTGGGAGTATTGAACTGCAATGAATTTTCTGTTTAAATCTGATATGCAGTGTTTCAGTTTAATTCATATCTAAATGATATCACTGTGTTGTGAAGTTGATAATAGCCAAAAGGGAGGAAAAGTAACATGTGTGGGCAATTTTTTTGCTCCTGGGTATGACCACACAATTAAAATCTTGGCTGAAGAAGCTGGTCCAGCATTCTCTTGGCAGTCCTAACTGTGAAAGTAAGTGTGTGACTAAGCCAGATGCTTTTATTGTATTTTACTTACTTACTTTATGTGTTTGTCATTTCTCTTTTGTAAACATGCTTTGAAAACCTCTTTGTTGCTTTATATTTGTATGCTTTCTACTGTGTCTTTAGCTGTATACTACTATATGACATGTTTGCACCAGCCATGTTTACCCTCTATGTGTCACCACAGATTATGAAGAGTGTGTTCCAATCTTAACATTTAGTTTATAACAGAGGTGGTTTTTGTGCAAATCTCTTGAAGAAAATTTACTAGCTTATATGTACATTTCAAAAAAGTTACTTCAGAGGGAAATAAACACTCATTGACTTTTGTATTCCAGAGTATTTAAACCAAGTTCATTAGCATCACAATTTCTGCAATAATGTTTTTCCTCTGTACTGTGGTAGTAACTTCGATGAGCTTTTTCAACCTAGGTGTCTCTGCTGATGATTCTGTCACCCACCTTCTGCATTTCAGCATTTCACTTCTCCTCTTGCTCATACACTGCTGACCACTTGGACCCTATACCAGGACTCCTTAGGCCTTCCCCCCTGGCTAGACTCACTGGTGCTTTGCTGCCTCTAGGGTAGCATCCAGAACTGCTTTTCTCTTCTGAGTGTGCTTTAGCATTGTAGATTCCACAGGAAATATAATAGTTCCCTTCATTCAAGTCTTTGTTGTTACTCAGAATTACAGTATGATCCAGTAGTCAGAATTTCATTGGTTCTCTAGCCTGCAGAAGAAAATTCCATAAACTTTTGTCCTGAAATGTGACTAGACTGACACCTGGGTCTTCTGAAATTATTTTAAGCATCTCTTCCACACTTTAAATATTTTCCTGTTTTACTGCTTATTCCCCGGCATGTGACACCTACACTTCTAATCCCTAATGGAAAGCAGCAAGTATTGTAAAATAAAAGACTGTTAGTGTCATCTAAGTGGGCCAAAGTAGGAAATGTTTAAGTACAGCTGGTGTGAAGGAGTCCACTTCCTTACCTTTCTGGTAAACATCTTGGAACAATTACTTAAGTGAATGCACTGAACACATGCCAAGGCGTTTTGGTAAATCACACAAACAAGCCCATCTGAATGGAATTTAGCCACCTCATTTGGGGCCAGTTTTCATCCTTGTTTATAGGATCATACCATTAACTAAATAGCAGCTTCCTTTACCTCCCTAGGGAAAGTAGCTCAACCACGAATACCTTGCAGAGTACAACAATTCATCATTAGGTAGATATCCTGCTATACTTTCTGGTAACTATTTGGATTAACAATTCCTAGGGTATGTAAAATAGAATTCCCACTCTCACATGCACCAGCTAGGAATGTTTTCTTACATTGCTATTTATTACCAGAGTGATGAATAACTATAATTATCATGAAAACAGTAGATCTTTAAAGAAATTATGACCGTGTAAAGGGAAATGGCCTGGTAAGTGGGAGGAAATACTGGCACAGAGGGGAGTGGGGTGTGAATGTGTGGTCATTTTTTTACCTGTATGCCTGGATAGCCAGGTTGTCCAGGAAAACCAGCAAATCCTGTTTCACCCTGGAAAGGATCGCATAAATACAATTTGATCTATCTGTTAAGACATAATTAATTGAGCAAAACCCAGTAAAGCAGTTGTATAGTACTGTGATGTTATAATTGTGTCCACAGCTTGTTTCAGAGAATTGACTGGATTTGTACAGGAGGTGGTGTTTCACAGACTCTCCTGTGTTGGAAAATTCACAGCATGTATTGCCAGGTTATTCAGACAGTGCTCAGCAGATTTAGCGAACCTGGGGCGCAGAATTAGCTGGAATCCATACCAGCAGACTCTGACAGACTGTCTGCTTAATACAGCTGAAATTGTTTTGCTGCCTGCTGAATGACTCTTAAACTACTGCATGGAAAGCAGCTGCACATCAGCTCTCTTCTCTTTTTATGATTTTCTAATATACTCATCCAGCCAGAACTCAAACTCTTTAGGAAGGCAGGAGTGAAAAACAAAGAGAAAAGTATTTTTGCAGACGAAACAGTCATATGGAACACAGCTCTAGAGGCAAATATTTATACATTAATGTGATTTATGAACAGCAATATCACTACCTTAATTAGAGTTGGGCAAGATATAGATCTATACACATACATCTATTGTTCTTTATTCCAGTAAGATGTCATAATTTCATAAGTAAAATTTATCTGACTTAGCATCACTGGAATTTCTCAAGCCAGAAACATGAACAAAACATGCATGCACCACAAAATTACATAAACAATGTCACCATAAAAAATGAAGTTAACACGCTGCATAACTTTTCTATTATGCTGTATGTGTGTCCCACTGACTTTTCCTCCTCCTTGCAACTTCAGATTTCATTAGCAAATTTCAGCCAAGGCAGAAATTCAAAGACACAGAGTTCATACAGCTTCTGTGGCAACAGGTAGCAGAAGAGAAAAGAAGGAATGCAATCTGAGCTGTGAAGTATGTGGAAATTCCAAATCTGCACAAATCCACAGAAAACAAATTCTCACTGATCCCACTGTTCAGGGAGCTGCTTATACTTTCTGCCTTCATACCTTCATTCCAGGAAAACCTGCAGGTCCATAAGAACCAGGATGACCCTAACAAAAACAAGTAGACTGTAAGCTGAAACAGTAAAACTTATATAAAATTAAACCTATCCAGAACTGCTGTTAATGTTACATAGATAAATATTACTTGGGATATCTTCCAAAAACTTTGCAAAGCTTTTGCAAATAGTTTCTGTGAGAAATGGACAAGAATTAGAGCTATAGACCAAAGCATGCCAGTCCAGTTTGCACTTAATTTTTTTTCCCCATATTGCATCAAGCAGAGTAGTGGAATGCTGCTCCACTTCAACACCATTAGGCAAATCAAGCACAAGTAAAGCTGCTGTAAAAAACTGCCATCAGCATGTATGGAGAACGTTAAACTTACTGAGTTAATACTGTGCTATTCCAGAGCAGCTTTGTGCTGGTCTAAATATTTAGAGGATAACCCTACAGATTTACTTTCTTTCCAAGGAAAGTTTGTGTGAGCTTATGTTTAAGTCTGAGACAGGGTAAGTCACAGGGGAAGTCTCCTAAATATTCTATACAGGAAGCATGACAGATTAGTTTAAAAAAAATCCTTAAAGTCTTTTTTGAAATTGCAAACTTAAGCTGCACAATAATAGTGAATTTGTGATATAATTTATTGTGTAACTTTCTTACCCGCAATCCAGGGAACCCAGGAAGGCCTTTTTCACCCTTTTCTCCTCTCCCAAGTATGCCCTAGAGCAGTCAAAATAGTTTCTTTAACCAAGATGCTCAGTGAAGCATGCTATAAATTTTAGTATTAGTGCATATTTATTAAATTATGTATACATTGCAGCAATGGATCTTGTTTCACTTGAGAGGCTCAATCACTGCAGCTGACTTCACACAGCACCACCAGCAGTGTCTAAGTAGTTCCAGTTATTTGAGGAACCTGCTGGGGTCTCTAAGCTTCATATTATTTCAGCAGTTGAATTTGTATACATATATATATATACATACACACACACACACACACACACACACACACACACACACATATATATATACTTTTTTTTTTAAAGTTCTGGGCATTGTTTGAGCTGCTTCAGTCGATTTCTCTGTTCCCACTTATGACCAACAAGCACATGTATTATCATCTACATAGACAACTAGTACTGGAGCATGCAGATAAAGCCCATCTTTTTCAATGTAAATCTGATAGAAAAAGATTAGCTTTGTTCCCTTCTCCAGTGCCAAGTAACAGTGGTCTTTTTATGATGGAAAATGAACTTCTGAAAAAGTGCTAGACTTAAAACTCAGAAATATTATGTTCATGCTTCTCATTTCTTCTCTTCTGCTACAAAGCTAAGTAAGTTTTTAACACAGAATCATTCTTTTGTCTCCAATTATCCTCTGTTTTTCTGAGATCTGGCAGCTTCCTGCCTATGGATTTTCCTCTTCTGGCACCTCTATGTTTACATTGATCATGTTGACAGAAAGAAAAGGTAGAATAGACAGAGCAACTCTTTCTCCAAAACAGGTGGCTCTGCCTTCTCTACCCTTGGGGATATCCACAGTGTCAAGTTAAAGTCATTCCTCAACCTTCTGTGATGAATATACATCATGCCCCATTAAGAACACATTCAGTTCATCTTTTTCTCTTCTTGAGGAAAAATAATCTGTACTTGTATTTTCTTCACAGTTCCAATCCATTTAGGTCAACAGCCCAACTGGCAACAACACTGACCTTTTGCTACCAGGCAACACTCAATAGGTATGTATAAAAGAGACTCAAAAAGATTTTCCAAAGGGTTTTGAAATATTTTTGCTTTCACACTGATTAAGGTGGTGATTAAATTTCACAGCAAAAAATGCTGTGCTTTAGAAGTTTAACGTAATAACCACAGAAGGACTTTGCCAGCACCATGGGAAAAAAAAAGTGCCATTACTTACTTTGGGTCCACGTGGCCCTCTGTCTCCTGTTACCCCAGGTAATCCTTTTTGGCCCTACACATAAAAAGAAAGTTTTTGTGTATGTTTACTGGTTTCCTAAATTGAGGCTGCAGGAGCTGGAAATGCCAAGTTCACCTTTTCATTTGTGTATTTGAGGAAATCAGACTTGAGAACATAGAGGGCTCTGCAACAATAGAGGGCTCTGTAACAGAGTTTTTGCTTAAAAATAACATGGGTTACAAACATTCTAATGTTCTAAGCCACTCAGCTGTAGTTATGGTAGGTGTGATGTTGAAGTACAGGATGCCCAGGAAAGTTGTGGATGCCCCATTCTTGAAAATGTTCTAGGCCAGTTTGGATGAGGCTTTGAGCAACCTGGTCTAGTGGAGTGTCCCTGGCCATGGCAGAGGAATTAGGACTAACTGATCTTTAAGGACTCTTCCACTCCAAACCATTTTATGATTCTGTGATAAAACTGACAACAAAATCACACTTAATTTTTATATCAAAAAAGGCACCCTAGAAGGGTTAGGGTTGGTTCAAACCTGTAGATTGGAGTACAGTTGCCAGTGATATGCAAAATTTAAAGTATTAGTGAAGAGCCACAAAGAGATTCAATAACACAGTAATCAAATTTGCCAAGATGCCTGAAATATGATCTGCCCATGACAAAAAATGAAGAAAACCAAAGCAAGGGCAGTATCTCCTTTCTGCATTAAGACAGCCTTCCCTCCAGAACATGAACTAAAGCACAGGTGGGGTATCCTCTCCTGAAAGCTTGTAGGAGGGTGCTGAACACAGGATTCTGCTGCAGCTGGTAGTTTCTTACAGAAAGATAGGTTTGTCTTATGCCATCCTTTCAAAAATTCCATCACAGGATTGTAGTTGCCAAGTTGAGCACTGTTAAATATGATGACAAATTAACACCTTTTGTCCTTTGAACAGCTGAGCTCCAGGAGGTCCAACTAACAGCGGTAACCCAGGCGGCCCAGGCAGTCCAATGTCGCCCTGTGGAAGCCAAAACAACAGCTGAGATGTTCCATGCAGTATTTCAGTGACTCTCAGCTTGTTTTCCTGTTGTAACACAGCACTACATATTTCTGTTCTCACTGAAAATGTACCAATTACCTGCAGATAAAGGTTTGCATTGAGATCTTTAAGCTTCTTTACCATCTGCCCAGATGAGTAAGCATCCCAGGCTGGCAATCTAACCACCTATTCTCCTGAGTCATTAAAAATAATGTTACAGCTAAGAAATAAATAAGAATGTCTGGCTCCCACTACAAATCTGCTGTGGAGATAGTAGTTACAGGATTGTCAAATCTCTTATGTGTACATACAGTCTCTCATGTTCTAGACCAAAGCCTTTAAGCACAAGACTTTGTGAATGTGAAATTAACTTATTGGTTCGCTATGGAAAGTTGTGTATGTTAGAAATTTGCACAAATTCTAAGAACTGATTGGACCAATTCATAGAAGAAATATCAAATATTCCACATTTGTTCTACATATCCCGAGTATGCTAATATAGGTGGAGACCAGTAGAGGAACAATTATGTGTTTCTTTCACCCTTTCTTTGACATCTGTTCTGCACTTAGCAAGAGATGAGATTCAGGGACTCATCTGGTACAGCCCTTGTCACTAAGGAATCACAATTACTGTTGTGATTGCCTTGCTGTGTCTGTTCAGAATGTATGTAAATGCTTAGTAACACTGATAGCTGCTTTCTGAAATCTTCAGAATGTGCTTGATTCCGGCATGCAGCTCACTGAAGGAATCACTTCTGCTCAGAATTGATTCAATAACTTCTGTTCTAACATGATTAGCAGGAGACAAAGCCACAATGAATGGGTTCCAGGGAACCCAACAAGACTATTATTCTTCTAACTCTACAGCAATAATAAGTTTAATATTATTTATTTTCTTACCGGCTCCCCCTTTTGTCCATCCACTCCAATCCCTGGATTTCCCTAATTGATAAAGAATATACACACTTCAGCATGATCAGAAAATACTAACATCAGCATTTAATCAAGTAACTCTTTTGAAAAACTTGGTAACAAATGAACAAAAGGAACATTTCAAACAGTTGTATAAATTATTATTTCACTAAAAGCTTCAGAAGTTATTACCTACCTGTTCACCTGGTAAACCAGGGTAACCTGGAATACCCTTTAAAAGAGAATGAAGACAAGTTAGTATGTCTGATTTAGAGACAGCTTTTGAAAATTATTTCCTCTTGCTTACAGAACCTAGAGGCAGAATTTTCTCTTGGGGTGCACCTATTCCAAAGTGCAATTTACTTCACTTGGTCACTGCTTTTAGGAGGGCTGACCTATGGTTTCCCCCTTTCTTGTCTCCCACGGGTGGTCTTGGGAAAAGGGATTAAGGAGAGAGCACTAGGAGCATTTCTCCATCACCACAGACTACCAGGATGAAACATGTTCATGCAGACATGGCAAGGAACAACATATTCCTCAACTTCCAAACTCATAAGGTAAAGCAAAAATCTAACTTATCACCTGCCTCAAAAACTACTTTTAGACTTTGATTCACATTAAGGCAAGTTCTAAAACAGGTAGACAAGAATGATCACATATCCTATGACAAGGCTGTATAACTGTGGTGATCTTACAGGCAAGCCTGGATGGCCTGGGTATCCAGATGGGCCCGTTGTACCTCTTGACCCTCTAGGTCCCTGGAAAAGATGGCAAAAGGTCTTTTTATGAACATGAAAAGAACTTGCCCTTTTCCACACAAACAGCCCCTCCAAAACACCTTGGACTCAGACTGCTGGCCACTGGATTCCATCCATGGCCCAAAGTTTACACCATGCCTGAAATCTCCCTGTGACTAGAGCAGCCCAGCACCAGATTCTGGGTAATACCAGACAAGGCACAGATCTATGTTATTTATGCATTGAGAGTTCATTTTTTTCAGCAATTGAGCTATGGTGCAGGGACTTGATACAATTCATCACCTTTTTGAAGGGTATAACAAGATGAACCCAAAGCCCTCAAAAATGTAATTCCGCAACAAAATTAAATTCTCTCCTTCTTTCATGCTCTTATGGCTGGAATATGATAGAGTGCTACTTGGGAGATCCATCAGATACTGTAGAAGATTTCACATCTTGAATTTCAGAGAGAAAATATTCTGGAGTACCAGGGCAACAGCTGCTCCACACACAGCTAATGCAGTGAGGATGGTCTGTTTCCACTACCTTTCAGCCAGCATGAACTGGCCATGGGAACAGACTATAGAGACTTGATGTTTCTCAGACTTTATTCTGGAATTTTGCTATTTAAGGCACACAGAGAAACCCCAGTATTTCTTACCATACTAAGGAGAAAAAATTGAAGATCTTCAAGACAAAAAGCAATTACAGAAACCACTGACTGTACTTACAGGCATGCCAGGGGGTCCAGGATCACCTCTCTCTCCCTGTAATGACAATCATTTAGCAAATGAACCAGTTCAAGCTTTCTTGTGCTTACTTTCTCACTTTACAGATATTAAGATCATAAACTATCCTTTAGAGTTGCATAAGCGGTTTCAGTTCCTTTTTTTTTTTTTTGTTTCCACTAAGTTTTATTAACTAGTAAGGAGTAATGGAGCAATTACATTTACCATACATGTTTTCCTACAGTGGATGATTTTTTTTCACAATCTGATACTTACTGGAAGTCCTTTTCCAAAATGTGAAATATACACTGAATTTCCTTTTTCTCCTTTCTGCCCTGGAATTCCCTTTAAAGAAAAAGAATCTTTTAAAACATGACCCACTTACTGATATCCTACATTTTCATGGAGACTGTATGATAACTTCTCAGGCTGTGACTTTCTCGTGCACCTGTATCACAAGGTCAGTCAGAATGAAACAGGGAAGGTATTTCTCCCTGGAATGGTACAATAAAAGGAGGAATTACAGCTGTCTGCAGCTGGGTAAAGCTACAGTACATTGGATACAGATTACAGGTAAACAACTAGTGCTAGTGAACACATTATACAAATAAAAATTTGTATTTATCTTTAGTTATTTTATATGTGGTCTCTTGTAAAATAAAACATCCTTGTTAGATTCAGTTTTTTATCTTCTATATGATTTAGGTAAGGCCTTACCGATAGAAGTTACTTTATTTTCCAACAAGACTGATGAAGTAAAGCACATAAAAATGTACACAGTGTTAAATAAAATTATACAGGACAATGTTATAAATAAGAATTAGGAAAAAATGGTGGCTGTAATGTACAGTCAAGTTAGTACCTGGTACAACAAATCAATTTAAAAATAGGCAATGTGCATAGAGAGGTTGGAACTGGATTCTTGGGTACAAGCAAATGTGGTTACTGTGTGTTGTTTTTCTGGGTAGCTAAATGAATTTGCAATGGAATTTCAGCATGCATATCCACGTCTACATGCCTATTGTGTCTCCCTGTTTTTGTAGGCTGCAAATACTTTTCTAGGCCTGCTAAAGAGCATGCTCTTGAAATTGGTAGGATTTATGCCATAATTTGTCTCATTTCCCATTTTTCCTTTATGTCACTTCTCTAATTACAAAGAGTAAAATTCTATTTTGAAGGCCATAGTAAGTAAGAAAATACAGGTGAAATAAGAGTTTCAGCAGAAGTAACAAGTTACTTTCAGGGTACAACAAATGAGGTTATTAGTAAGTTTATGATGTGTCTTTCATAGCATGAAACTATTTTATTCTAATTGCTATTATCTTTGATAACATCATTACACTCTTGCACCTGCTCCATATTTTTCTAATGGCTGAATTCAGCGTTTTACTTAGCTCTCACTAAACACATCTGATTTTTCATGTAAAATGCAGTTGTTTTTATTGTGTTAGAAATTTTCAGGGAAGCTGTTAGACCAACTAATCAGCTCTTATTCATTCAGAACTAAAACTTGTTTCCATAAAAAGTCAAAGACTGGTGACTAGAACTGTTCAGCAAAATTTCTTTGGATCTACAGTAATTTATTTCCCTTAATGATAAGAATCTTTTTTTTTTCAGTGGTTGAGTACTGCTAACACAGACTTAAATAATTTTAAAGTGCCTTCCATTTTAACAGGAAAAGTAAACAAATATTAAAGTCCTAATTTCCAACATTTTAACTGTGGAACAATCTCTGCATTTACTAATCCATGCCCAGGCAAGACTAGGAGTGCACAGAGCATGGAAGTGTAAAAAAGTGGTACCGAATCTTAGAGTGTAACAGGACTTGTTGAACCTTCCTATTACTTTTATGTCATCTCACCTATGTCCCTACCAGTAATGCCTTTAAGAAATTTCAAGTACTAATGAATGGTATGGTGGTTTGAAACTACTCCTTCTCAGCAGGTGTGGCTACATTCTGGGGAAACAGGTCAGAATTTAGCTCTCAAGGCAGCCATATATGTACTTCAGTGATATAGGAGCTTATTTCACATTCAAGCTTCATCTGTTAAGGCAGTGTGTTTCACTCCCATTAACCTGAGTAAGAATTCCTGGGAATTCCCTGTGCAGCACTGCAAAGCTGATGCCACAGTCTAAGAGTCATTTTAGGAGCTGTGAGTTTGGAGGGAAAATGCAGGTGCACGGTGGGAATGCCTTTCACATACATAAGGACCGCTTGGTCCCATATAACCGTTTTCTCCTGGAAATCCTGGGTCTCCCCTTGAGCCATTGCAGCCATCCAAACCATGCTTGCCTCTGGGTCCTTCCATTCCTGGGAGGCCCTGAAAGACAGTTTAAGATTTATTAGAAATACACCATGATTCATGGGAAATTACTTTTTAAATGAACAGAACAGTTCAGAAACAAATATATCTCAGATGTGAATGAGATGACCTGTCACAGTGGTGCTGGTTTCATACTCTTGCATTACAAATGTCTTCTATTCTGAATAGATTTTTTTGTGGTGCAGAACAAATTAGGTAAGTCTTTTGTTTATTTGTTTTTTTGATGGATAGCAAATACAACAGGGACAACACTGGTTAAGAAGACCAGACTGTGCTCTCACTTGAGGGAAAAAGTAATGTTCTCCCTTCCCAGAGAATACAGCTCTTTAGCTATAGTCTTTCTTGTGGCTGTAAAGTTGAAAAAAACCCACAGGGAAAAAAAAAGTAATCTCAAGCAGCCTCATGTTTTTTTAATTGTTAGGATAAAACAAGTAAAAAGAGGATACAGCCTCACAGCTTGACTCAGGCACACAGTAATTACAGAGACTGTGGTTTTTCTAACCTAGCAATAACTAACCAGGGTCCAGATAAGGATTAGTTCTACTAAAAATTAGGAACTGGGCAATGAAACAAAGAGATTTTTCTTGGAATTATCTTCCTGTTGGAGAAAAAACTATTTTTTCACAGAATTAAAGATTTGCTTAAGGATAAAATATAAATTTTGACCCAAAATTATTTTTTGGGGGGGGAAATCTGAAAAATTGCCAAGAAAGTATCCTCCTGGTCATTTGCCTGAAATGCTTTTGTGAATTGTACCTTCCTCCTGTCTGTGAATACTTCAGTCTAATTTGTGGACACTGGTTTTAAATTAACATTTTTTGCAAAAAGAATACACATTTCTTGGGAACACTTCCTTTTTTTTTTTTTTTGTGCCAGATTTTGGACTTGTGACCTCTATATTATCCAGTTTTGCAACAGTCACACTGTCAAATGTGGGCAGCTGACAAGCAAATGCTACAACACCCACTCAGCTTTTGGTTCTGTTTCCACTTTCAAAATTCAACATTTTAGCTTTGATCCATATGAAACTGGTAACATCACAGGAATTCAGTTCTAGTAGAATATTTTGAAAAATGCAGTATCTAAGCTACTATTTTACCAATTTTCACACTGAAGAAGACATTCATAAAAATACTTTACCACATGCTTATAAAGACATAATTTGGGCCCACTTTGCTTATTCAGTCCCTATTCAGGTTAAAATTACTGGACCCATTGGTTGGATTTCTTCCTGCAAAAGGACTACAAGCAAAAATCAGAATGTTTGAACAAAAAACAGTGCATTATTTGAGATATTTTCAGAGATGATAAGAATGAACCAAGCAGACTACAGTCTGCTATAGAGCCTGAGAGAAGAAACACACTCCTTTTAAGCCTAGCTCTGACACATGCTCCATGGCCATGGGTAGTCTCTGCCTTCACTGCCCCACTCCTGCATGAAAAATCTGTGCTTATGTCATTGAGATTTGGTGGCATTTGTTATCAAGAGGAAACAGTTTAAGTTAACCTATTTATTTTACATTTTTTCAAAACATGTAACTCTCTGAGAGAAATTTTATCAATAAGTATAAAGCCAAACAATTTAGTGAGTAGATTATTCTGCTAGAGGACTTGTTATGAATTTATAGGATCTGTAATCTTTATAGAGAAATATTTGTTCAATACGTACAGGAACACCATCTAAACCAGGAAATCCTGGGACTCCAGTTGGGCCCTAAGAACAGGTGAAATATGAAAAAACAAAGTTGATGAGGTTATTAACTCTTAAAAAGAATGAAAACCAAGAATATGCGGTATTATATAGCAAGAAACAAAAAAACAGTCTTGTTTGAAATATGAATCAAAAGCCGCAATTTTCAGCAATTAAATATCTGAAAAAACTTCTACAGGCCTAGCAGAAGACTAATACCAACAGTTACTCATGTAACAGGTGCTACAGTACAGGACAAATGTCTAATACTCAATATCTAATAGTCATTCAACATCCAAAGGTTATAAAATGACAGAGAACGGGAAGTTGACTGTAACTTATAAAATATTTCTGTATGTAATTTCACAATCCAGCTCCTGCTTTGATAATACCAGCAGTTCAATTTTTGTTTACAGCATTTACATTTCAGGTGTGCTAGATACTGACATTAGTGATTTCACTCTGAGATCTGTCAGTTTGGACTACTAAAACTAGTATGAAGTACTAAGAACCAGGGATTGTACAGATATGAAAGATATGAATCTGATCTGCAATTTATACTCTATAAGTGGTAATAAAATTCTGTTTAGTCCAACGCTTTTAAAAGCACCATACTGCTCCCTCCAGCTCCACATTTCTACACCTTCTTTGAGGTTAAGGAGGATGACATGGTATGTGACAATCAGAGTCTGTCTGTTCATCATATCGTATGTCTTTTGACAATCCTAATTTTGCAATCCACAGCAAAATATCTCCTGAAATATTTTTTCAAGAATTAATTTTCTGTAATTAACTTCTGTGAGAATTTTGTGTGAGCAAGAGTATGGTTTGGCAAATTCTTTTTGGTCATTCAGGTTCTGTTTCACTTATCACCATTTAACATTGCATACTGTATACACCTAAAAGAGCTGTCTGTGGTGTTTCCTACCTTATCACCTTTTTCTCCAGCTGGCCCAGGCCTCCCATTCTCACCTCTCTGTCCTTTCTCCCCTGGCAGACCAGCTGGTCCTGTAGATCCCAAGGCCCCAATTGGACCTTGAGCTCCCAGATCACCAGGCTGACCCTGAAAAGAGTCCAAAGAAGTGAATGACTACTGCTGTAACCCCCACAGCAATTCAGATGACTCTGTGGATAAAACAAGGCTTACAATGTATAAATATTTATGATTCAGAACAGCTTCTGGACAGCCTGCAAAACTGTCCCATGCATAATGTGCTGTAGGAACACGACCTTCAAGTTTAACAACTTGCTCAAGGTGATCACTGCTTTTCACCTTCATCAGGTCTCCAAGACCACCTCTCTGAGATGCTTGGGATAACCTGCAAGTCTTCCTGGCTCCACCAATTTAAGTATCACCTTTTGCAAGCTTAGAACAACAATGAGCATTTGTTTTCCCACCAGAAAAATGAGGACTCATTTTAGACAAAGGGACTTTGTACACAATTAGAACAAATCAAACAAGTTCCCTCTTTAAGTCATGATATGCCAATTATCTTAAGTTTTGCTACTCATGTTTTTCATAATCACCATCATATCTTAGTGCCTCATTTAAAACCTGTGAAGCTTCCGGGAGAAAAAAATAGTAGTTATTAGCTAATATATTTACAGTAAATACCAATTTTACCAGATTGTGTTAAAAGGGGTTGGGAGGTTGAAGAATGTAATTTATTTACAAATGGCTCTAAAGTTAGTATTTGTAACTTCATTACTGTACAGTTTCCATAGACTTCTATTAATGTTTCCAAGGTAATATACATTCTCCTGAAGAAAAATTACTTCCCATGCCAACTGGACTTTTCAGTCTATAACACTAGTGTGGAGCTGTTTCAGATGTGTTGCAGTTTTTGTGCTGCTCAACAACTATGCAATCATAGATTCAAAGTGCTTTCTTTGCATAAATAAAACAAGCTTTCTAATCAGGCTTCACATGTGAGCTGTCTACACTTCCACCCCACAAAAATCTGTTTATTTGCAGGTCTTTATTTCTCTTACAAATATTTTTCATTTTATATCATTATCCTTGTTTACCTGTAACTTGTTCTGTTTCCAAACTGAATACTGTTTTGCTTTCTTTTCAGACTTCATCCATTAATTATAATAACTATAATTAATTATATTAGTTACACAGTATGTATAATCAATCAATAATTTATTGTAGTATAGAATTAATTATTATAATTAATTACAATCCAGTACTTTAAAAAAGAGCTAAATGGAACCCCATACATTCCTGAGAAAACCATATAGCTTTAGGACCACTTGAGGGCAGTAAAAGATATTTCAGTATTCACAGAAATAACAGATAATATATCTTCACTTTTATGAATGGATTGAAGGAAGAAAAGAAAGATGGAAATAAAAGATGATTGTAAGATATGTAGCTTCAGGAAGCAAAATAACTGAATGCTTGCTTCTCAGTGTAAACATTTCATCAGGCTGAATCTGTCTGGACAAAATCTTTTGAATTATAAGCAGGGACTTAAGCTTCTTTTACTTTTTATTTATTTTCTAACTGTCTTTTTAAAATCAGTGTGATTTGACAGTTGGACCAGTGAAAAAATGTATGGTATGCATCATTTAATCAAATCAGCAAAGCAACAGAGAAGGTAATTTACTACCTGTTTGGACAAGAATGTACTATAGGTTCATGCCCCAGTGGAAGTAGGCCTGGATGCACTGGCCCTTAAGCTACGAACAGGAACTTAGTCCAGAGGCTGGGAAAAGAAGTCCTACACTTAGAATAAAGGACCACATGAAGAATTCTCATACGAGTCATGTTCCATTTATCTTTACTTGCTCCTCTCACTTCAGCCTTGATCCTGCTTCCAGAGAAGTCACTGGCAAAAAATCCAGGGCAGAATCAGTATGTTGTCTTTTCTAACAGTTAAAATTTTTGTGATACCAGAATTTCAGCAGTGTAAAACATGATGCAAATTAAGGACTACTGATATTAAAAGCTGATGATTCTGAATCCTTGTTAACAGTGAATGGACAGTCAGGATTCTGGGTTTTGAGTGTTTGCTTGCATGAACAGTTGCAGCCTTTCTACTGGCAGTGTCTTGCTCATTCTATGTTAGAATGAATTTATTAATTGAAGTATTTCTAATGCAGGTATTCTGCCCTTTAAATTATTGAAAAAAAAATAACTGAACAACCATTTTAATTAAAGCATCATTTTGAGACAAGTGAAATTAGACTAATAATAAAATACAACAGTTTGAACCATTAACTTTACTGGAAATGGTATGGCTTTGTAGTTCTCTAAACTAGCTATTACCTTGCAAAATGCATCATTCATCAACAGTAAAAGTATAAGATGTTTTGCACTAATTTTTTAATGCCTTTGTCTTTGATGACAACAGGTTCCTGCACCAACTTCTGTATTTTTAATTAATAGTGCGTATGCTCTGCATTCACGAGTTGAAAAATTTCAAAACATGTTATATCCTTTGGACAGTTAAGAAACATGATTTTTACTGCACTCAGAAAAAAAAAGCTGTGATACTGTAGGCATTCTATGGTAGTTATTATAATAAATAAACACTTCCAGGACATGTAGTCCTTTAGGTTGATAAAATGTCTTCATTTGCTGCTATCCTGTGAATTTAATTGACTCCATGGTCTTCAGCAGAAGGTAGTGAAGTCATAGAACAGAGTCACTGAATTCAGAATTCACAATGGGTTTGGCAGCTGATACAACTTTAGCATGCCATGTGAAGCTGATGGATTCTCTCTCTTTCTTTCAGCTCAAAGACTGATAATGACTGGAGCTTTGTTAAGACCAAACTGATACCATGCCATAACATCTATTATCACATCTATTATTTGTGCCCATCCAATGTGACTACCACAGCATTACAGTCTCAGGACAGCTGTAAAAATAAAGAGGATGAAGGTAGTCATGCTCATGTGGAAATGACAAATTAGCTCAGATAAAATGAACAGAATATTATGCCCGCTCTGCCATCTGATGCCAATAAATTCTTCTAGGTTTTCAGTGCCTTGTTAATTGTCTAGGTCAGGAGCTACCATGCCAAGAATAGGGTCTGTTATTTTAGCATATCCTGGGCTTGACCTGCAGTAAGAAATTGACTTTAAGCAAAACAAGGCTATATTATTTTTTAATTAACTATGCTTCCTAAGACTAAGACTTCAAAAACTTCAGAATCATGCAACAAAACATTTAATGCTGTTTGGGAAAGGCAGTGGTCAAGGTTATCTGGAATTAATTTCTTTTGATGCATGAGACTGAAGAGCACCTGATTTTCAGAGTGCCTTGAGCACTTAACTGTCTCAAGCACAATGTTTTAAAGGAGTTTTCATTGGAAATAAAAACACTTCATGCTACTCAAGTGAATTGTCTTGCTTCTCATTATCAATAAAGTCGAAAGAAGCCCAGTTACCACCTTCAATGAGGACAGTACCCTATGTTGCAGGCTATGGAGATGTACCAGTGATTTGTGAAATGCACTTACCTTCTGTTCATAAGAACAAAAGTAAAAATGCCCAGCAACTCCATACAGATTGTAGGCAAATAATACAGCAACCCTTTCCACTGTGCACTGGACTCTGGCTTTTAACCAGTCTTTCTCATTTCACCAGGAGCAGGACAGAGCAAGAAGGAAATTAAAGCAGTCTGTGGGCAAGAGAGGAGTGCTCACGAAGGCATTTGAAGAGATGCTTTATTTTGTAATTTGCTTAGTGAGGTAGGGGCATCTAAGCTCTAAGCTCCACCCATGTCCTCTCCCCTTTTGGAAGAGCTGGGGAATTACACAGCAAAGCCACAGCTTCCAGGGCTTGGAGGGGTGTCCATTCTGGGAAGATTCTACTTCTCACTGTGTAAGACTAGAACCAAACTAATTTTCACTGTAATTCAAGGCTCAAAAAACCCAGAACAAATCCTCTTCTAAATATAAACCTGATTAAGATGAGATAAATCTGAGAAATCACACAATTTGGCATCAAGTTCTGTCTCTTGTCCTTAATAGACCAAATTAGATCATTTATTTTTCATGAATTTTTAGCCAATAATTTAGTAAATGCAATAATAATACTTAGAACTTGACTTTTTATAGAATTGTAGAATCATTTGGGATAGAAGGGATCTAAAAGATTAAGTAGTTCCAAACTTCCTGCCATGCTTACGAACACCTTCCACTGGACCAGGTCACTCAAAATCTCATTCAATCTGGCCTTGAACGCTTCCAAAGATGAGGCATCCACAACTTCCCTGGGCAACCTCATGACTCTGACAGTAAATAATTTCTTCTTCATATCTAATCTAAACTGTGTTTCAGCCTGAAGTCATTACCCCTTGTTCTGTCACTACACGCCCTTGTAATTAGTTTATCTTTCTTGTAAAGAATTTAAGATTATTTTAGAATTTTAAACTATTGGAAAATTTAGCAACTTATCATACTTAGCAACTTTTATTATATTTTTCAATGATATAATATGATACAAGAACAAAGCACCTGATGATGCAGCTTAGTGTTCAGCGATACTTCACAGAAGCACAACAAATCACAGGGAAGTGGGGAAAACATCATTCACAATGTATACTTAGGTTTGTGTTTTAACCCTGTGGGACTATGAAAAGACAAACTATCCAGTAAGCCAGTGGGTGTCACTATTGTGCTAAACAAACTCAACAAATCATAATTTAGCACTGAAACTTTCAACTGCTAATGGCTGAAAGCAGAGAGCTACAAATAGAGCATAGGTGTTACAGAAATAGACCACAAATAATTAACATCAGCATAGCTAATAAAATAAAATTGAGTTTTGCTCTCTACCATTTTATTGAAACAAGTCACTGTTGACAATTTTTGGTTGATTCAAATCTGTAAAAAAGAATGATTTTGTAGAGTTTTATCTTGCTTGATGTGGAAAAGCTTGGCAATCTGCAGCAACTGAGAAAAAACACCATTTTCAGTATGGTAGGACAGGTGAACCAAGAGTATTAAGAAAAGAAAGACGTTCAAGAACAAAAGGAGGGATAAGTAACAAGATCAAAACCTCTGAAAATTTGAAAAATGTCTAATATGAATAATGCTAATTTACAGATGCTGTAGCTGGGCATCCTATATGATGAACAACCTCAAAGAGACCTTGCAGTGATTGGTGTGATTCTCCTTAGAGACTACAGTGGTTCTGTTCCTATTCCATATTCTGGTAAGCAAGATCCAGTTCAAATCCTAACTTCTGCAGTCAGAGAACTGCCTACTTCTCTGCCCAGTCACCAAAAAAAAAAAAAAGAAAAGTGTGGTCTGCTTCAGATACAGATTTAGGGGTCTCATCTCTCTGGGTCTGTTTTATAGAAAAACATAATATGGTTCTCAGTGAATGTAAGTGAAATGTATAACTGGTCTCAGGAAACTTCTGCTTTAAAACTTACAGCGAATGTACTGCGGAAAAAAAGATCAACAAGTAGGAGGAAAATAATGGTAGAAATCTGGATTTCCTCAGATGCTAGTGTACATACATCTCTGATGGTGAATTTGAGATGAAGCAGAAGGATTTTACATACTTATTTCCTGATTGTGCAACTTGAAAATTCAAATACAAGTACTGGATATTCCATGTGAATGACAGACTGCCACTGCATACTGACATGCAAAAATCTATGTTTTAATATATACCTCTTACTTCCCAAAACAGACAGATTTTGCAAAATTTCCAGAGATAGTGCATTTTAAGTATGTTTACACTGTACTGTAAATTGAACTCAGATAACCCATGGAACTAAGGAAATCTGGCAACTCACAAAATTTACTGGGGAGATGTTACAACAGAAGCAGTGCCAGAGTATTGACTTACGGATAACTTTGCTCATTCTTACCCCAGGGCAGTGCATTCTTGTCCTGCAGTGACTGATACCAGCTGACTTCCTAACCTACCTGTGACACCCAAGTGACTCAGCATCTCTTGTGAATGCTTACTCCTTACATCTGAAGTGTCAGAAAGTGTAAAACCCTCCTCTTAGATTTCTGTTTGCTGCATTCTCCCCTAAACTAGGACAAAAATAAGCCTCTTGCTTCATCTGCAAAAGAACAAACATCGGTCCTGCTGAGTTATATTTATTATTCACTTTGATCCAGGCATTTCACATGATCCCATAGAAGCCAGATCAGGTTGGGTCATGAATAGATGCTTGCTTCCCAAATCTACTTAACTAAAAACAAAGCCAACGGAATTGAATAGGATCAAACTCTGGGGTCAGCACAGGACAGGTTTACAATCGGTCACTGCTAACAGCAAACATTTTTTTAACTATCTGAATTCTATTAGAGCAGCCAGTATTTTTGGAAGCTGGTGATACAACACTGCAAGAGTTTTCTAGGAAACAACTTTCCAAAGTAGAAAAAGAGACTGAAATGGTGGAAAGGTTTTACTAGGTCTTTAATGAAAACTGACATCACAGACTTTACAGCCTACCAAAAAGGAAGAGGGGAAAAAAAATCTAAGAAGTCAGGTAGAACACTTACTGCCATATGTACTTTCATTAATGATGTTTTGCCTCATTTATCTGCTCTACAGATGAAATTTTTAGGTATAACAGCACACAGTATGGGCAAAGAGATTTAGCGACATGTTTTAATGGTGTCCTATGGAAGAAAGAGTCATTTTGAGTATTGACATGAGATCAAAAGATAAACAGTATCATGTAAGACTAACTCCAACAAGACTGTAATCCCAAGTGAACAAAAGTCAAAGTTTCATTGTGATGTGAACAATTGTAATGATATACTACTAGCAGTAGTGAATAAAATGTTTTTTTCAGACAGTGAGTTCTTACTAATGAATAGAAGTGCAAATCTATTTATTGCACAGAATTATATGTGGTTGAGAGAATTAAAAATGGCAGGTACACAAGCTCTTCTAAAACCCAATAGAGCAACTGATGCATAGCTATAATGTTTTTATTTAAACATTAAATGAAAGTTTAGCTACTTGCTTCTACTTTTTTTTCAACTTGCCCAGTATCAATACATTCAACTACAGCCATGGCAGTTTCATTTTCTTATTCCCATGGTCAGCTTCTCTCTAGCTAAACCTCAATTATCATTAACTTGTCTACTTATAATAAAGAAGGCTTTTGATATTGAAATTTAAAATATTTTCAAATGGGCACATAGAAAGCAAAGTCTTAATACCAAAAGTTCTGAATATTTAGGCTTGTGTACTGTACAATGCCAAGGGCTTTTAATAACCATTTATTTCTTACAATTTTAAGACAGGATTGAGGAAGATGCAAAACTGAGGAACCAGCCTCAGAGCAGGATCCAGACAGAAAAGCAGATAAAGCAGATGTTTTGCATTCTAGACAGCTAACAATAAGATAAACCAATCTTTTATTTTGTAATGGGGAGTCTCCACAAAAGCTCAGAGAGCAAAGTTAGTGTGTCAGAGTGTAAAAGCAGAACACAGCAAAGTTTTAAAACCAAAAGAATTGTAGTATGAAAGAAGAGATTAAATAATCCTAAAGAAAATTATTCACCACCATACTTTAGTATAGAAAATATGTGCAGTAATCTACGTGAAGCAGTGTTTAGATAAACCATGTTTCATGGAGGGTCTGAAGAGCACTTCTGTTTCTAGTACATTGATTAATATAAATGACTGCATGAAATATCAAGTAATATTACATTGGAGATACTTTATCCATTATCCATCAGGGTACATGTATATCCTTACTTCAGAGCTTTTTCAGAAAAAGGTACAATTCTCAGACTTACAGTTGCACAACAATATTCAATTAATTTTGAAATGTTTATTACACTTCTCTTTAGCACTCTAGGTCCAGTTCCTTGAATTATTTCGAAAACTAACTGCAAATGCACAAATCACAGTACAGTTTACCAGTGATGAGGACAGCCTAGAAAGAACCAGAACAACTGCAGGAGGTATTTATTATTGACTGATTATGGGTATGTAATTCAGAACTTCCAGTCTACTGAGTGAGAAACCAAATCAGGGAAATTCTCCCTAGTTTGAAAGTCAGTTGTTTTTAACTGGCACTTCAGATCAGGTTTTTGGTATCCAAAACAGTCTGTTCAGTAGCACTGAGAGACACTGCAGTGGTACCAGTCAAAATACTTTTCCTAGGATGCCTTTTTGTTAGCACAGTGTTACAGAGATATACCCATCCTAGGCCTCTATTATGAAAATCCTACAGCATGGGGGACTTTCACATAGACATAATCCTGGAGGATTAGGATAGGATCCAAGGACACCAGGGCAGTGATCATGACACAGCAAAGCGTGCAGCTAACTGCAGAAGCACAGGAAGAAAAAGGTGTGTCTTGCTTTTCTGGCAACTCAGGTTGTACACAAAGAAATGGGGCATGTGGCTCTTCCAAAATTCATCTACCATGTTCAACCCTTTTAAACCCAAACTTAAACATTAGTACTTTGGCAGAAAATAATCTCCATCACTGACAATTTTTCAGTTGATCCCCAATCAGGACATACGTATATATATGTATATATATATATAACTTTTGTATGTATATATAAGATTTTCCTCACATAATGTTTAAATTATTTGCTATCTCTCTGCATAGGGATGTGTTCTGAGAAAGAACAGCCAAGACAAACAAGTCATCACTGGACATATTTCTGTTAGCAATTAGCAACATGCACAGTTACTATAGCATGTAATGTGAAAATGCCTTAGAGTTTTATAATTATTCTTAAGACAAAGAGAATTTGTTTCTTTTCTAAAGTTAGTATCTTGAGTAAGATAAAAATTCTGCAAACATTTTTAGTCACCTAACCAAAATAAGAAGTAAATAAGTTCTCATAAAATTAGAGAATGGCAAAGATATTCTCTTTCAACCAGCCCCTTAGTAGAAAACAAGCATAATTTCTATACTTTACATGTATTAGGAATTACATCTAATTCTTACATTGATTTCAAAGAATCATTAATAAAAGAAAGGTACCATTATTAGTACAAACCCAATTAGAAACAAAATTCTTTACAATCTTAGGTTTCTTCTGTGACTGCTGTACTTGATACCAGTGACAGAATTATGCTAGTTTGTCAGATGTGTTTACATCTGAATATTGATTTATTGATTGATTTTCAGGAATAACAATGTGCACAAATGAACAGTATTTACAACAGTTCTAATTAGTTCTAATCACAACTTACCCTTGATCCTTTCTCTGGAAAGCACCGACAAACTGAACAATCCTGTCCCCCACATGGATCAATATAAGCATATCCTCCCTACAAATTGAAAGGTTATGGATTTATCAATGCACAACAGACAACAATTACATCAACAAATATTTTCAGCTAATATAACAAATATTAGCTAATTAAATTACTTTCAAGGCAAAAGATCTCTCATCAACATAAACATGCTGGCAAGGTAGAAGCAGTAAGTAAAATCTTATTACTTGCTGCTGTAGAAGGTGGAAGACCTTAATTACAAGTTATGTTCCATAATACTAAATATTACAGCCAAATATAACTTAGGAAACCAACTGCATCTGAAATAAATTTTAACAGAAATAAATTTTAACAGAATCAGAATTTAGTTTGCGGTAATGTAAAATCTCTAATTCATCACATTGTTTTAGGAGACTGTTCAACTACAATGAAATAATAAAAGGCAAAACAAGGTGAAGGAGCAAGAAGTTCACTCAGAGATAAGACTTGAATTTAATTCTTGTCTATTAAATGAAATGAAGAATATGCATGGTGTAATTATGCATTGCCTACTATTAATTTACTTATTTCTTGTATTAAAAATTTATATTATTTTCCTTTTAATAGCAAAGAACTAACTGTTTTTTCATCAAATTACAATAAGAAAAAAAAATAATATTCAAGTGGAAATGAAAACACAACAAAACATAAATTCAGTAGATCTTCTGTGAGGTAAATTAACTTGACTTCATTGTTCTTTTCTATTTCTCCAAATATAGTAATAAACACACATAATACACACTTATAAACTAAGTTGGAATGTCCACTAAATAACACTCTTTCCAGTAAAACTGTGTAAATTATCAAAGATATTTTTAAAATAATTTGAAAAAGGAGGTAAAAGATTTAAGAATAATGTAAGTAAACAAGTAAATGGTGATAAAACAAATATTTCTGCAGTGTGGGTTTTTATTATTGTCAAGGTCAAGATTGTTTTGTTACTGGTTTTACTACCCAGCAGAACACTATAGGCTCCTACTTCAGTGTTTCAAGGATAAAACACTGACAAATATTAGATAAGGAGGAAAAATTCTGTTCTATCTATAACATTTTTAGAATATCTAGAATTCCCAAACCTCAGAACAAGAGGGTATGATGGTCTCTCTCACAGACTACTTGTCTTTCACACACTGCATTTCCCATGAAATTACTAATCTACTCCACATTAGTCTCTCATGGAGTTGTCAGAATCCTGCCTCTCCTGGAATGTCAATAGAATACAAGTTTCCAATACCAGAACTATTACCCTTTCTTCTGATTAAATAGTTATTTTTTAAAAAAAAATATTCCCATCCTTGATAGTTCAAATAAAAAAGGATAAGTTTGGGTATAAAAAAAAAAACAAACAACAAAACTATAAAAAAAAAGAGCTTCTAAATATTTGAAAGCATACAAAGAGGATGGACTTCAAAGAAGTTTCATTGAGGGCATTGCAAACATAAGAGTAATATGAAGGCCAGTATAGAGAGGATAATAAATTAGATATTGGAACTATATTATATGTGAAATTTTGGCTTCAGAGAGAGGGGACTGTCCACAGAAGCCAGTTTAAGATCTAGGCTGGCATTCAGAGCAGGATGGAAAGCTACAATTGACATGTGGCATAATGCAGAACCATCAAAGAGACTTCATAAGGAAGGAGACAGACCCAGTGAACAAGGGAGGGTTTTCTACATGCAGTTTTCCAAAAAGCACTTCAAGAAGCCAGAATTAGAATCTAGGAAAATCCAGAGCATAGAATTGCAAAATAGATAAGCTGAGTAGTAAAAAGGAAAGTCAGAATGGCAGAAATATGGAAAGGAACATTACAGTTTTCCCACAGAACTTTTCGTCATTTTGGTGCATGAGGTGCTACTTGTTTGAACTCTGCCATTCTATCTCTCACCTGCCTAAAGTAAATATTAATATCACTTACCCCATCAATTCCTTGAGCTGAAAAAACAATCAGCAGCCACCTGATTTAAAAGAAGGAAACTAAATTAGAACTACACTCACAACATCAAACCTTCACAAAAATTTGCCTGGAGAAAGTGAGAAGTGATCAAGTGTGCACATGATTAAGTCCTATTTGGGGTGACTATATAGTATTTTTATAAGGGGTTCACACCATCAAAATGGCCTCCCACACTGTAAATATTTGTCTTTTTGGATTTGTGAGACTGAGGACAGACAGACAGGCATGAAAAAGACTGTCTAAAAGTCATTATAATTCCCCCTTGTAATGTATTTTCAATCCCACAATTACAAAGGGCCAGAGAAGAACTATTCCAGAGATATTTCTCCATGGACACCATGAGGTGAAGACTGAGTAGAGATGGGAATGATCTGCATCTACCTTAAAATCAGTTAGCTGGTGCTGTTTTCTTTTGCTTAGAGAAAGAGGGCAAAAGAATGTAGAGAGGAAAGCCACATTCAGAATAGCCACATGATTCCAGAGCAGCTGCTGGGGAAGACCAGCTCCATGCCAACCATTGCTAGTGAGGGTTTGTAAAGTTTACAAAAAAAACCCCACTAAAATAAAAAGGTAGCCCAAAATTTCTACAGCAATACAGAAAATAAGCATTCTTTTAAGTTTTTATTAGTGCTAATATTATTTTTACTAAGAACTAAGGTGCTTATTTCATTACATGAAAAGATAAATTAGATACAGCCATACCATACAGACTGCTTTGTACTATTCTCCAGGCTACACTGATGCCTATTTCAAAATTACTCCAACTTTGCAATTATCTAGGCATTTCTTATTACTGTTAAATTGATAGATAAGAATATATCTCAGTGAATCTGGTTAAAAAACGTAGTGATCTGTAAAACTCACCAGGCAGCTGTGATAAGCCACTTAATCCGTTCAAATGAATCCTTTGTTAATGCCATTCCCGCTGATTGAGGATTTGTATATGCAGCACTTTTTTTTTTTCTTTAAATGGCAGGTCTTCTCTTTCCTTCTGTTTGTGGATGATCTATAAACACTGTTCCATACTGGTGTTGTTTTCCCCTCTGAACCTGTTTATATTAAAATATACCTCCAATGTACACATGAATAATTACTGGACAACCAAAAACAAGTCTTAACCATTTGTATGTGTTAAACTGCAGAGCTTTGTGTTGGTACTACATTATATTCTTCCTATTCAGGCCACATTTTATTTTATCAGCAATCCAATTATTTCAAGGGGATCATAATGAAACTGCAGATCAACATAAAAAGGGGTACAATATTTCAGTGTTTAAAATAATGAACAAAAAGCATCTTGCATCATTATTTCTTAAAAAGTTTTCATAGCCACCATTTTAGTTAAAGGCATTAAGACAAAAGATGCAACACCAATAAATAGTAAGAAACCTAATGAACTTTAAAAAAAACCCAAACCCAAGAAATTATTTGCTATGGTTTTAAGACCAGACTGAGCAGCAGCATCTTTTGCAAACTGGACTGGACCACTCTGTGCCAGCATCTGAGCAAAGGAGGACCACTCTGAATGAAGAAAAAAACATATGCATTTCAGCTAAGAGTTCTACCCCTATGAATGGACAGATGACAAATTGGACACATCACCTAGAGTTTTTTAGCTTTAATTTTAGAGCTTCTTTTTCTATAGCTTTTGACAGGATTTAGGAAACTGGAAGCTCTGTGTGCAGGACTCACCAGGGGCCTCCACTATCCCACACAGTCAAATTTTGCATACATAAATTGCATATGTAATAGATAACTGGCATCCATAATGCATCCCTGACCTATGACTTAGGTACAACAGCAGTTTTATTTGTTGCTCTGATCTTTTTGGAAACTTGAGCTTCACAAATCCAGAGACATGGCCAGGTCATGAGCAAACTTTACATCCCCAAATAAAAAAAAAAAGCTGCAATCCTTTGTAATAAGGCATGTCTGACAAATGAGCCACACTGGTTATTTCAAACTGAGGGTTTAAGGGCTGGGCATCTCCTAGGTTAGCACAGATTATCACAGGCTTCTGCTTTTTAGCACTCTAGTATTCCAAATGTGGAATAATTTTGAGGAGACTGAACACTGACTAGAGTGAATGGCCAGGGGTTTGCTTACTTTGGAGAAGTCTCTTGAGTAGGCAAAGACACTCAGCTCCTGAGCAGGGAGTAAGGATGTGAAGTGCAGCAAACTGGCTGCTCTCTGATAGCTGTTCAGGCAGCAGCCATGTGTTTGTTAAACACGTGAGGGTACAGTTCCTGAAACATTACTGTTTTGCTTTCTATTAATTGGATAGTCTAGCATCTTTCTAACCAGAACTGATCTATAAATAATATTGACTCCTGTGTGTATGCACAGTATATCCAAATCCCACAGTACTAAGAGGAGACTTTGGAAGCTGCTGTGCACTGAATGATGAATAAATAGCCTAAAGGCAGCCAGTCCAAGCTGCCAGATAGCTCCCTATATGTACTGTACAGTACACCATTCATCTGTCAAATTCTTACAGTCTTGCTGTGCCCCAGTTCCCCATCTGTAAGAAAAGAAAAAAATAACAACATCCCTACTAAAAAAAATAATATTCCAACAGCATTCCTAACTCACTGATTTTTTACATTAGTAATTGTGGTTGTTTTGTATAAATGTGTGTCTACTACCTTATCTCTAACACCAGTACTTCTCATGTTAAATTCCAGTAGTAGATACTATTTCTCCTACATGGTCACCATCAATCAGGCCTGAAAACAAGGGAATTCTTTTCCTTTCTCTCCATAACTTGCTGTCTATACCAGCTTGCTCTCACAGATGTTGGATATTTTAATGTCAAGTTGTTTTAACATGTTGCTACGTACAAGATCTTTGGTACTGAAGAAAATGCTCACCTCTTCCAGAGGCATGTTCTTATTGCTACTACCAAACTTTTTGGAAAAGGAGCTTCTGGTAATCATCTTTCACAGCAGATTTCATAGGAGTTTGACAGTATGGTCTACTGAGATCCAGCTTTACTCTTGTGCCTGTCAGAGAATCTGTTTCACAATGCTCTGTGGCTGCTTTTCTGCTCATGAAAGCCTGTAGCTTTATATTTCATGAATACTACTAAATTTATATACATTTATTAGATAGTTGCTTTTACTCTATCACTTCTAGTGCAAATAAAACCTGTAGCACGGGATTTCCTGTATAGCATCCATGAACACTCCAGACAAAATAAGGCTTCTGTGGCTGGCACTGCCAACATGCTTTCTAAGTTTGCACCTTCTCAAAACAGCACTCTATACTGGTGAAAGATTACCATGAGCATGTAGCACCTCTGTCAATAACATAAATGTGATAAACTTTACACATCGCCAACACTTTACAAATCGCAACTCCATTCGCAAAAGCTTTTTATCATATCACATGGAAACCCTGGGGAGACTGCTTTCCATTTATGCGGTGGGGCAGCACTCCCACTCTGGGAATTTCCTCTGTCTCATTAAGAAAACATTCGGGGAGAGGAGAGCGATGCTGAAGGAACTCCCGCCCGTGCTCGGGAGCGCCCCGGTAGCGGTGGGATGGCTCTGGGGGCCCCGGCTGCCGCCACCGCCGCCTTTCCTGGTACCGCCTCGCTCCCGCGCGGTGTCACCGTGCCCTTCTCCCCGCCGGGACCCAGGGCCGACCCCGCTCCGTGCGAGCGCAGCCCGCGCCTCGTTCGGACGGTGCCCGGGGCTGGCCGCGGCCCCGCTCCCGCCGCGCAGCCCCGCGGTTCGGGCGGGCCCGCCACCTGCGCCCTCACGGCGGCGCGGGCGGGGGACGGAGCCAGCCGGGAACCCGGGACACCTCCCGCTGTCCCGGGACGGGGCTGCCCCTCAACGCGCTGCCAGCCCCGTCCCGAGGAGCGCCAGGTGCCCCCGCCCGGGGCTGCCCGTCCGCGGCGCTCACCTCAGCTCCCAGGCGGGAAAGCCCCCGGCACCTCGCTCACTCCATGCCCGCTGAGGACGGACGGACGGGCGGCGGCTGCCAGCGGTGCCCAAGGCAGGACACACGGGGGGGTGAGGGGGTGGAGGAGAGGGGTGGCCAGGGCGGGGCCGCGACCCGGGAGCGCCGAGGCGGGTGCGGAGCAGGAGCCCTCAGGCCAAAACCCACAGGAGGCGGGCGGGGGGGGCAGAGTCGAAGCGCCCCGGGACGCCGCGCAGGCAGCGCCGAGGGGGGGATGGCCGGCGGGGGCTGCTCCGGCCGCCTGGCGCCGGTGCTGCTGCTCGCCCTGCTGTGGCCGGGCCGCGCCGCGGCCGAGGTGAGTGAGCGCCGGGACGGGGCGGTGGCGCGGGGTCCCGCGGAGGCTGCGGCGGACCCTGGGGCAGAGCGGGCTCGGCTCCTCGCTCCCCGAGGACACCGCACTGCGTTGGCCGCTGGTGGGGAAGGAAAGATGAGTGCGTGTGTTTCAAATGATGCGCCTCGTATGCACGCCCAGGCAGGGCAGGGCGAGGCGAGGCGAGGTACGTCTCGCCCAGCTGCGGGGCACCGCTACCCGGAGACCGCTGCCGGGCGGGGATGAGGACGGGAAAGGAGGCCCTGCACGGGGCACCGCGTCCCCGCTGGCCTCAGGAGCTTCCCACCCTTCTAGCTGAGGGGACGGCACGGGGTGGGATGGGGGCTCCGTCCCGCCAGCAGCCTGGGAGGCGGCTGCGGAGGCCCGGCCTGCGGCACAGGGGATCGGACGGCCAGGACGGAGCGGTGTGGGAGTGGCTGGTCCCTGAGGCAAACACCTCCGGAGCGGCGCTTGCCGTCTGGACCACCTGTGCCACCTTCATTGCAAAATCATCTTACAGATTGTCTTTCAGGCTTAATGACGAGCGTCCTTCACCGTTTGGTCAATAAATTTTCCTAGGTCATATTGTAGTCTTTTCTGTGCCTTTCTCTAGTGTCTGGTTATAACATTTGGACTGTACATTCCCAGCTGGGAGAAGAGCAATCAGCTGTGAGGGTACACGGGTTGGTGTAGCTTTCAACACTTCTGGAAGTTACCAAACAGAAAACTGCCGGTTTTGGTAAATTTCTGGCAGACATCAGACACACGAAATTGACAGTTTTAAAATTTCTGATAAACCTAGAACACAATAAACTGATAGTTTTAGTAAATTTCAAGGTCCTTCTCCAATAATAGTCAACAATGTTAAATTTTCCTTGCATGCAGGAGTAAAGCTCTAACACTACATGAAAATCTTCACTGCCTCTCAAAACATTTTGAAGGTCACCTTTATAAGAAATAAATGTGATCTTGTACTTCGCTGTTGCTAAAGCAGAGCCACATTTTGCTATAATTATCTGAAGCAGTCTAATTAGTAATAATGTTTCTTCTAAACTCATGCAGCTCTTTCACTCACCCATTCTGGGTAGAGTGTCTGGAAACAGCATAAGCGCCTCACCCGTTATGTTGGGGTTTTTTCATGGCACTCTAACTCGACTGGCAGTCAAGTTTAGTAATTTAACAAAGATCTAATTGTTTTATTTGTAATGGAATTTAAATACCTCTTAGTTCTTATGTAGAACAGATGTACCAGATCTATTTGCAAAGTACGTGTTTTCTGCAGTTTTTTCAGGCTCCATCTAGAGCTGATGCTTATTGTAAAGCAAGATGTGGAAGATTAACTCTTAATCATTAGCTCTTAATCATTAACACTTAATCATTAACTCAAGACCTGTCTCTCCCTTCTGCCCAGTTTTCTGATTTTTGTTCCATTCTCCTCTTCCTCTGTGGATATCTGCCATCCATGTGGATCCTGCCATGTCCTGAAGAGGTGGATATTATCATGTGGGCTTCTGGATGGCTTTTAGCAAGCTCAGGCTGTGTTCCAGGAGTGCCTCTGCCCGTCCCACAGCACACACACACTTTCTAAGCCTCTCTTTTGTCAGTTTTAGCTAAACTCCTAATTAAATATTAGCGGCTACTGTAATTGACAGGAGATAATTGATAAATCATTGCATCTTGACTAAACTGTTCATTGCAAAGAAGTAGGTATAATTAATGTTCTAAAATAATTCTACACTTTCATATGAAAATAAATTGATGTTTGACCAGCCAGCAATACTTTTGCTGTTTGCATCAATTAAAAAGTGTTCCAACATAGAAAATTTCAGGTGTAGTTTATTTCTGAAGACAGGAAAGCAAATTGCTCATTTGTGCCTGCTGCTGTTTATACAGCAATTTTTAGTCCTCGCAGCTCTTCATGGAGTCCAGATTTCTCTGCCCTTAGGAGGGTGAACTTTCTGGCACCTGCTAAGGAGTATTATTGTCTGCTGTTGGACACTGGCATGGTCTAATCACATCTTCTGAAAACTCAGTAGAAGTAGAAGCTTCTTTGATGAGCTTTCTTCTTCCTTGACTTCTAATACTGGTGTTACGATTTTTCAGATTTTTCTGCTGTTCATTTAAATATTTCAGAATCATCATCATCAATATGTTTTCACAGAGCACAAGATTCTTCCTGTTCTTCATCTTTTTTTGCTTTTACATTGCTTAATTTTATCTAACAGCACCTGGAACTGATAGTGTCTTGATGCAAATGTACAATTCAATTCCCTTAATGTGTCCTGTCTTTTGAAACCATTTATATACTTCTCTTATATCTTCAAATTAAACACTAATCTAAAAATGTTCCCTGAAATTTGTTTCAAATGACATGTTGTTTCAATTTTTCCTGATAGGGAAAATACCTTGGTCAAGTTCATTCGTACTCCATTGATATTGTGCCATTGATCATTTTTCTGATGGCATCATGTTAGTATTTATTCAGAACAGGATAAAGAGAGTTTCTACTTGACCAAGAATACTTGCTTGCAAGTTAGCTGCACCTCACCTTACTACCACTTTTTAATTTGTATTGTAAATACTGTTGCAATGTTTGTTAGCTCACAGGATAAAATAAGGTGCACCTTGTTATGTTTTTTGCCTCCATCAGACATTTCATATTTTTCATTGTGTGCTGGTGGCAAAGGAGGGGATGTAATAACCTTGGTCACTGTAAGACTTGGGAAGAGCTGTTTTACATCCTCTCTTCACTTACAGTGTCTGTGACTAGATGCAAGTGTTCATATTTCACAACTAATTTCATTTATTATAAATCTTGGAATTTGCATGCAAGTACTTAAAATGAATCTTCTTTGCTTCCTAATAGCAATGGGTTTTTTTCCTAATTATATGCAACCTATATTGCTGTCACAAATAGGTCTTAATACATGGCTCTGGAAGGGAAAAATTATGTTATAGATCAGCCCATGGCCATCTCCAAGGCTGGTAAGAACGAGATGCAGGCTTAGTTTGACCAGGAGTCAAAGTGGAGGCACCAACTGTCACAGTGAGAATGCTCCTTGTCTAAAGGCCTTCGGAAGCACCCAGGTTCTTTGTTGCACAAGCAGCTGAGAAGGAAAGATGTGCACCTGAATACACAAGAGAGTTCACAGAGCATGTTAGAAAAACAAGTCCTTTGTGAAGTGCCCTCTGATTTGGTTAATGTGATCCCAGCTCTGAAGTCAAGGAGGGTGTTACTCTGAGAATGGGTCAAACTTCTGCTAGACTGTTCTGCTCCTGATTGCCTCTACATTTATTGTAATTCAGCCATCACCTCCATGGAGAAACAGGCCAGTGTCACAGCACTGCAGAGCTAGGCTTTTCCTACTGGGCCAGGAGAGGTAGCATAAATTAGAAGAGTTACCTTAATGTTTGTGCACCAAAATTGATGGACTTCTGCTGGTTTGCAGCACGTTGCTCTGATGGCTAAGAAATGTAAAGTGTGCCTATGTGTGTGCTGCATCATACAACTGAAAGATGAACTTTCTTAGGTGACCTAAGTAAACACCTGTAAAAATTGAATTGTTGACACTTGATGCCTTTTCTGGAAAACCTACAGGACAAGTATGCATAAGTCTATAATTCCAGTTTTTTTGCTGGCTGAATAATATATTAAAATGGTTAGACTAGGCAGGCAAACTGGTTATTTCTTCACTTCTCTGAATTTCATAGAGACAGAACCATTTTATTTAAGGTCTGTGCTAGCAGTCTCTTCTGCAATACCTTGAGCTGATTTGATGTAGCAGATCTTTGAAACAAAATACTTTGCTGTTAAGTACAACTAGTATGGGATGTCTGGTCATCTGTTTTACTGTCACATTCTCACCTTACTGCCTAACAAAGTAATACTAGAAGTATGTTGGCATGGATTACAGGAGCATAGAAGGAAGGTAAAAGAAGACTTTTTCCCTTAACTGTTTGCAGCCCCAGTCTCTCACAGTGACACTGAAAAAGTTCCACTTTTTTATTTTATATATTTTTAGTTCCATTTTCATTATTTATCTTAACAATTTTGTGATAGGGTACAAATCTCACAGGTTTACAGGTTTTCTGTTTTGCCTGGTTTAGTGAAGACCTTTTAGCTAAGGCTTTGTGCTGCATTTTTCCACAGATTATTTTGGAGGAAGCTGCAGGAAGAAGTGACCTTTAATTTTTTTAAAATCTGTGAAATCACAGAGCCTTTCAAATAAGAAAAAACCAAAGCATGTGCAATAAGCCTTCTCTGAACAAGCTACTGTTGCTTTCATTGCTATTTGCACTACTTAACAGAAGATGCACATCAGGAATTTTATGAATATACAGATATACAGGCCTGAGGAGACAAAAATTTTAGTGAGTACCATTCCCACACTCAACAGCTGGGAAGAAATACAAAATGTGTGAGCTATTGCTAGCCATATTGTAGTAAGTAAGCAAAAATTCACTAGTTAAATGGTTTGTATTCTTTGTTATTAGATTGCTCTTTTAAGGTGATTGTAGGAAGGAAGAGCACGGATGAATAAGCTGAATAAACACTCTTAAGAGTTAGCTACACAAAACAAAATTGTGTAGCCTGAATTGCTTAGTCTTTTTTTCCTTGGAGAAAAGAAAAATATTTATTTCTGTTGTCCCCATGTCCTCTTCAAGGTCAGAAGAAACCAGCCACAGAGATGGAGTTTTTTGCTACATCATTGGAGATTTTACACATTTGAATGTATCAGGAGAAGTTTGGTTCCATTTCTGATAGTCCTTATCAGTGACTTCCATCCCAGTGAGATGATTTTTAAAGTAAGGTATTGGTTATTATAAACATAATTGTCAAAATATTCTGTGGTTTAGAAGAAGAAGGAAAAGCATCATTCTAGTCTAATGAGAGAGAAATTCTGTATCTTCTCTTTATAGACCAAAAGTAATTTACACACACACACCCTCCCCAAAAGAGATTTTAGACCCTCAACATACAATTTCCCAAAACTGCACACAATATACCAGCTCTACTTATATAGATACTGATTAATTTTAGGCAATGTCTACAAAATAGGCCTTAGTGGCCATCACTACAAAGCTCACAAATCATTTGAGTTCATGAAAACTCAGTGTATTTGGTTTTTTCTTCATTAAAACATTTTATATGTTTTATCCTAAGGCAGTGATAAAGACATGGGCAAAGTGAAGATTGCTAAGCCCTACTGTTCTCACACTTCCTCACTGATAGTGAGATGGGATTCCTCACTGATTGGAGAGAAGGGAGAAGACCAGTAGAATTAATTGTGCTATATCTGCTTGATGAAGAGTATGGTTGGCACTATGGGAGTTGCATGTGGAACACACTCCCATTGACACAGTATTTCCTGTATGAACAGCTATATTACAGTGGTTTCTTGGAACTTCCGTACAAACAGGTTCATTCACAGAAAAAAAAAAAAGAGAGAGGCTGTGCAGTAAGTATGTCAACAAAAAAAGAAGCAAGAGATACCAGAAGTTCTCTGAAAATTTTGTTTTCATTTGGCTTATACTGTTTAACCTAAGGGTTACGTTACTGCTTTTTTATTGTGCTAAGTGTGGATACTTAGGAGAGATTTGTCTAACACTACCAAACTGCTGTTCTAAACCAACAGATTTTTGCTGTAAAAAGTAAGAGAATTTTTTCAAAGTGGTTTCAATCTCTGAAGTGAAAAAAGGGGTTCATACACGTTCCCCTTGGCATAGTAGAAAGTTGTTTAAATGTTCACATACAGGAGCTTATTCCATTTCTCTAGACATTTCATTTAGCTTGGTTGGTTTGAAATATCATTATAAATATATCTTTATATTACATGAATGAGCAAATCCCTTCCAAAAGAATGCATGTCAGTTTAAAATTAAGTATTTAAAGTAAGGAAATTCTTACCAATTTCAGATAAAAATGTGTGTTAACATCATGTGACCATGAATTGTGTATCTGTAAGTGAACACAAAGTCCAGCTTCTGTGAAATGTTGCATTTTCCTATGACCACAAATGTTTAGGACTTCTCTCCTGCACCTCACACTGAAAGCAGCATATAACCAGTAATACCAGGCCTGTGTCACCAATGAGGCATTTTGATTCAATAGTATTCCCTGAGCAAGGTTCCTATTACAGGAATTTAATGTTTAATGGAGCTTATTCAACAACTGCACTGCCTGCAGCATAACAGTTGCCTCTTCCTGTGTCTTTTAGACCCAGGCTCTCTGTGTTGGGTCCTGTTGACCAGGCTGCTTATTAGTTAAGTTACAGGTGTATTACTTCATAATGGAAAGTCTAAATGAAATAGTTTTCATCCTGTACTAGGTATTCAACTGGTAAGCAAAATGCTGTGAATTGTGATAGCATACATGGCTGTTAACAGGAGTCTTCTAAGGTAGGAATGTCTGGCTGCCTTCCAGTTCACAAGTGACTACACAATGTTTCAGGGTTTGGGAACTGGCATATTTTCCTTCATCTCATCATCTCCTATTTCTGCTCTATGTTGTCTATACTTATTGAAGGCTTAATAATTTGGTTTTGTTGTACTGGTCCAGCAATCACTAAAAAAACACAAAGTTCTTAGTGGTCTTTGATAATTTTAATGAATTCATGTTTGATGCTTAGAATGCATGAAAAACTTTTAGTATACAGATTCTAATTGTGAGACTGGTATTTTGTTTTGATAGCAATGTTTTGGAGTGAGGGGACCTCATTCTCCAGTACCTTGCACGCTCCATGGTGATTTGCAGTTGTGCAACATGAGGAATATGCTGCCAGGGTCACGTATCCACTAACCTTGTCTAGCTAGAATTCCTGACTGTGCTAATCTAGATAAGTGTCTTAATACAGGTGCATCAGAAGAAAAATATTTTCTCACAGTGGGAACCTTTTTCTGTAAAACTCTGCTCTCAGATCCTCTCATGCAGGCTAGGATATATTTTCAAAACTGTAACCGTATCCAAGCTAGAAACTTCAGCTACCACCATAATGTTCTTCAGAAAGTGCAGCATTTCACATGTGTGCAGCATACCTACCCCAACACAAATCTGCAGTGTAGATAAATGATAGAGCAAAACTTTCCACTTCCTGTAATCACAATGTATTACTCCCATTTTTATTAGATGCAATAGAAAACTTATAATAGAGAATGAGTGAAATGGGCCTTTTGAAGTTTTAAGCACTATGTTAACATCAACTGTTGGAGCAGGGTTATTTTATGTGCTCAGTAGTGATTTATAGATGCAGCTGGGATGTGTAAAGTGATTGCTCTGCACTGAGAGAGCCCAGGAAGCATTCAAAAATCTCCATGTGTCAGCAGCCCTTGCAAATTCATAATCAAGACTTAAAGGAGCTGGCTCACTGATATGTAATTTTTAATAAGTGTTGGCATTTAAGAGAAATTACAGAAAACTTGAAATTAGCTGATAAGTTACGTTCACTTAGAAAGGACTACTGTGATGATATGCATATTTTTAGGCTGCTCAGAATATCATTAATGAGCAGAAATATGGAAAAGAGTAAAAAAGTGGCATCACAGAAAAATAGATATTATCCAGTAAGTCTTATTCCACATAGTGATAGAGTTCTAATTTAGTGATTCTGTAAGTTAGGAGATAAAGACCTAATGACAGGATAAGTGAGATGCTAATAAGTATCAAGTGTAAATGAAAAATTAGTTATGCATTTTTGAAAAGTCCGATCAGCCGTGAACAACCAATGAAGGAAGGTGACAGCTTCATCACCCACTTGAGAGAAGACACCTGGGTTATTCTTACTGTCCACAGTAATTAATGGATATCACTTGCACTGCTTTTAATTAATTTTAAAGTACCTCATGTTGCACAGTCATCTTTCATTTATGTTAACCAGTATTTACTTCGGGCATCAGTGGAGTTCACCCATGAAATTAAAGACCAGTCAGGCCAAAAGTGCAAACTTTAAGCCCTGCTTCAGCCACTTTACTCTATTCCTACACAATACATTTAATTTCATCCTAGGTTTCATCTGAACTGAATTACTCATCCTGTGTGGTCTTGGTCTGAAGTATACCTAAAGAATATGGTGCTTCCTGCAGCAATGCATTTTGATCCTTCTCTGTCCTGGCTACAGTATTTTTAATACAAATAGGTATTTTGAAATTACAGCTGAGCTACTCTGATCTTCTCTTGATCTGGAAAAACAAGGAAATACTCTGACAGTTCTGTCATTTTATATATAATTCCAAAAAATAGATCAATGGAGAAATACTGGATCATGCTTACTTTTTCTCTGTTTGTCTGTGCTCCATCTTTCTGCCTGTAAACCATTTCTGGTCGGACTGTGTTGCCCCACTACAATGTGAGTGACAGCACTCAGAGCCTGTGCTAGTGACAGAATAGGAAGGCTGGCATTGCTTGGTCTTCTTACATTAAGACTTTGTCACATCCTTTGGCATATTCAGGTTTGGTAACATCCCTAAATATGTTCTTGGGTAGTCTTCATGTAACCAGTGCTACTTGCTAAGTGCAGAGAGCTGTGCCAGATTCTGTTCAAATTTAAGTTACCACCACTGCAGTGGCTGGAATAGCAGTGCCATACTCAATCTGCATTAGCCTTTTAATGGGTGACAACATAGTCTGTAGTGTGTTATTTCTTCCTTCTTTTTGTGTTATTTCTTCCTTCTTTTTGTGTCATTTCTTTGAGGAATTATGTGAAGGAGAGGACTGGAATACTTTCTAAGCAGTTGGTTAAGTTACTCTCTGAATCAGGAAGAGGTCAGAGTCCTGTAGAATCCAATCCCAAAGTGTAAGAAGGGAAATTCAGTGTTACAGATAAGGTTGCAGCCACTGAACAAAACATTAATGGCTGCAGTAAATGTGCCTCAACATGTACTGTTGGAATTATGTATCTGTTTAATATAACACTGTAACTATCACTAAAAACACTTTGGAGAAGAGTTCCTCTGTAAATTACTCCAAGTGCCATTTTGGTTCATTGGTAAATTGATTTAGTTTGTTATTTATATAATGATCTGGCTGTATCCTTTGACATAGATTTTAGATCAAAAATATTCTTCATCTAAATATTTGAAAGAAATTTAAATTATTATTATTATAAAAATCATGAAACAAAAAAACATGAAGCAAACCTGTGGCTTTGGTTAATACACTTACTTATGTAGATGTTATTGTGAGAATTTTGAATAAACTGTTAATAACTAATATTCAGTTTCCTTATCTCATGACCTGGCAACATCATATTGGTTTTTTATGATCCTTTGATAAAGGAGCTGCAGGCATCTTGCAAGGATGTGAAAGCATCCAGCAGTATAAGTGAGCAATGATTTTTTGGTTCAAAGCTCCTGTACAGAAGGTGTAATCTAATCTTACATAAAAAATCATATGCCAAAACATTTAGTATTATCCAGCTAACTGACTGTGTAATGTTAAATCATCTTTGGTCTTTTCAGTTTAGTTTAAAGTGATATGTGTACACAAAAAGACCTAAACAGATCTGAAAGCTCACTAATGGCAAATTAAACACATTCTAAGCATTCTGACTTCTTGAAGAGCAAAGCCTCTCTTTCTTTCAATAGTTTATTAACTTAGATTAATAGTATAGTGTCATAATTTTCTACATGTTCATGCATTTCTCTTCACATTGGATTGTCTTTGATTATAAGATGAAAGTGTTTGTTCTGTATCTGTACACATCAAATCTTCTGCAGATTATACCTTTTACAGGAGAGTAATTTCAATTCTTGATTTCTCTTCATGTCCTGAAAACTGCTTTTCATACAGATACTGGAAAGAATATGCTTCTAGTTTGCTTTCAGAGGGAAAAATAAGGTACAACTCCATTAAGGTCTATAGAATTATAATGTATATATAATATTATTATATAATATTATATATATATAATCTATGTATTCATCTTGCCTCGAGCAACTACCCTTTTTATATTTCTTAGCAGACCTTTACCAATAATCCATTTTGAAGAGAATGCTTTGGGATGCAAGGTACTGTAGTTGAATAAGGAACAAGAAAATCAGTTGTCCTGTAAGCTATCTCAAATTTATTTGGATAGATACGTCACTTTATCCTCTTGTATTGATGTTTAAAGGCTTAAAATATCTGTCATGTAACTGACCTGATGGATTTAGACTATCTGGTACCAGGCTGATTGACCTCACCAAGGAGAAATCAGGATACTGTTTGTTGTTAATTCTGCACTGGTGCTTATTCTTGTGTCTCTGGTGATATAATCATATTGACTAATAGTAAAAGTACCATAGTACCAAAGACAATTTCTGTCTTACATTATACCTTTGTTTTCCAAATTTCTGATGCAGTACCACTTGAATTCTAGCTGTCATATCAGGGTAAGAGTGAGTCTTCTATAAATATGACAAAGGATAAACTATTTAATGTTTGCAACTCTTTAAAAATCTGGCTTGTAACATCAAGTAGCCACCTACTGATCTGTGTATAAATCAGAGGCAGACACAATAATTTCTTGAGGATTTGCCTTTCATGGCTAACTGATTTTACTTTCTGCTTTATTTTGTAAGTAACTGTTTAAGTATGTATTCACTGGAGTAATGCTCCCTACAGCTGTTTTTAATTTGGTAGGTGGCATCATGTCACCTGAGTTCAGCCACCTAAAAGACAATCAGCAACTGTCTGGAATTTTCAAGTCTGTAGAGAACAGCAACTACTTGCAGCCTCTCTCTGCCATCATGAAAGAAACATAAAAGTTATAAATTGAAAACACTGTGACTGTTGTAATATGACAAAATACAGGGGTTAGTTAATTCTGTCTGCAAGATCTCACTAATGCTCCTATTTGTCTCAAAAGGCAGTACAGAGGAATAATGAGCTCTTTGCCACTGTTGAGAATTGCCTCTTCACAAACATTTTTTTAAGCTGTATTACCTGTGAAATAATTACTTAGTAAAACCACTGAGATCTTACTTGCATCTCTTCAAACAGCTCAATGAGAAAAATAATTGTATTATAAAGTTTGTATTTTTTCTTTTTCAGAACTGTGTATGCAAAGGTAAAAGTCCCTGCTTTTGTGATAGCACAAAAGGTAGTAAGGTAAGAACAGATACATTTTCCTCTTTTAATATTATTTTATGTGCCTGGAAATTGTTGATAGATTACTTCAATTGATAAAGTGAGTGAATTTGGTGTGTGATGGTCTTTTGCCAACAGAGTCTACAGAGAATGATTTCCTTACAAAATTCTGTTAACTTTGGGGAAACAGTTTAACTAAGACTTTTCAACTGATTTTTTTTTACTGCATTAGCATGTTTACAGCACTGTATGATGTTTGGACACCAGCAGAGCAACTGTCCAAGGCGCCAGGTCTCTTTCACTAACTCCTAACTAATGCCAGTACCTTGGCAGCTGCTTTCCTGTTACAGATTTCACAACACCATCAGGAGTCTCATATTCAGTGCTTCTCTCCATCTCTGGACCCTGCCCACCCCCCTTTGCCAGTTCCTGAAGGAAAGCTGCACACCTCTTGTAGATCAAGCATGGGATGAGTTTCTGAGTCCTAATCATAAATACCTTGCCAGCATTGAAAGAACAGCAAATCCATCAGCAGTAACAGATCCACAGCTCTGCCTGTTGCCAATAGCAGCTTGGCAGAGGCTGAGTGGCTTTTAGACAAACCAGAATTACACAAATGCCAAAAATTCTTTGAAACTCCTGCTCACAGTTGGAAGAACAACTGATTCACAAATGAAAGGGGCATTATTGAAGAGGTCATGGTTGCAATTTAGGTGAGGCATGAACACAAAAGTTGCCATACTAAACCTTATCAACAGATTCCAGACATCTATAAAGATCTAGGATTATAAGTCCCACTGATTGATTCCATCTGCTTTTATGAAGTTGGAGAAAATTTATCTGGAAGTAAATATGCTCATTATTAAAATACATATTAATATAAGTGGAAAAGGAGAATACTAATATTTTCAGTAATTTTCAGTAATATATTCCTTTTTTTATTATTAATTTTCATATTACTAATTGGTCTAACCTGACTTTGTCCTAAACAGTGAAATTGAAACCACTAGAAAACCTAGAAAAAATAAGCTGCCCACTAAAAGAGAAATATTAATAAGAATGGACACCCACAACTTGTCTTTATCACTTCCATTAAAATAACTGAGCAATTTGTGGGTAAATCATTATTTAGACTGATGAAGACTTTCATGCAGAAAATCAGGATAACGACATTAATCAACATGTTTTGATAATTATTCAGTGTTTAGAATTCTCCAACCTGAAAATCCTCTGATCTTGGTGATCTGCTAAGGAGAAAGTGTGGCTAAAATTGCCTTTTCTGTAGAGAAGGCGGTGAAGCTGTCACTAGAGCGCTGTGCTGCCCGGGATTCAGACAGCACGGCGTGGCTCTTGCTGTGGGCAGGCACGTCTAGGAGTTTGGTTTCCTGTGAGCTGGTACCGAACCCCCTCCAGCGGCTCATCCTGGAATAGCAGTCACGCTCCTGATCTGGGATACTGCTACATAAAATAATCAATTTTTTATAAAACGCTATGCCAGTTTATTATATGGATCTCACAGACACTTTATAATGCAATTGTTATTTTCATGTGTTAAAATAGTATGGGATTACATTTTATCTTGAGAGATATAAATATATATAATTACTATTTGTTAAATTCTCTCCTTCCCGCGTCATGCTGTGATGTAAAAGGTGTTGAACCGGCAGCTCTTCACTGATGTCAAACTGAGCATGCTAAATTGCTGCTGTCTGAAGGGCTGAAACACCTTTTCTGTGAGCTTCCATGTTTGAAGCATTTCATTTAAACCAAGTTAAGACTTGCATCTTCTATATTTAACTAAAAAAAACTGAAAATGCCCCTTTCACTCTAGCTTAGCCTCCTGTATTGTTTCCATAGCTTCAATTTTATTTCGTTTACATAGTTTATTTATTTGAATTTTTTAAAAAAAACCAAAACAAAACCAAAAACCAACAATGAAAAAACCCAAAACAAAAACACCGCATGAAAAAGTAATTTGGTGTTTTAATCTCTGAGATTCAGAAAAAATTAAGGTATTTGTTACATAAAGCAAGGGGGTTTTATTCTGTCTGAATGGTTTTGTTGCATTTGACTCCCACTGTTTTCTTCTATATTGATGGTTTGGAACTGACCTTGCTGTACAGTAGCAGCTATTCAGTATCTCAATTTGTGTTGCTAAACATAATACAAAAGTATTAACAAGGAATATATATCAGCTGCTTTCTTAAACTTTTCATGCTGTCAGCTAATGTCTATACTGTGCAAAATCCTGAATACTATCTTGTGCTCTGATAATTCAGCCGTACTTTATGAGCATGTGGTGCTGTGGGGCTGAGGCAGCCCAGAGATGGACCACAAAAACAGGTCAGTGTGGGCAAGGGCAGTGGATCTGCCACAGCAGAAAGCCAAGAGGTAGTAAAAGTAATGAATACTTTAGCAATAAGCTATTAAAAGGAGAATTCTTGGATATTTGAAGAGTTTCATTATCTTAATGTTTACAGGGTGAAAAAGGCTTTCCTGGTGTTCCAGGTCCACCTGGTCAAAGAGGCTTTCCTGGTCCAGAAGGGCCTCCAGGGCCACAGGGACCAAAGGTAGGTATGTATGTGAGACAGTGAAATACACACAGAAGTTACTGCACTTGACGGTTTAAGTTAGCTATGGCTGTGTAGAAAATTCTGTTTTACAAAACTGAAACAAACCAAAACCTGTCTCAGAGCTCCCTGATTGGTAGGGATGTTGTTTGGTCACCAGCTGCAAGAGTCATTTTGACAGCATCAGAGTAGAGCTGATATGACCATGGGCTTTTGTTGTTAGTTGTCCATTGGCCAGTGCTAAAGCAGCTGGACTGAACTGCCAGAGACAATGAACATGGGTCTAGACAGATTTTTGCAGCATACCCTCAGTTTTTGCCTTAGTATCAATTAACATCTTGACATTTGTTGCTGGAGAAAGTAAACAAGCTACTACTGAGACAAATATGAAAAAAAAAGATTTAAGAAAACTTAAGGGAGAAATGTTTTTTAAGATAAATCTTGCTCTGGTTGCCTGCAGTATGGAGGGAGTGGCTTCAGTGACCTGAGCTTGCTTGCGTGCTTGCTTTCCTGTATACCTAAACTGAGGCTGAATATGAATTTTCAATAACTCCTGCATGAGTAGAAAAAAACAAAAAATTGTGCATTAAAAGTGTTGTCTGCATATGTGTCTTGAGGAGCAGTAATCTTGCTGTTATCAATAAATTAGCTCTGGTGAATAACTTACTTCTGTATAAGTATGGTGTGAACTCAGCCTCAGTGTAAATCAGGGAGGTATTTCCACAATCAGATTATGTCTAGGACATGAACTATTGTGGCTACAGCACTTAACTATACCTTTAAACAAATCATTTTATTGGGTTTTATTATTTTCATTTGTTTAAGTATTGTTGCATTATTCTGTCCTATCTTATTTTGACAATACTTTCTGGAAGTGATACTCATGTATGTATTGATACATGTTGATGAGGCTTTTATCTGAACTCATTGAAGTGTTTAGTACAGCATTTCCCTTTTAGTAAGTGATAATAATTCTGCAAGAATCTGCAAAAAGTAAGGCTAGTTTACCTAGCAAGAAGACCTCTGTTAGCCTGAATTGCCGTGCGTTGTAGTGTGTGCCAGTTAGCCTCTCCTATCCAATGCCTCTACATTACCTGAAATGGAATGTGGCCTAGGATTTTAGAAGCCATGCTGTTCTTCACATTTTCCATTTCCTTTCTGGCAATGGTAAAATTTTCTTGTTAGCACTAAAGTTCTAAGCATCTTGAAAGAATTCCAGCAGGTCTTGTGCAGATGGTGCAATGTCATTGACATTTTTCACTGTCTTTCTGCTTTGCTCTCCTATCCTGCTTAACCCCCTTTCAGGTTGCTCCTGGTCTTCCTTTCCATGCTCAACAGTACAGATGACAGTACATCGCTCTGATCATTACATGAACAGCACCCATATCTGGGAACCTTCCAGCTCTTGGCCCACAGGGAAGCACTTCCAGGTCTCACAGTTTGACCAAATTGATAGCAACTGCTTTCTCATCATACACCATTATTTGCTTTGACCTACAATATAAATCTTTTTTCACTATGAGGGTAGGAGGATGGTGAGACACTGAACAGGTTCCCCATCCCTGGAAGTTCAAGGCAAAGTTGGATGAGGCTTTGAGCAACCTGTTCTAGTGGAACAGGTCCCTGCCCATGTTAGGGGGGTTGGGACTAGATCATCTTTAAGGTCCCTTCCAACTTGAACCATTCTGTGATTCTATGGTACATACCCTGCAAACACTGAAAGGGAGGGCAAGACACCACAATTTACACAAGTTTCATGAAATGCTTGTTTCCTTTATTGACTGTAATAGGCCAATCATTTATTTATTTGTGTGCACGTTAGTATTGATAGTGAAAATATTGCATGTCCTGGTGGCATTTATGTGCTCTTTCTCAATTAAAACATATTGAAAAACATTGCTTTCCATTTGTGATATAGGGTTCTCCAGGGCTTACAGGCTTAGTTGGACCCAAAGGTGTACGAGTAAGTGTTGATATTTTAAACAAATTTATATGTATTAAATGTCATGCTAATTGCCAGCTTGGTTCAATAATTTGTGAAAATAAAAGCAAAACATTACATTTGATTTCAAAATATGGTTAAAATTTAGGACATGATCTATGCAGAAGTATTATTTATTTTTATAACTTTTGCCCTTTTTGCTACACCTTACATTCAGGGTTGTTGGTGTATGTATTCAATATTTGGGTGCGCAGTAAAAAAGTCAGACTAGAATACCACAAGGAGTTGTTTGGGTTTTTTTTTCTCTGGCCAAAACCAGTGTGTGCTACCTGTGGTGTAAGCATTCTGCCTGGTTCACAGTCAGAAGAGTTAAGGAAGTAATGATCTTTTCATAGAATCAAACTTGCATTCATTCCTATTATGACTGCAATCAAAGAAAAATTGCCTAATGAGCATTTGTTTAATATTTGTAATATTATTTCTCTTGGTTAATATCATTAGGGACTCCCAGGAATACCCGGATTTTCAGGTCCTCCAGGTCTTCCGGTGAGTAAAAATGAAACTGATTTCTCTCTTCAGTCTTCAGTGCAGTTATCCTCAGCTCAATGTGCTCACTCTAGTCTCAACATCAACATTGTCTCTGTCAATTGGCCTAGAGATAAAAATCTTGGCATCAGCAATTCTTACTCATTGTTATGATTTAAGAATTTATTGTAATCTGTCAAGTCTTGTGAAACATTGCTCTAACATAAACTCTTTCAGTGTTTCTGTAAGGCAATATGAATGTGCAAAAACAAAGCTTGTGTCAATTTCATGCTTCTTTTAGGGTGAACCAGGAACTGTTGGTCCTCCTGGGCTCCCGGGTGTTCCAGGATGCAATGGCACAAAGGTACAAACCAAGCTGAGTGTTCTGGAGATTGCATTGGCTGGGCTTCAGAATGGCCAAAAAGTGCTCTAAATTTCTCCCAGTATACAAGAACTTAGACTTGTTTTGGTTTGTGACTTTATCAGCTAGAAAAACTTGTGGCATGGGACCAGAGGAAGGAAAAGTGCTACCTTTTTGTGCAAGATAAATACTTAAACAATACATTAAATTTATAAATTTTAGCTTTTGCTAAAAGATAAGAATAACATTTGATATTTTGACAGATAATACTTTTTTCATTAAATCCAGAAGACCTAATCAGTTTTATCCAACGTGTCCTTTTGTTACAATGGGTTATAAAGGAGATAATTGATGTTATTTTGCCTGTATCTAGCTTGCAGTTGTCAATTCATAAATCCTGAAAGTAATTAAAAGAAAAGGCTCAATGTAAGTTACAGATGTACCAGTTTTTTTTTGTTTGTTTTATGAGCATTAGAAAACAGGAAGCCAGAATGATGCCTACTACAGAAAATCATAGTTTTCTAGTGAAACTGTGAATTAATCTGAACAGTCTAGGATAGACGTCAAGCTGCATAAAATGGGATGATCCTCTTCTAGGGAAATATGATGGTTGTGAACTCAGTGTGTTTTGTGTGATAGGATAAAAAACTTCTGTAATCACATTTGCCAAAATCAGGCCAAATAATAAACCATAATACGCATTAACAATCAGTGTTACTACTTGCAGGGTGACCAAGGATTTCCAGGTCCTCCGGGTCGAAGAGGTTCTCCAGGCCTTCCAGTAAGTGTGAAATTCATTATTGTGTGCATTCCTACCACATAAAGTCAGTCTCTGAAGGAGTGTAAAGCCTCATGTTAGCTCATACTGACACCAGTAGAAACATATAGGTATTCCCATCTAATTAGTATGAAAAGTGTGTGATAAAGAGACCAAAGTTTAAAATAATGCTTTATTGTCTGCTATTAGGCCTCAACTTCTTAGTATTTCAATTTCTGTATGAAATTAATTGACTGGAGTTGGCTGTCATGGGATACTCATGAAAATTTATGACCTACATCCCTAAAGGTGTTCAAAATATATTTAGTAGATTGCATTTTCAGTTCACGAACAAGTATCTTTGAGAAAATCATGGCTTAATTAAGTCAATAAGAACCAGGAATTAAATCCAGAACTACTCACTCTGGGCGCATTGCTTTAATCCTAGGATTTGGGGTTTTTTACTGTAGAAATGTGTTTGAAAGAGAAACTTCTAAACAAATGGAAAAGGAATGTTGTCTTTCAAGTTCCAGTGGCTTCAAATCTAATAACTTCTAAACATGATCTTTATTTTACCAGCTCTGCTGATTTAATTTATTGATTTATCAAGATCAGGCCTCAAAGCTGTTCTGCCTGCACTTGTAGAGTTATACCTGAAAGATTGACTGTTTTTTAACAATACGCCCTTTCTTCTTAAATTGAAGTCTGGCCTCTTCTTAAATTGAAGTCTAGCCCAGTAAACATGGCTATGCACCTTCTTCATAAAAATAAGTCACCTGAAGAGCACCAAGCTTAGACAATATTTAGAATTTGTTATTTCAGCACTCTTATTTTTCTGTTTCAATATGATTCTTCTTCTTCATAGGGAGTTGCTGGTATCAAAGGAGAGAAGGTCAGTTATTTGCATCATATTACAGTATCTTATTGGTTATCAACAATTTGTGTGTTTGTTGCTCTTAACCTGTCCATGGGAAACAGAAGGTTTACATTCCACAAGGTTTGGTGCTTCCTTTGTCCTACATTCACCTCAGGTGGCAAAATGGTCTACAATTTTTGAGATTATTGTTACTACTGTTACTGCATGTAGTGAATTTAACACTTTCGAGCGCACAAAGAACTTTGAAGCTCCTCCACCAAACAGTTGATGAATTCATATGGAAAGCTGCAGATGGACTAGAGAGTGTTTTAAAGGGATAAAAAAATAACAAAAATAAATTGAAAGCACAGACTGTGCGTATGTAATGTAGGTGTATCTGTGCTCCTATCAGAGAGCTGAAAGGCCTGCAAAAGGTGCATTTGGTTTCATAAAATCTCTTTTAGAGGTAGAATTATCCATGGTGGACATTATGTAATTCTGATCTTGCTTATTTCCCTACAAACTGTATTAGAAGATTTGTTGCACTACAGAGTTCTACAGCACGACTTTTTATGTTTCTTTTTATCTAATTGTCTAGGGGTGCCCTGCAGAGGGATATAGCCAAGAATATGGTGCAAAAGGTGATCCTGGATTACCAGGAATGCCTGGTCTCCAGGTAACTCAAAATAATAAAATAAGGCACTGAGATAGATACGTATAAAAATATATAGTAATCTGTATAAACACATTCTGTATAACATGAGTATGTATTGAAATTATTTTGTATTTTGCATAATTTAAGTGTATTATTTATTTAATATAGATACAGTATTTTTTATAATTGTGTCACTGATTTCTAAACCAAAACCAGTCAGTTTGCAGGCCAGTCAGATTGCAGAAAAACAGTACTTCAGGTATGGAGAAAAACTGGTCACAGCTCCATGAGTTTACCCCTACACAAAAGGAATACAGAATCCTACAGAACAGGAATAGGAATATGTTGAGAATAGAATAGAATAGAATAGAATAGAATAGAATAGAATAGAATAGAATAGAATAGAATAGAATAGAATAGAATAGAATAGAATAGANAGAATAGAATAGAATAGAATAGAATAGAATAGAATAGAATAGAATAGAATAGAATAGAATAGAATAGAATAGAATAGAATAGAATAGAATAGAATAGTTGGAAGGGACCTATAATGGCCATCAATTCCAACTGCTAAAAGTCCCATTGAAGTTAAGACTGAACAGGTTAGACCCTCCCAACTTCTAGGGTACTAAAAAAGGACAGAATTGTCCATATTTCAATAATGGACATTAACAGGGGAAGGCTTTTCCTCTGACTATTGGAATAAATAGAGATCATTAAATTAAGAAGAAAATAAAAATGTTTAATTTTCCATTTCTTTGGGAAAAAAAAAGCTTTAAAGCATAGGATTTATTACATAGAATATTTGAAGGTTTGAAGGCTTATTAGAGGCATTAATAGGGCCATGTGGATTATGAGTCCACATTTCTCAGAGGACTTACATCCTCACTTGAGTAGTTTAGTTCGAGAACAGATGTTTTCTCATGTTTCAAAACATATACCAAACAATAAAGCAGCGAGGAAGAATTATACTTCCATGTTCTCCTGAAATAGGAAAAGGAAATTCAGAAGAAGAGCTGCTCCTCTGTTTCTTATTCAGTTCTTTGAATTTAGTCTTTGAATTTAGTGTTGTGTTTTGCTGATAATCTTTCCAGGATATTTATTCCTGTTTCTTTTTTAATATGCAGGGTGCCCAGGGTGCTCAAGGATATCCTGGGGAACTTGGACCACAGGGCCCTCCAGGACCTTTAGTATGAATTTATGTCTCCCTTGTTACTTTGACCTTTGATTTTCCCTAATCCCTATGGAATTACACAGATACAAGTACTTGACTCTCCCAGACTTACTTGATGTCTAGACACGTGTATGTAAAAACTATGTTTTTCTGCACGCATTTGATTTTTTTTTAGTTTCTTTTGATTATTTTTTATGCATGATCATTCTATATTTTCAGAAGCATCTCTTGTCTATGTAGGCATAAATTTTAATTTTCAAATGATTACCCATTAATTCACTTTAAATACTGATATGCATAAGAGATGCATATGTTTGCAGCTGGACTGTGTAAACAATCTGTCACCCACTGGCAATGACTTGCAGTTGTAAAGGTGGAAGAAAGAGTAAAAATGTGATACAAATTCTGTGAAAGTTGGGTAGTTCAAAACACCTATATCAGGGAAAAAGATTGTAAGTTTTTTAGCTGAGGATTTTTTTTTTTTCCTTTTTTGTAGGGCATGCCAGGGAAACCAGGACCTCCTGGACCTAAGGTAGTCTCAGATTGGTAATAAAAAAGAGAATTTCTGTTATGTGTAACATAAATTAATCCAGGTTTAAATGTTTGTAAAATAAATAAATAACATTAGGGTATTTTTTTTCAGGGTCTTATGGGACTGAAAGTAATAGGAGCCAAAGGAAGAAAGGTAATTTCATAAGAAGCTTTAAACATTTTATAAGTTTTGTTTCTGTTTTCTGCATTTTATGATATGCTATTGTGAAATGTCTGGGGAAGTAAGTACTGTGAAATGCAAATTTTCAGTCTTCATGTGGGACTCTTTTGTTGAAAAATGGAAACATGGCAATGGTGTCTAAGGTCAAAATGTTTTCACACAAGAGCTAATGATATAAATGTCTAGACAGAGGATTAGACACTGAAGTGAAGCCAGTAATTAATATTTACTAACACATAGCATTAAATTAATATATATAATTTGTGTAGTGCTCCTAAATAATTACCTAAGCAGATAAACCTTGGTAAATATATAGCATTTGTAGTCTCACAACTTCTGGCCAATGCATTTTCAGTGATGTGAGAAAAACACCAGATTTTGAATAAAAATTGGATAACTTTTCTTTCATGTTCTTACTTTGTATTCCACATAACCTTAAGATAGGAATTGCTGCAAATGCCCACACTGTCTCTCAGCACCCAACCTGCAGCTGCAAGACCAGTGTAGTCAGTCTGAATACCCTTGCAAGAAATCAGAGCATCTCACAGTTATGCTGATTGACCTGCTCAGATACACCTGTGATTGGTTTAAGCATTGTAATCACTACCAGGAATGTGCTAGGAGTTTCCTGGAAAAAAACTTGCCTATAGACCTTCTTATTCATTAGCAGTAGCCCAGGTGACCATGGAACATTTTGTTTCCTTACAAAAGAGCAACACATTTTTGGCTGTTGTGCTGCAAATTCATGCCAAAGCATTCCACTGGCCTAAAATCACTGGAAATTGGGGATGTTGTTTTGTTGAGCTCCACAGGAAAGATTACATTGAGGACTTTCCCTACTCTGAAAGTTCTTTAATGAAAAAGTGCACTTCACTGCTAATATTGTCAGTGAAGGAAGCTTGTTTTGTCTGTTAGCACCATGATTCCATGATCTCCCTGGAATACCCAGACTGTAGTTTGGAGAATGTCACCAAAGACAGTTCATGTAATTTTGTGATTGACATAATTAAATAGAAATATTGTAATCAAGGAGATATTGTTACTTGATTTAAAGTTAAAATAATTATGTAACAAACAAATAGGATTAAGAATATAAATTGTTTCTGGAGACTTTATCAGAAATCAGCATATTCATTTTTATATTAAACATCTTAAACAGGGAAGGTTAAATCTTCCATCTGTCTTTTTTACTGTAATATAAATAGCAAGCAAAGGGAAGTGTTAAGTGGGTTAATGGCTGAGTGTAATGACAGAAGAATTCTCACAATATCTAAAGTATAGCAGTAGTAATTTGAAATAACAAAACCACACTTCTTGTAATTTGCTCTATTTTTTTTTTTTCTTTCAAGGGTGACACTGGGTTAACCGGACCTCCTGGGCCCCCTGGAACTGTAATTGTGACATTAAGCGGACCAGACAACATGACGGTAGTGAAATTATTAAATACCATCAGACTAGGTTTTACTTTGAGAGGATGTTTTCTTCTTCACTGCTCTGATAACATTTCCTTTTACCCATCCTAACGTTTTTCAGACATGTTTAATTAGATTCTAAGCTCTCTTAGAGAGTGTGTGTAGAGCCAGCTAGGCTGAGTCTATGTGCTCATGTGCACATCTGCACATGCCAAATGCAATGTTTCTTGCTTACCAGTACCTCACCTGCTGGGAATCCCTGAGTACATGAAGAGTAAATCACTTCTGCTTCACCAAATCCACATGGGTGTTCTGAATGGCTACCAAAGCCACAGCTGAGTTGACCTCTAGGCCTTAGTACTGGGAATGTCAGACTCTGAGCTACCAGAGTTTCACAGAAGCTTACAACATGTTCATGTATATTTTGTAGTTTGTTTTCTCATTAATTTTACTGAAACATGATTAATCATGGAAAGTGTTGGAAAGACAATAAATATGGAAGGAAATAGTTGGATTCAGCTGTAAGTATTGCTTTGTGAATTAAAGTTCTTGCATTGTATCCTTATATAGAAATTAAACAGCAGTAGTTGATAGAATTTTAACTATTCATATATTAACAGGACAAATCTACATGTTCTTGATTCCATTTTTCTTACGTAATTTGCATCTAATCTATGGAGTCATCCAAAGTCTCTCTCCATTGTGTGCTAAAGTAAAAGTGAATTTTGCATCTAGGCTGAATTTAGGAGGGAAGAGAAAAATTGCAGAAGCAAGGTTCAGCTTTTAGGCACACCAGCTCTCCCTGTTTAAATCAAATACACAGCACTTGGAGCACTTTGTGGCTTATAATGACAATTTTTCAGCAACATTGGGCATTAGGGTTTAGAAACCTCTCAGAACTCCTTACATAAATCGCTTGGATCATCAGTCTAACCAGATAATAATTAGACAGTTCATAAAATTTGGCTTTACCATGACCCTAGGATATGGCCTGGTGCTGCTACACTGTAGCGTAATTTAATCTTGTACCCACAGAGATAAGGATGCCATAGGTAGCCACTGCAGTTATGTTTTGAAAGTAACTCTAGCTCCAGTAAAGCAGCTGAGGTTTATTTGGGTTTTTTGTTTGTTTCTTGTTATATTTGTGGGGATATTTACTGCAGTCCCTTTGCATACAATCACAGGTAGGTTGTTTTGACCTAGCTCTATTCTGAAATGTGCAGAAATGGTTTCTTTTTCAAATATCATAGACTTAGGCAGGAGCACTGATAAGAAGTCTCTGTTTCTTAAACGTAGTCTAATGTTTGAGTTGAACCATCTCTGCTCAAAGAGTCCTGCTGCTGACATAAGAATTTCCTATTTGTACAACCAGACTGAAAAGGTAAGCATGGAAAAATCCAAGACACCACAGTAAGCTCTTCCTTTCTGTGTAATAGGACTTGAAAGGAGAAAAAGGAGAAAAAGGATCAAGAGGACCCCCAGGGCCAATGGGGTTTACAGTAAGTGACCAAAAGTAAATCTTTTAAATCCAGATGCTCAGGCAGCATCACCTAATAAATGTTTCTCTTTACAAACCAGTATTTACACTAATTATTTCAATCTTTAATGACAAGAATAGAACTAATGAATATAATAAAATACCTATTAATAGCATTCCAACTGTATTTATTTGAAATATAAAAAATTATGAAATATATATTTAACTTAGAAAATGTGAGTTTCAAAACATGAATCTCAGTGTGGTTTTGTTCCAGGGGCTGGTTGGTGATTCCCAAAGCGAAAAGGGTGACCGGGGAGAACCAGGAGCACAGGTGTGTACAAACAGTTGAATACATGTGTGTTAGTCCTTTCTGAAAAACTGCTTTGAACTAGTGTTGCTGTCCAGTTTTTGTCTCACTCTACTCAGAGCAAATTGGCTTAAATTCAAAAGCTTTTTCCTGCAGTAAACTAGACAAGAGCTGGAAGTCAAGTGACTGTACTTACATGAGTACTTGGAGTGAAGGTCAGTTGATTGTGAGTACACTTCTATTTTTTTTGCTATAAAGGTTCTCCTGTTGAAATGTAATAAAAAAGTGCTCTGCTAGACATGTACTGGCTTTATAGTGCAAGGGTATAAGTAGAAGAGAAAACATTGGGTTTACATGAGGCAGCAGACTTAAATTAGTATGTTCAACCAGCAGCTGTGTGAAGACATGAAGAAAGTTGCCTAAGAGTTGCTCTGTTAACAGCACAGTATATGAAAAAATATTTATTTAAAAAACTATGCATATTAAAATAAAATTTAACTGATTAGATTTTTTTAAAAGATAATTAATGAAAAGCTATTACTTTCATTTAAATGCCTTTCAAACTTTCATATAAAAACTAGTCAGTGACAGATGCAAGGTCTTAGTAACTAAAACTACTAATTCATAACAACTTAATGATATACAATCAGAGAAGAACCCTAAAATAGTCAAAAAAATCAAAATCTTTTGTGGCATTTTCTGAATACAGATTTTCAATACATTATGAAAGCAATACTAAGAAAAATAATTTTCAAATTAAATATTTAATTCAGTGTAAATGTGTATATTTTTGAAACTTTTCTCATACTTCTTGTGGTTGCAATACATTTTCTTCCACAAGGAAAGACAGATAGCAAGACAAGACCCCAGTGCTACCTGAGGGTTGCTCTTTCTTCAGTTGCATGGTGCTGTAACTGTAATGAGGATGTTAGAGAGCAACTTGATTGTTATTTTTATTATTCCTATACATAACAAAAACTTCAATTTAAGTTACTTGTGTAAAGCTCTAGAAGTTCGTGCTAAGGATTAACAACACTGATTGTTGTTAATCCTCCATCTTCTGTGTTTCTTCCACATTGTCTTCTGTTTGCAAAACCTTGTCCTTTCATGCAGTATTTTTTTAGAACTCTTCTTAACTGACTCTTCCTTGTGCAGTAAGCTTACCTTGCTGCTAAAGCACCCTTGCTTTTTTTGTGTTTTGATCTTGAAGAATGCTAAGGAAGTATTGTTAAGACATTGATTAACGGTTCTAAAAAGAAAACAAAACTATTTTTTTGCAATTGAAATTACATCAATGAGCACAAAATATCAAATTGCTGTGGATTTTACATTCTAGGAAAAAAATACTATTTTGTGCAAGTGAGTTTTGAGCCTGTGGGGGCATCATTCTAATCTCCTTATCTTTTAAGTTCTAACATATTTTTGCTGTTGTTTCTGAAGCTTACATCCTAAGTCATGGTCTGGTCTTTTCAAAATTAGTTTAAATTTCATTAATTTATTCTGTAGGAAAAAAAAAATCTAAAAAGTTTTCTTGTTTTTCTGAGCTTGTAATCTCCCCCCACCCTCATTTTATCTTTTCACTGCCTTCCTGCTGTGGATTTTAATGAACCAAGTTTTCCTCATTTCTGTCTTCAAGGTGGCAAGCAAGGTATCTATATGATCATGTTTTCATTTAATTCTGTTTCTCTCCCCCTTTCTCCCCTTTGCCTCCCTTCCCTTGGTCTCCTTATTTTGTTATTATGAATTGCTCAAACAGTCGTTTCTTGTTGCCACACAAGATACAGGACCCAGCAGATGCTGCCACATGGGCCATGGAAAGCAGCAGATACCTCTGACATGTTTCCTCCTCCTGTTTTCACTTTTCCATCTACTGCCCTGCTTCAGATACCTTTGAAGTGCATTCCCTAATCCTTCTCATTAAGTAATTTCTCCTGAAGTTGTCCCATACAGAAATGGGGTTCAGAGAGTTTTCCTTCAGTGTCCTTCTAAGCTTACCATGGGAAGGGATGCTTGCTGCTGTATTGCTTTATCATTTGCCTTGTTTCTGCAAGAATCTGATTTTCCACCAAGTTTTCTGCACTTGCCAGGCACTTTGTACTGCTGGAGTCTGGCACAAGTAAGCCTCCACAGGAGAAGGAATGTCAATGGAATATCTTATGTCAATGGAATAACAGGAAAACTACCTGTTTTTCAGAGTTTTATGAACTTCAGTTATGATTAATGAATAATTTAATTTTAATGACTTTTTACAGTTTACACAGTTTACAGTTATGTGCACAGCATCGAGTTGCTGTGCTCTTTGAATGCAATATCCCCACTTTAATTTTTTTTTATTTCATTTTACAATTTTCCTTTGTAGGGGAAGCCTGGAAAAGAAGGTGCTCCGGGTCCACCTGGCTTACCGGTAATGAAGGAAGCCTTCTAAATGTTTTCTATATGATAATCATCTGTTTATGACAATTCTACCTTCCTGTCACAACTTTTCTCTCTTTGTGGAAAGTGTTTCAAAATGTTGATTTGCATACGCTACATTTCCTTCATGCAGCTGGCCTTGGAACATATCATGTCCTCACAGATCTCTGTGCAGGAGGCAGAGGTTCAGTTCATAGTTGTCATTGTTTCTACATCAAATAAAAAGACCTGTTGCTTGCTGCTGACTGTTTAATAAGTTTGAGACACACTCCAAGTTAAGCAAAATTATTTCTACTGAGTTTTTTCTGGTTAGTCACACTGACATATTTGCAAAAGAGTTATAGCTTCCCTTTAACATAAATTGAGAAGAGAAATGAATCATTTTTAATCACTGGGATCAAAGGCATTGTTTTATGAAGAAAAGTTGTTTTCAGGGTCGTGGCTGTCTTGGCCTGAAACAAGATGACTGATAGCTATTAAACTGTCATTTTGTCAACATATAGTCCTTAAAATATGCCATTTTAGAAGCAAAATAGTCTCATTTGTGTACTAATTTAAAAGTTGGAGTTGTTCAAATGTGTTTGAAATGCTGTATTCAATTGGTATCAGTTCTATTTACTTCATCTCTACCTCACAACATCACTGGAATCGCAGTGACTTTATAAATATCTTACCAAAATTCTTACAGCCAGAATATCCCACTGCACATGTATCTTACTATAACATTATCTTTGTCATGCTAAAACTACCTTCACAGACAGTCTAAACACATTCCAGTCTGACAAAGAACAGTGGACAGACCACAAAGCTCTACTGCCTCAGCTAACAGAAGGAAAACTTTCTGTCATGACAAAGCCATGTCATTGCTCTGTTACCATTTCAGCTTTTCTCACTGGCAGTAAATTCAACTGCATGAGCCTCCAGGAAGTCCCTCTCCCTTGCCTGTATTCACTTGCAGAAAGCCTTAGTCTGCACTGCTTTCCCTCCTGGTGCTGCTGACACCTGAGATCAGCACCATCCTGCAGACTGAGGGTGTTGAATGGGAGAATCTTGCATTGTGTTCAGTTTCTCCCCTTCAGAAATAGTTTGCAGAAGGAGAACAGATCAGAGACTCCTACACTTGCGCCATGCAGAGCAGCTTCCCCTTGGGAGTGTTGGAGTGTGCTGTAATAAAAGCAGGTTTGGATGGGACACCTGCAGCTTTTCCTGTACTTCCAATTGGGTCTTTCACTGCAGTTTCGTCTCCTGACCAAGTTGAATTCCCTTTGCCATCACCATGAAAGGTTAAAGCTTTACATTTTAGATCTTACTGTTGTCAGTGCTAAAAGATTAATCCTTACAAAATTGTGTGCTGTCACCTGCAGGGACAAAAGGGTGAACAGGGCAAGCCAGGACTGGCTGGAAGGCAAGGAGCTAAGGTATTGTCCAATGGTTTTGCTATTGCTTTTGAGGATGAGGATAAGGTATGTTTAGGGGTTATTTTATAATTTTATTTATCACTGTGTATATATGTTTCACTTGGCCTAAGAGATGACAAGGGTATCATGGAATATGGAATGAATCAGCTGAAACAAACCATGTGTTTGAACAGGTGTCCATCTATGTTTGCTGATGAGTTCCTGTAGGTTTTGGTGTATGCAGCTGAATAGTTGTGTAAGGAACAGAGATGGGTGGTGAAGGACTGGTTGGGGACATTTGTTTTTCTTTAATGTTTTGAGCAATGTACTGAAGTAACAGTGGGTAAATGTCATTCCATATATTGTTTTAATAAACAAACCTATCTCTGTTCTCTGATGAAGGGGATGAAAGGAAACCCTGGTCCACCTGGAGCTTGTGGTCGAGTAAGTGTAAATTACCTTCATATATAATTTTTCTAAACTATTAGAATAAGAATAATCTAAATTGTTTGCATGAGCAATAATGGATGTCCTGTGATGCTCTAATCAGGCATGGCTTTCACAAAGTACTGATATTGCTGGGATTCTCACACGGATGAGATCTTCCTTCATATGGAATTACATACAGTATCTGTGTCTGGTTAGACCTCACCTGGATCCAGCAACTTTGGCAGGAGATTGGACTGCCAAAGAACAATTACAGAGATTCACAGGAGTTAATATTTAAATCAATTTCTAATCACTTCCAGAACAGGGGGCCTTAATTCTAACATCCTAAAAACACTTTCTTAAGAAAGCAAGAGTTTGAGTACTATTTCACTGTCTAGTTCTGCTGTCTCCCTAGTGGCTTTCCTGAAGGCCCCATGTGCACCTAATGGAAACCTTCCACCTAAATTGTTCAGAAGAAATAGCTTTGTAAAAAGCTGAAGTGTTCGTGATATTGACAGAGTACTAAAAAAACACTGCTGCTAATAAGAATTATGATTTCATTTCTAGTTGCTTGTAATTTGTAAGGTCTTGTGGTGTCAGAATATCAAAATTATGAATGAGATCAAAACATTGCTTTAATCAAGTATTCAGTGCGAGGTACTGTGATTCTCCATTCTTGCAAACCTTTCTTTTCTCACCTCCTTTCTCTTGAGACGGAGTATTACGATTATGTGGTTGGTGAAAAAGGGGATGAAGGACCCCCTGGACCTCCAGGACCAAAAGGTCAACGTGGCATGCCTGGTGAGTGAGACATCAAAACTACAATCCTGTAGAAAGGGCAGTCCACTCAAAGGGCTTATTGCAGACTACTTTTTGAGCAGCTTTCTTCTGCCTTCAGAAGAATATTTCCTAAACTCACATCTAATTGCTGACTTGAAATGTATCCTGAGACTTTGATGTATAGCATTATTTACCCTTAAAAATAATTACCAGTATGCAATGGTTCCATGAGTGGTAGATGCCTACTCAGGCAAAACCAAGTTTATTTTACCTTTCAAGCTTAAAATGCAAAAGATCAAAGTTTGTATTCAAAGCAATTGAATAGTGACTTTGTAGAGTATTGAGTGATTTAACAAAAAATCACTATTAGAAGTTTCTAATATTTTGTTTTTGCAGGGCCACAGGGTCCTCCTGGAAATGCTGGTAGACCAGGTATATGCAATAATAAAATACATTGTTCTTCCTGTCGGTTACACTGAATCAGCTTTGGCAAATATTTATTTCAGATGGTTTAAAAAACATCTCAAAGTGCTAAGAAATTGTCACCCAGGAACTTCGATGGGTCAAGTACTTAGTTTAAAGATAATTTTTAAATGTCTGTGGATTCTCACTTTGATTAATATATTTCAAGATAAAAAAGATTTGTGGAATGGGTTTGGTGTGTTTGTCTGTCACTAATACTACTGAATTATTACTTAGCTTTGAAATGCCATTTCTTGTTTAACTCTGGTTTTGTATTTTCCCCTTTGGTTAGGTGTGTCAAGACCTGGTCTGAGAGGTCCCCCAGGATTTCCTGGGCCAAAAGGAATAAAAGGAGAGAAAGGACAAACTGGCTTGTGTATTGTAGGCCCTCCAGGACTGCCTGGTATTACTGGCAGGCCTGGTTCTGTTGGATTACCAGGTCCTCCAGGAGAACCAGGTACTTCTAGTTGCTGGTGTTTTGGATTTTTCCAGGTAGCTCTCTCTTTTAAATGAATTGATAAATATCTCAAGTTGCAAAGGACCTATAAGGATCAGAATACTGCTTCCAGCTCATCCCTGAAACTTTTTTCTCCCTTAGCAAGTAGAGAATTGTCTGAATAATCTGTGATGTAATGGTGCCATGCTCATTTCATTAACAGGTAGAATAACATTTGGAACTGGCCTACCAGGACTTCCTGGAGAGCCAGGGCGTACAGGACCCCCGGGACCTCCAGGAGACACTGGCATGAGAGGTCAGTTTCAGATAACTGTCACTCAGAAGTAGATGGTACAAATCCAGTAATCTTCATAGATCCTCATTAGATTTTTTTAAATTTAATTTACTTCTTAAGTTATTTGCTGAGTTCAGAGTTTTAAGAACACTTATTAAGGATAGTGAGATGTCTTCCTCCCCTTCCATCAACTAAAAGAGCATTGATGTGCCAGTGCTGCACACTAGTTGTACAGAACTGTGGCAGGGTGTAGATCTTCACTGGAACAAACAGTTACTACAGTTTGGCACTCTCCTGTATAGTTTATACTCTCTTGTTGTTATATTCTTGCTGACAGTTTGTCTCTGAAAGAATCTGCAATTTCCAGCCACAGGAGCTGCTGAATCTCTTTACCCTTTGCTTGTCATGACAATGACCCTGAGTTACAGAGCTCTGTTAGTTGGAAGCTTATGTCCCTTACTTCTTTTGAGAATTTGGCTTGTCAGTATAGTGACTGCATCCAAATTATTTGCTAAAACTTGACTTGAAAAAAATCAAGAGTTTTAAACCAAATGTTTCTGTCCTTTCAATTAGTTATACTCAGTTCTGATTGACTTTCTAACCAAAGGTAACTTAGTACTGTCTTGGAGGTGATCTTCCAACAAAATCAAAGCTATTGTTCTACCACTCCTTACCAAAAAATGTTAGCTATAACAAGCTAAGTAGCACATAAGTTAAGCTTGAAAATTACTTGCTGTGGAGCAACTAATGATTTCTTTTCATTCTAGGTGATGATGCTCGTGTGTGTACTGATTGTAGCTACGTTCCAGGAATGCCTGGTCTTCCTGGTTCTCCTGGGCCTCGTGGCCAGGATGGCATGCCTGGTAAATTATTTTGTTCCTAACAGGATAGTAGGAGTGCAAATGATTTTGCTTTTAGCATGAGAATCAGATGTGGGCATGTCTGCAGCCTGCAGTCCTTAAACTAGCCCTGAGGTGGTGTTGAGTGTGAGAGCGTGGTGCAGCTTCCTCTGCTGATATGAGCACAAGCCCTAAAACATCAGAACTCAGAGAGCTGATAGGCTTTAGGTGCAGACTGAAGCCAGATCAGTCTATGATGAATAGTCAATGTAACAACAGAAACATTGAATACTAGGTCCAGTTATTAGAGCTTGTCAAAATCTATGTCCTTGTTTTCATTTTTCTTTACAAAATATACTGTTTCTTTTGCAGGTGGAGAAGGAACAACAGGTCCAAAAGGTTCTCCAGGTTCTCCAGGAACACCAGGGTTTCCAGGGGCTCAAGTAAGACTGATTTTTCAGATTAACATTCAGATCCCACAAGAATTAGTTCAGAGAAATCTCATGGCTGGTGTTACATGCAGTATCGTACTGCGTGATCTCAACAGGGTTCTTCCTGTAGTAATGAATGTGTCAGCATGGGAGGCAAGGCAAAGAATGTGATGTATTGATCACACAGCTTTACATGAGCACTGGTTGCTCAGTGCAGCAAGTTAGCTCAGGAAGTGAGGCAGGTAAATAAATACCTGTGTGATTAACCTGTGCTGCATTTCATGGTGTTGAGACTGCTTTTTCTGTCTGGTATGGGTAGTCTGTAGTTACCTTCTGCTCGTTTATATAATTCAATAATCATGGCAGTGGCTGTAAAGCATGTATAGATTTTTTGTGTGCTGTGATCTTTGTCAGACTTCTTGCTTCTCTTGTTTCCAGCATACTCTGGAGTTGCTAATGCCCCAGCTGTGCAGAGAAACTTGCTTCTCATCATACCCTCTTCAGGGGTGCAAAGTCACTCCCTCCTGGGAAATATTATAAAGAGGGAAGTCTGCCACCTGCTGCCACACACGTGTTACTTGGTTGTGCTAACTTGTGCCTGTAGTATTGAGTATTTATGGGAATGTACAACTAGTGCGGTTCAATAAAAAATCATGCACAGGTATTCGCTGTGGTGGCTGCTGTACAGATGCAGAATGAGTCTGCTAACAGGCTTTGCCAGGAGCCCCCAAAGAATTTATGAGCCCAAGATCACTAGAGCCCAGTGTGCTTTCAGCTGGGATAGTGTACCTACTTTGTAACCTTTGGGGGAGAGAAGGGAGAGGGAAGTTTACTATGAACAGAGCCAGCTGTGACACTTAAGAGTGTCTCTGGGGAAATATTCCCATGTGGAGGAGAAATCTCTAACTAGGTCTTAAAGTCCTTCTTTTTGTGCCATGGTCTTACCTATTAAATTATGCTACATTAGTCCTGCTTGTAGTAGCATAAATGAAATGGCAATCTTGTCAAAGGAAGTAAAGGCAGGAGAAAAAGAAAAGAAAAAACCTCAATAACCTGTTAATTGAAGTGTGCTATTACAGAGAATAAAAATGACTATAGGGAGAACCCCTCTGAGGTATTTAATTTTAAAAAAACAAACAAAAAACTTTAAAACAGATGGCATACATCTAGCACTGAAATTCTTTTGATAACTCTATTCTAGGGATCTCCAGGTTTTAGAGGAGATCAAGGACGTAAAGGATCAAAAGGTGAGCCAGGATATATACATCCAGAGGGGCCAAAAGGTGAGCGAGGAGATCCGGGAGCCAGGGGAGACAAAGGAAGAAGAGGTTCAAGTGGTTTTCTGGGAAGACCTGGTTCTAAAGGATCCAAGGGGTCTAAAGGTGAAGAGGTGGGTATGCACATTTTGCAATTTGTATGGAAGTCATGGAAACCTAAGTCAGTATTTTGCCTTGTACAACAAGCTGTTTAATCTATGCAGATATTTCAGCTGAATCTCCTACCCAACTGAGGGTACTGTTCTCAACTGTAACAACCAGTACACGTGAAAGAAGGAAAGATTCTGATGTAATACGAGGGAGATGAGGCCAGTGTAGGTACACATTGCTGAAAAACCTCAGCAGTCTAGTGAGGTGTTAGTTTGGATATGGATACTGGAGCATTTTCTTGGATTTCTATGATGGATAATATATTTTTAAAAAGTATTTCCTGAATACCTATAATGCTTAACGATTCAAATACTTCCTCTTCAGTCTTTATGGGTTAATCTTCAGTGAGAACTCATCAAAAAACTAGAATTGTTAGGGCAGACCTCAGCAGAAACAAAACCAAACAATTATTAATGTGTTATGTTGGCTGAGAAACTGTTAACATGATTCAGATATAACTGTCTCTAAACCTGACTCCACATTATTCAAGGAGAGTCAGAGATGAGGTGGGTTTTGTTTTTATGCCAAATGTGTTTTAAAAACAGAAGAAAAGTGTACATCGCAACAACACTGATTGGAAAAAAAACAGGCAATTGTATTTATTTGTAGCATTTCCCTCTTAATAGACCTCTCTTTGTAACCATGAATATTCAAATTTACATTCATTTAATCACAAGTAAATCAGAGGAAAAAAAATTTTCTTAAATTATCAGAATTGCTCTGTTACTAAATTAATAGAAGATTATAGTCAGAGAAATGGGCATTTTGTTAAGAAAGCTATGGTATGGAAACCAAGTAATACTTGGTATATATATGTAATCATTAGGGATTGGCTGGATCAAAAGGAGATAGAGGACTACCTGGTTTGCCTGGTATACTTGGACTTCCTGGAGAAATGGGGCTTCCTGGACTGCCAGGTTATGGACCACAAGGAGTAAGAGGTTTTAAAGGCTCTAAAGGAATACCTGGACCACCTGGATTGCCTGGAGAAGCTGGTTTGTAGCTTCCCTATTTTACTGTGTTTTACCTTTGTTAAGAAATACTTGATTAAAATTGCAGAGATAGATTGAAATCAAAGACATGATTTATGAAACAGGAAACCTCTCCTTGCCATGGGACTTCCACAGCATTGTCTCAGCTTTGATCCCTGAAAATAGTAGCAAAAGTCTTAGGGTGATAAGATAATCGAGGTTGAAAGGGACTCTATAGTCTGAGTTTCATCTCAGCACAGGGACAGCTCTGAGATCAAGCAAAGTTACTCAAGGCATTACCACTTGTGCTTGAAAATCTCAAAGGGTGAAGATAGCACATTCTCTGGGCAATGTGTCCCAGTGCTTGACTGAAAAAAAAGTGTTCAAATATGCATCCAGATGCAACCAGCAGGGTTAAGTGTAAAGAGCATAATAATTTTTACTGCTGGAAACATACCAGTGGAAAAACTCAGCTGAGTGGCAGATATGGTCAAGCTTGCTTAACGATAATGCCTGTTGAAGCCTTTATAACATGGAGATGAAGATTTAAGCACTTCTCAGTTGCATCATTTTCCTGATGACTTTCTGCTTCCTTTTCTGGGTCTCCACTAGGCTGCAGGAGGGCTGAGAGGAAGACTGCAGGTGTCAATAGAATGATTTTACTTAATGATGCCAGGATGTGAAGGCTTTTCAAAATCTGTTGTAGTTTCAGACATATGGAAATTGTAGAAGACTTTTTTGCCAAGTAGATTGATCACTAATATTTTTAAATGCTTGAGAATACATATTGCCAGTCTACATGCTTTTGTAATACTTTGTAATGTATTTGCTGAAGGTCTGAAAGGAGAGACCAGTAGGGCAATTCCCTTACCTGCATTGCCAGGACCTCAGGGACCACATGGTTTACCTGGACCCCCAGGAGTGCCTGGTGAGTACAACACTAAATCAGCAAAACAGTTAAAATCAGAGATTGGTTAACTGTAAGTCATCTTTGCTTGGGCTTTGTCATTAAATCTGTCCTGAACAGCACAGGAAGTTTTTTGACAATGTTATGGTAGCTTCTGTTCTTAAAGTTGCTTCTGTTTTAAACCTCACCTCTATAACATGTATTTGTAACCTCTCAAGAGTGGAAGATTCTTGTCTGCGTGTAGGTGTTTCTTGGAATTTGGAATTTGGCCAGATTGCATTAAACTCACAGGTTCATACATGCTTTGGTGCTGTGAATGGAATTAACATTTTAACTGTGAAAACCTCCAGTGGAGGAGAAATAGTGTCTAAATTCTAATATAATCTACAGTTGTCTCCTTATTAATAATGATAAATTATAACACACCTAATCTTACAAGTTGATATTCTGTGGTAATATAATTCACGGTTTACTTATTTTTTTTGTACAGGTAGGGTTGGAGCAAGAGGTCAGCCAGGTGATCCAGGACATTCAGGACCAACAGGTGACACAGGCTTTCCAGGGCTTGGGTTTCCTGGAAACCCAGGTCCAAAAGGTAAAATACTCTTTTTGATCTTTTTTTTTTTTAAAAAAAAAAAACAACAAAAATAAAACAAAAAAAAATAACACCTTAAAAATTTAACACCCTAAAATAATTAGCAAATTAAAAATTAAATAAATTGACAGACAGATAAGTGTTTGTAACAGTCTTGTCATTTACTGACTTAAGTCTTAGAAATTGCAAGTTTGAAATATTTTGAGGTATTTCAGAGTATCAAGTATCAAAGCTGACAGTAGGGAAATATTTTAAAAGACATTGATGTTTTCTGGAATACTGCCCAAACAGGTGCAGCTGTCTCATCTGAGTGCTGCACTTAATTCAGAGGGATTCTCTTTACCTGGATATGTGTTACAGACACAGAGCTGTATGAGTGTCAGTACTTTCTAATCAATTTTTGTAATGTTCAATGCAATACCTGCTCTATTGTGCTGGTAATAGAAAACATTTTTAATACAGTAAATTTGGTCATTCCTCATGCAAAGTTATAATTCCCTTTGAACACTAGAAATACTAGGAAATTCTCATAATCCAGTAAGGACAGGAGTTAAGAGAAAAAGCTCAGATACTAAGATTTGTACCAAGCTGCTCAGAGTGGGTTCACTTGAAAAAAAGAACAGTGACTTGCTTCAAATAATTTAATAACAAATAGTGTTAAAGTCAATTTTGAGTGAATATGTAAGGAGCAAGATGCTGTGTGTCAGATCAGTTCTGAAGTCAAGATCAGAATCACTAGGTTGGAAGAGATCTCTAAGATCATCAAGTCCAACCCAGCCCTAACATCTCAATTAAACCATTGCACCAAGTGCCACATCCTGTCTTTTTTTTAAACACACAGGCAAGTGACTCCACCACCTCCCCAGGCAGATTCCAATACTTCATCACTCTTTCTGTAAAAAACTTTTTCCTAATATCCAACCTTTATTTCCCTTGGTGCAGCTTAAGGCTGTGTCCTCCCTTTCTGTCAGTTGCTGCCTGGAGAAAGAGACCAACCCCTACCTGACCACAACCACCTTTCAGGAGGTTGTAAAGGGTAATGAGGTCACCTCTGAGTTTCCTTTTCTCCAGGCTAAACAACCCCAGTTCCCTCAGTCATTCCTCATAGGGCTTGTGTGCCAAGCCCTTCACCAGCCTTGTTGCCCTTCTCTGGATGTGCTCAAATGTCTCAACATCCTTCCTGAGCTGAGGGGCCAGAACTGGACACAACATGCAAGGTGTGGCCTCACCAATGCTCCCTTCAGCTCATGTAAGCTCCATTAGTGTCAGAGGCTCATGAACACACACGTGCAAATACCCTTTTGTAAAATAAAGTATCTGCACTGCCATTTAATTCCTTTTGCAGGAGATAAAGGACTTGCAGGAGGCAGAGGCCCACCAGGTTGTGAAGGAAAGATTGGAGATCCAGGACGAGCTGGAAACCTAGGACAACCAGGACAAAAGGTTTGGTTAGAAATACAGTGCAGACTTTTCCATAGGTCTCATTCATTAAATTTTATACTGAGCAAATAAGTAAAATATTGTAAGGAATATAGAAATTCCTTTATTTCTTGTCTAGTTATGCACAAACTAAATTGAAATTTAGTAGTTAGAAATGAAATTAAATATTTTCTACAAAAAGGAGCTCAAGCCAAAATTTTAGATCCAAATACAAGATTCAGAATTCCAAGTGTTTGGGATGTTTTCCTACTTCAGCTTTCAGACCACAAGGGAGGATATTGCATTGCTTATAGCAAATAAATAAAGGCCACAGCGGCTGAAAAGATGCCCGTTCAGAAATCCAATTAAGCATTTCTTTGATGGAGGTCATTGACAAGTAAGTATTTATTTCATTTAAGCAAGTGCTCTGTTGAATTGAAGCATGAAGAAAGTAGGTTGGAGGTAATACTGCAGCTACTTTTGCTGATTAACAGAAGCTAATCTACTGATTCTTGACTACTCTGTTACTAGGATTCCATTTTGAACAAAATATTAACACCTAAATGATTTGAAAACGTTGCATTTATTTTTGTCTCTGTGTGTCCATATTTGATTCTTTTGTGTATTTTTTGATGTGATGAAGGAAGGGAGTTGAGGTTGTGAATTTCATTTTTTTTTTAAACTATTGAATGTGTATTTGATGTCACAGAACATCTGGATGTGAAGTGGCCTCTGTGGTCCAAGTGACTGGTATAAGCTCAGGTCTACTGACCTGCTTTATGAACATATTGATTTTCTGGTACTCAAAACAACTAGCAGTTCAGTCAGCTAAAAAACCTACTAATTCAAACTTTTCGATCAGGGAGTACACTTGGGGTCATTGTGATAAAACCAGTCTTCATGCAAAACAGTGTTCAGAAGAATGATTTTTCAAAACCCCAGCATGTGACTGAGTATTCTGAGACATATCTGGATGCTGACCTTGAGCATTTAAATAAATAATTTGTTAAAAACAATGTGAGTATGATATAAAAAAAGGAAAAGTTATATTTGCACAAACTCCACCCCCACTTTCAGATAGATATTCAAAGCTTTTCACAGCTACAGAAAGAATCCCAATGCATTAAAGACCAAATGGAGGGAAGTGTCTTGCATTGCCCAGTAGCAAGTTCTTAGGGCTAGGAGACAAAGTTTAAAAGCTGTCTAGATTAATTCCTCAGCTGGCCAATAAGGAACATCCAACAGTCTACTGAATCGGGGCCATTAGAAATTATAGTGTGAAAGATCCAAAGGGAATAAGGAGAATTACCCTAATAAAATAAAGTCATTATTCCCACACTGGAGAAAATCTTTTGGCAGATTTGCAAAGCAGAGAGGACTGTTTACATTTCTGTCTGTGTTGCAGGGTGAGCCAGGCATGGTTATTCCTGGAGAACCAGGAAGAATGGGTTCACCAGGAGGTCATGGCAGTCCTGGCTCAAAAGGTGAAAGTGGTCTTCCAGGACTCCCAGGCCTACCAGGGCATCCTGGCTATGATGGTGATGATGGCCTAAGAGGTAATGTTGTCATAGAAGTTCAGGGAGAACAGCAAGTTATTTTAATAAAAGCCAAGTCAAACAAAGTTCCCTCAAAGCCTAAAACTTAATTTGGCTGTGAATCCACTCTCATGTCTTTTAGGAGATCGTGGCTCACCTGGAGTTCCTGGAGACCCGGGTTTTCCAGGGAAACCTGCTGAATGTCTTATTGGCCTGCCAGGTTTGCCAGGTGGCCAGGGAGCTACAGGCCCACCAGGTAGGACCTTCTGACCCAAAAAATGCCATTTGGCTGGGTGAGTGTGGGTTTCATTTCTGCCTTCCAATGGCCTGAGGGAGCTGAAATTGTTTCTGGGTATTGGTTATAGAATAGTATGCAAGAAAACATGAGTCCTTTTAAAAGATGGTCTTTCTGTAGATGGGAGGAAGCACATACACTGAAGAAGATGGATTAAGATTCTGATTCCACCAGACAGTATAAACAGTAATCACAAATTGACCCAAATTCCACAGGAAAAAGGATATTTCAGTCATATCTCCTCTGTAGGACTGAACTTAGATTCTGTGGTGCAATGGGATTGATAAAGAAATAAAAGAAAGGAAGAGCTCCGCTAATTAGGAAAACGATTTAGGGTCCCAAAAGTACTTGTCTGTACTGCATATGATTTTCTTTTTTAAAAAAACACACTCAGGTATACAGCACATTCCTTCTCTTATATATTATCTCAAAAGGATTTTTTAATTATTTTTTTTTAAGGAGTGAGTGCAAAATTGGTGGGGTTTTCAGGTTTGGGTTTTTCTTCTTTTTCTGAGAAAAAACAAATTTGTCTACTCTCACTTTTTTTTTCTTTTCCTCTTTTCATAAAACCCAATCCATAGCCCTTGTAATATTTTCTGAATGTGTCACTGGCCTTACAGATCTCATGTTCAGCCTCAGACAGGCAGAGTTCAAGAAGAGTTTCATGCTTATGATGTAAAGACAGCAATGAAGGTTTGTTTTTCAGACAGACCTATCATACTACACTTTCCTGCACTTTTTTTAGGAGAAAGAGGTTTACAAGGCTCAAAAGGAAACCTAGGTCCTCCTGGTTTGAGTATCCCGGGAATTTATGGAAAGCCTGGAGAACCAGGATTAACAGGTCTTCAGGGATATACAGGATTACCTGGTCCCAAGGGACAGTCTGGAAGGCCAGGAATCTCTGGTTTGCCAGGTAAGGATTCCCCAAGTGTTTCTTTTGATGTAGAATTAAGTGAGTCTGTGCAGAAAGGTGTTTAGCCAAAAGGTGTGCAAAAAGGTCATATTTTTCCAGACTGAAGATGCTGAAATATTTTTCCCTCGACAGCACTTACTTATCGTTGAGATTTTATGGAAAACTAATAAATAACTCTTCCTTAAATGATGAGCATATCGTGAAGCTCTCTTGACACAATGTGGAATTTTCTGTGATAATCTCCTGAGAACAGCTTTTTACGTAGTTTTTTATACAGTAGCGTCTTTGCAGTAGGACATGAAATAATTAATATTCAAAGCAATTCCCCCTTCACAATGGAAGTGCAAAGTGTTTAGTTCTTACTCAGCATCCCTTTTCAAATAATTTGTAATGCCATCTTCTTTTTCTTAAAAGCTCAGATCTAGAGTCTGATAGAATTGAGTCAGATCAAGCTCTGTCACTACCAAGAGCTAAGTAAGCTAAGTGGTCCCTGTAGGGTTGATTTGTTTGGGTTTTTTCTTTCAGAAATATGTTGAAATTTGTTTCAAAGAATAAAATAAATCAGTCATATAATGCTTCTTATTTCTAATAAAGATTTTACTTTAATATCAAATTATTACACTGTGGTAAGGAGATGGTACATGTTTTTTTATATTGTGGATCTGTGAAGTTTTACATAAACATGTAGCACTTGACTCAGTTATGAGAACATAGGCTTCTGGTGGCATTTGAGGGAGTTATTTCCCAGGTGGTCTTTGACTCCTGAGCCAGAAAGGAAGGTAATTCCCACATATCTCATGATTCATCTCTCATCCCTGTATGGATATCTCAGATGTATTATCACTGCTGTTAATTATATTCATTTGTAGGAGCTGTTGCAGCTACTAATTTAGGTAATTTGGGGGTTATAAGTCATGATCCTGTGGTTAAAGATGGGAAATCTGGCTTGGACAGTTACAGAAATGGACAAAAACTAAAATAAGCAATTAAACACTGAAATGAGATGTGTAGATTTCTGAAGTAATGTTCCTGTTTAACTGATCTAATACTAATAATTATTGCTTCAATTCCTATTGCTTCAATCCCACAGGTGCAAGGGGAGATCCAGGTGTAATGGGACTGTTAGGAATTCCTGGACCCCCTGGCATGGTTGGAAGACCAGGCAACCCTGGTATCAGAGGCGAGTGACCACTTTATCTGCCTTTCTTATCACCTGGAATACAGGAATTAAGTTAGTCTTGTGATCCTTTTTTTGTGTGTATTATCACTTCTGAGTACAGATGTTATACTAGAATTTCTTTGAGTCTTGGTAAATCTGTCTTCTGCATATGTGCAGTCTGCAGACTGAATGACATCATTTTTCAGCGGTTTTGACTTGCTACCTTTTTCATTTTTTAAAGTGGCTGGTGATTTGCTCAATAAAGAGCAGAGAGAAGTTTTGCTGATTTTTTTTCATCCTGTGTAGGTACCATTATTGTATTTATTTAACAGACACAAGATTGTATATTTATTCACTGTAAGAAATAATTTTCATGTCTTGTAGGAAAGACAATCATTACTTGCTACAAGTAATCTGTACTTGTAGGTGTTTTATAGATGACTGGAGCAGTTAAGAAGCTAGTTTAGGTTGTTGATTTGCAATTTATATTTACATATGTAAATTACAATTGCTTTTGAAGATTGGCATTATCTGGTTTCCCTTATTATATCATCTAATCAAGCCTCTTCAGAAAATTTCACTCTATATTCTTGCAGGTTCTCCTGGCTTCCCAGGAATAAAGGGAAGAAAAGGATTTCTTGGAGAAAAAGGTGAACCAGGTGATAAAGGTTTTCCTGGACCATCTGAGACCTTGGTTGGTATTGGGGACAAAGGAGAACGAGGTTTAAGAGGTACACATTCATTGCTCTGTCATCAAAAGTAGTCAGGGTTGTCATCTGTTTTGCACTTCCAGTGGTCTCTAAAATATCGAATAAACTGACTCTACTGCTGAGAATACTCACATGGTTTTGAAATAATTATTGCTAAACACTAGAACACTGCCCTCTTATTTATGGGGCACTTGGATATTACATTGAATGTTCAGTTCAATTTTAACAAGTCCTTATTCCATTAAAAAAGCTCTTAATGCTAAATAATATATCAGTAGCACCAGGAGTCTTATGTACAAATATGCTATACATTCATGTTTTTACACATTTAGTATTCTGTGAGCAAAGAAATGACTGCACTTACCAACCAGATGCTGGATTGCAAAGCAATGTCATTATTTGCAATGTTAATTTGAACTCTCCATATGAGCTCTATGTGCTTAACTAATACTATCTGGGTTTTTGTATCCATGTTTTCCTATGGAAGCTTTTAGGAACTTCCTATTGTCTGCATATGAAAAATGTAGAAGTTAGATAGGAGCTTGTGTTTTGCTTATCTGTGTTCAGAGTGAAAATCCTATGCTCTACTTTTGTTTCATTAGCTTAAAGACTTAAAAAATTTTAAACTTTGTACAAAAACTTCTATTCTAAGATCTTGTTTTGTAATATTTTTTAAATTTTCATTTTAGGAGTTCCAGGCCAAATGGGTGTAAGGGGAGAAAAAGGAGATGCTGGTGTGCAAGGTCCCCCAGGTGTTGATGGGTCTGAAGGAATGCCTGGTCTACCAGGTATGGAATATTTATATTGAAAATTAGTGTGCCATGTGGACAGGGAGATACTGGTGCTCCAATGCACACCAGCTTGGCTCCAGAAGCACCACTGCATTTTCTGTATTAATTCTGAAGCTTTCCTAAGAATTCAGAAACTGAGCAATTTCAAAAGCTGCTATTTGAGTCATAGCAGCTGTCACTAAATGACTTTGTTTTCTTTCAAATATAGACCACTGTTTGGGATAACATAATAAAAAATAATATTAAATCCTGAATAACAGTAAAGTCTAAAACCCAATAAAAAAGCCAGTGAATAAAAATTAATGTTTCTAAAAAGTAAAAAGGTTGCATTTGCAGTATTATTTAAAAAATAATTCTAAAATATTACCAATTTGCATAAAAATATCTTAGGATTTTTTTAATTTCAGATTAATTATATTTCCCTTTGCAAAGCCTACATACTTTACTTGTATTTCAAAAGTTAGCAAGTTTCCAGTGAAAAGCAGGTTTAAAAATGTCAGGAATTGGCACACTGGAATTTAGAAAGAATGTTCCAAGAGTGTTCTAGGTGCATGAGGATCTTTTAGTCATTAAACTGAGTGCTAATTTAGCTAAGTTAATCTCAAGGTGAGTAGGGGGAAAAGTGCCTAGGTCACAATCAAGAGCTTTTTATTATATACTAGTCATGAAAAATCCATAACAAGTAAGTAATAATGTGATTGTTCCATGCACAGAAACTAAACTGGAGTTCAAGCAATGAAAGACTCCAGTGCATAAATACAAATTTGTGATCTTGATCAAATTCAGCTTAAGTATATTGCAGTGGCTGCTCCTAAGTGCAGTGGTCACAAACCTTAACTTTAATGTTGATACATAAGGTGTTTCTTATTTCCTTGATTTTTCTGAAAACAATAATGGTAATTTTATCTGTGTCTGGGGCAAAAGGGTCCATGTTGGTTATCTATAAAATAGTAATATAGCAAAAGAAGGTGTGCAGTAGAGGATTTTGTATTCATGACAGGTTTAACATCCAGACATTGTCTAAAGCAAATATGTGAAGATGACATTTATTTCTTCATCTTGCAGGAGACAAAGGATTTATGGGTCTTCCAGGGGTTCCTGGCAGACAAGGATTCCCAGGTGCACATGGAGACAAAGGAGACATGGGAATTCCAGGTCATTTTCTCTCAAGACCTATTACAAATTCATAGAGCTCTCTAGAAGCTTTTGCACAGGTCTGGGCTGTTAATGTAGGGACACCACACAATATTTAGACTGGGATTTATTCTGTAGTGTTCACGGATTTATCTTCACCCCAGAATTTGCTTGACTTGCAGAATGCAATTCTCCCTCTCTATCTAAGTTCTTTAATTTCTATATTGTTACATGTAAGAACCTCCTTTTAAAAATAAAATTACAGTTTAAATTACTTTGATGAAGAATTAACATCTGTATATGTAAGCAATATCTCACAAAACATGAGGTGTGAAATGAAATTATGATACTTTTAAGGATGGTATCAGTATTGGTATTTTTCCAGGTCCAAAAGGCCAGAAGGGATCTCCAGGCTTTCCAGGACCATCAGGTGACCCTGGTCCACCAGGCTATGGTGGCTTTCCAGGTGACAAAGGAGATCCTGGGTACCCATCTGCTGGGCCTCCAGGAGAACCTGGTTCAAAGGTATAAAGGCACTAGAAAAATTTTCCTGTTAGGCAGAGCCTTTGACTATAGAAACAGAACAACAACATGTAAGCAAGAACTGCAGAGTTTGCAGAAATAGATGATTTGTCAGTGGTAAGAAATACAAAAATTTGATTGTGTCATTACTGAGGAGAAATTTTTTATTTCATTATATTTCATTATTTCATTATATTTCACTTCTTTTGTGCAAGAATTTCTTATTTAGAAAGATGAAATATCTTGAGGTAACTTGCTTTCTGTAAAAGTTCCTAATTCATTAAGAACAAGCGTGTTAAAAACTACATCAAAACCTCATCTTAGCAAATGCAAAAGTTTTGTAATCTAAACTTGTACTGTTTGGTTTTGATAGTCTGGTAATATCTTTGCACAAGATTTTTTTTCTTCTTCTTGCTTATGTGTATTTCATTCAGTGTAAGTTATGTTAGGTCATAAATGTATATTGCTAAGAACAAACCAGTATTTTTAAGTTAGATCAATTGGATAGTTTAACTTCACATGTTCTGGTTGTTGAATAACTGGAAGTATTTTTTCCTGTGAGGTTATCTGAAATGCATGGCTGAGGCTGTAAATTCCTCTATAAATCCTGTAATCTGTCTAAATGATATGTTTATTTTAAGTATCAGATGGGTAGTCCCAGTGAGATTACTGTCAAAAAAATCAGTAGGAATTCAAGGAAAAAAATACGCATTTCAGTATTTTGTATAGCTGCATATTACCCAAGGAATGGATGTTTGGATCAAAAGAGCTAGTAGAATAAAATTGAAGGGAAAACCAGGCCAGGGAAAATATTTAAAAACAACTTGATTTGTAAAGATTAAAAATAGGTCTTAGCTATATCTAAAAAGATCAGTGCTATTATGAGAAGACCTCATATTTAATCTGCTTTGGTTTTTGTCTGGATTTGTCAAAATCCTAATGAAACATGATTACAGGTACTTAACCTTTAAAATTGCACATGATTTTTCTATTCTTCACTGTGATTCTTTACCTGCCTGCAACTGTTTCTCAGGGAGATCCAGGTCCCCCAGGAGCTTTTGGCAGCAAAGGAGAAAAGGGCTCCAAGGGTCAGCCGGGACCTACAGGAGTACCAGGACCACATGGGATTAGAGGGGAAACTGGAGGTGCAGGAATCCCAGGTATGGGGTACTTTTGGAGGGATGGTGAGCTGGCAACATGCTTGTAGAAGAAGATAATTCCACCAAATGCACAGGGTGCCTGGGGGTGGCTCATTGATTTATAATGACTGCTGTAAACCTCAACAGCTCCTTTGTGGTCAGGGCAGCCAGGCCTGCTTGTGTCACCTGGAGAACTTTTGCATGTGGCAGAAGCAGAAACAATAGCAAAGCTCTTAAACCGAGTCTGGATATAGGGGTGATGCCTTTTCCCCTCTGCCACACTCTTTCATCTTACAGGAAGACATGGACTCCCTGGAGATACTGGTGTTAAAGGATGCCAGGGCTGCCCAGGACAGCAGGGAGTCCCAGGCCCTCCTGGTATGGTATTTAGCATCTTTCCTAAATCACTGCCCTGGGTTTGGGATTTCAGTTCAGTTTGAGGCTTTGTTTTACTTCCTTTTAACAGATACTTTTCAAAGTTACCAGTTCAGCTGATGCAAAAAGTTTTAATTTTGTTTCATTACCAGAAAGCTTTTTGCTGTTTTTTATTTAAGTACATCTCCAAGGGTCTCAAAATATGATATCCACAGAATTATAAAAAAGGTTTAAGTTCTTAAGGTCCTACCTCCAAAAAGAGAATAATAAACTAAGGTATAGGTAGATGAAGAGAAGAAAATTAACTGGAGTAGAAAGAGACAGAGTTGTAGTTGTGTTTAAAGCAACAGAACTAAAACAGAATTAAAAATATACCTCAGGGGCAGTGTGTATAAGCAGCAACAGAGAGGCATGCATTGCAGGCTTTATTATGTCTCTGAAAATAGTGGGGGGTGTTAAATCTACTGAAGTCCAGTGAGCTCAATAGAAGCTATATGCTGTTCTATACCAACACAGCTATCTTTGAAGTAGCTGAGCTAATTAAATTTTAATAAAGGGGTGTAAAGTCTTCTCACTGTAAAATTACAGAAGTAAAACTTATATTGTGGTCCACTGTAATTCATAGGTGCTGTTGGAGTCCCTGGAAAACATGGACTTGTTGGTGAAAGGGGTACTCAAGGTCAGGATGGTATGCCTGGTCCCCCAGGAGTAAAGGGAGAGCCAGGTAACACCAGTGAAATATTTTTGTTCTACTTTACAATTGTTTTTTTCTGTAATTATAGTGACAAGGATTATTTGGAAAGGATTACTAAGGAGCTTCTGTGGAGCCAAAGCAAAGTTTTTAAGTGGAAGAAGATGTGTTTTTCTATGTAATTTTTGTACATGCTGTCAACAACCCAAAAGCATTATAAATGCTCTATTCTACATGTGATTTGTAATGTCACCTAAAAACGTTCATGTCTGCAAGAGTAAACGTACTGCTGTTAACAGTTGCTCTAGTTTTAATTTTAAAGCGATTAAAAGAACCAAAATCCCTTCCAAGGAGTCTTCTGTCTTATGTGGATATAAAATAAAAGGAACCAGTGTTCCCCTGAATTCATAGTGGAAGTTTCCATGACCTAGAACTTGGGTTGTGAAAGCTTTCATTTAAATGTCACTCCTCATGTTATCAGTGTTCAGATTGAGTTAGGCCTACACTGAATTCTAACAGAATTTTACACTGAAAATACTTCTTTGTATGTTGGTATCAAGAAGATACTGAGAAGACAATCATAGTATTTAAAAAGCTTTTTCAAATTAACTTTGAAGTAATCACTGTTAACATATTTTCTTGTGTAAGTATTTACATTTATTTTTCTTAATAACTCAATTAAATGCAGATTTTTTTCTGATTTTTCTCTGAAAAAAGAAGCTTGTTTTTGTGGAATGTACCACAAATATGATTGACCAATGAGAGTTTCTCCTTTAAATAAAAACTTAAAAAGTTAATTTGTGTTTTTTGTATAGAAGAAATAGAAATAATACATTTTACTTTATGTAGAACTGAACTCTATCTCTTGATTCAGTGATTTCTGAAAATATGTAGGAAATATTAGAAAACTGTCATGTTTTCTAAAAATTACTTTGGTCTGTGAGTGTAATGTGACCTAATATTTTACAGGACCACCAGGGAGAGGGATCCCTGGTCTTCAAGGTATTCCTGGACGAAGAGGTGAGTGGTCTTTTCAAAAAGCAACAGCTTAAATTTTAAATACCAGAACCATCAAGTCCCCTTCTGTTTTCGTATGCTTGAAATGGCCCTAAGAGTGTCAGAGGAAACGAAGAGTGATTCTGTACTTTTGATCTATGGTTTGGTCCTATATATTAAATGTCAAGAGTTTTTGCTTATGAAGTTTAGATTATTTTAAAAGGGAAATAAAGAAGCTGAACTTCTGTGGTCTTGGGAAGGTGACATACACATCCTAGAGTTTTTGAAATTTTGTTGCAATACATAATTTGATTAACAGAGTATGCTCTTACGAAAACAAGATCTTTTTGAATAATAAGCATACTTTAAGAATAATAATAAATAAGATTAGCTGCAGTGGTTGCATTTTAATTTTGTTCATCTTCCCTTTTATATTGATAAACAGAAGTGACTCTTCCATTTTTTAGGTTTTACACTGTATTTCTAGTGCTGGTATTGATTTGCTTTACTTTAAAAAAGTAAAATTAAAGCTCTCTAAGATCAACTTCAGAACAACATTCTTTTGGAATAGTCTCTCATTTTGTTGCTTTCATATTGATGCGTCCACCTGGGATTTAGTTTAAAAGGTTTTGTTAGTTCAGATGAACAAAGAAGCATTTCTTCTACTTATTCATCAATAAATATTCCCTTCTCTGGTCTGTCTATTCTCTCAAGTTTATTCCTTGGGATGAGCAATCTCTGAAGCAGTCAGATTTTTTTTTAATTTGTAGAGGGTTTCGTAATCTAAAAAAGTAGTATGTACTTTGCTATGAGTCCTGTATTCTCACAACTATTTTGCTTTAGGGCAGCAAAGTGGCTTTGGGAACTTCTCTGTACTAAAAACAAGAGCTGAATTCCACCTCTGCCATATAGGAAATGCATATTTGGAGTTGTCGCATCACCTCCCTGTCTTGACAGCCTTCCCCACATGTAATACTTACTCTTTGCAGGAATCAAAGGGGACATGGGACTGCCTGGTTTTCCTGGGCCTCCAGGTGTGAAAGGTCATCAAGGAGATCGAGGACCCATTGGACCTCCTGGCTTAGTGGGGTTACCTGGATTTCAGGGTGCCACAGGCATGGCAATTACTGGCCAGAAAGGAAACAGAGGTATTCCTGGTGCACGTGGAAGACCAGGTGTGTTGTTGGAACTCCTTATTTGTCTGAGAGGATATTCCAATAATTGAAAGAAATCAGCCTGTTCAGAATTCAAGGTTGAAAGAGGTATTTCCCCGAGAGAGTTTCATAATTAAACAGGTCCCTTTAGCAATTAATGCAGTATTACCATTGCAAACAACATGATCTGTGCAGTGGTATTTAAATTAAAATAACTAAGCTTTTGATTCCACCTGATTGCATTATCTTGCTTTCCTCCCATGTGGTCTGTAGAGTAGCTGAGATCCAACTTTAATAAAGTGAGATAGCATGAGTGGCACTTAGGGACATGTTTTAGTGAGGACATGGCAGTGTTAGATTTACAGTTGGATTCGATGATCTTAAAGGTCTTTTCCAAGGTAAAGGATTCTGTGATTCCAAACTTAACTACAGCTGGAGAATATAAAAAACCTGTTGTGTTAAAGAGTACTGTTAAGTTCTGATCTGGAATTAAAGGTTAAATTATCAGGCTAAGGAAAAAATTGTTGATTTTTTAAAAAAAAAGTGTTTATATATCCTTGGAAATCATAGAGGTGATAAACATGAGTATCATTATGGAGCCATTGAATGTTGTACTGTGTTGTGTGTAATCTATGTGAAAAGCTACTGGCAGTAGTCTTCACTTATTCTGATGTTTTTGTATAGGTGCTCCTGGTTTTCCAGGCCTTCCTGGTCTTTCCACTTTCAGCGTGAAAGGAAGCAAAGGTGTCCAAGGGGCAGATGGAATACCAGGGCCAAGGGGCCCAGCTGGCGACACTGGCCCTCCTGGTCCCAAAGTTAGTGGAAGGAATATTGCTTCTCTTCTCATTGATAGTCTGCTCTTACCATGAAAAAACACTCCAAAATCTCAAAACAACCAACCAACCCAAACAAGCATCCCCTCACACATTTTCACAAAAACACTTTGTAATAGAGGAAATAAAAAAATGGATAGAATCAGGTTTTATAGACTTAACTGGATCAATAAGAATTGGATTTTTTCATTCCTGGTATGTCATTTCCTTGGCTGTTCTGTATTACAGCATAATATGAACAATAATATGACTATTTCTAACATGCTTAAAAGTGGAGAAGATAGTTCTAGTTGCAGCATAGTCTGTGAGCATAGTGCTTTGAATATTCTGAGCGAAAATAAAATGTATTTCATTGTGTGAAGATACTGCTCCTGATTATTACTGATTTTCTCTGTTTTGCAGGGAATAGAAGGTCAATCAGGCTATCCTGGTGCTAGAGGGCACCCTGGATTTCTTGGATTCCCAGGTGTAAAAGGTATTCATATATTTATTATGTACACTCCTGTGTACCAAATACAGTCATTTACATGTTGAGTTATGACAGTATTTGTGTATGAGAGGATCTAGAGACATGAGGTTTTGCCATGAAAATTAGGGTGTAAATCAGGTCTAAATGAAAGTATTCACTAAGAGAGTTTTCACTGAGGTACATGCTCTGGGTGTGTCCAAACTGGCATTCAGGTGAGGAAGGCCTGACACATAAACCACCTCCATTTCAGGCAAATTCAAAACAAGTTTGTCCTTGGTGAGTGATGAGCTGTAATGATTTTGGCATTGAGTCTGCCAATTGGAAATATCCCACCACTGCTAGAAAATGTGACTTTTCAACAACCTCTTAGCTACAGAACTCAAGAGCATTTAATTATAATTACAGCACTGGGTCCTCTGTTCACTGTAAACATAGTCCCAGTTATAATCTAATTTACAGTTTATCAGAAGATGAACTGTTAAATGTATTGGATTCATTAATTTCATATTCCTGAGGGTAAGTTGAATCAGTAGCTGGCTAAAAATCCTTTTAATTTAGACAATTTTCTAGTGATTTAAATATGATGTAGGCCTGCGTTCCTCCAGTATTCTCATTTTTCAATTGCACGATTTAGAGTCACACAGAATTGTCATTACCTGTTTAACCCACCTGTTAGTAATCCATACTAACTATTGTGCATTTTAAGTTTGTTCTAATTGGCAAACTGGCAACACACAGACAGTAATCTTTCTTAAACAACAGGCTCTCATTTCACATGTCAAATTTCCCAATGTGGTATTACTTTTTAGTTATTTTTTTTGTTTCAAGCAGAACTGTGGACCATAGTCTGAATGTAACCTCATATTGTGCACAGTGAAAAGAACCACCAAATTTCTCATCAAAAACTCTACAACTCTCTTAAAGCCTTCAGCATAACTGACAGTAGGGTTAAAGGGAGCTGAACTCTACATGAAGGCTGCAAATCCAGTGACACAAACATGTAAGATAGAAAGGACTACATAGTCTTAAATTGAGAATTCAAATTAGGTTTAGGGACCAACCTTCATATAGATAGGTATGACAGTATCATCTGATAAACTGAGTGCACTTGACCTATAAATGATACATTTGCAGCAGAGGTGAAGAAACCCACTTTCCCATTTCAAATGAGTCTATAGGCTGCGTTACCCTTTGGGAACTTTGCATGGGTTGTGCAGGACTTTTCAACAAGCCTCTGAAACTCTGACAGTTGCTTTCACATTTTAAACCAGACATGTATCTTCAATCTTCTCTTTTAGGAGAAAAGGGTAATCAAGGACCCCCAGGACCACATGGTGCAGAAGGGCCAAGGGGACCAAAGGGCCAGCATGGTAACCAACCTTTCTCCTTACAATACCAGCTTACTTAGGTTGATTTCTTTGGTTTGTTTCATAGTTTGTTTGCTTTCTCTTAATGTACAGAAATAGATTTTCGTTGTATTTTTGCTTCTAGGGCCACCTGGAGTCTCTGGAAAAATATTCTCCATCCCAGGAAGCAAGGGTCCTCCAGGACTGCCAGGAATCCCAGGAACACCAGGTGATCAAGGAATTCAAGGGTTACCTGGAGTACAAGGTGATTTATGTTTTTACCTTTATGCATGTCTGTGTGTGCTGCTTAGTAGAACATTTTGGTTTGGTGGAAAAACTTCTGCATAGATAATTAACATGTCTTTAAGAAAAAACTCACCATATTTAAAAATAGCTCTTTGTACCTTGTTAACACCCTAATATTTCTTAACTCTCCCATTCCATCTCCTCTCCACCCTTGCAGTGAGTGCATCCATCAACATAAGCCTAAGGAATATAGTGGATGAAAACATCCCCATTTTCATACAACCAGAACCATTCTCAGGATGTTTGTCATTGTTGGGGAGGAAGGAATTTTACCACCTGTAATAGAAATATTCTAGATGTGCTCCAGTGTGATTGTGTTTGTCCTAGCCTGGGGGTGGGAAGGAGGCTTCTTCTCCACTGGCACCAGAAGTGAAGCCTGCCGCAGCTGTGAGGAGTGGGGAAGGAAGGAGAAGGTAGGGTGATGTGAATATGCAGTGGGTGTCTGGCTACCCTTCCCAGTATCACAGCTTTGCACCCAGGCAGGGAGTGCTTCAAGGGGGGCAGGCCTGCTGAAGGCATTCTTCTGCAGTACATTCAATATTTCCTTGTAATCTTCCTGATCAGAAAGATGATGAAGTAGTACTATAGATAGTTTGAAAATTTATTAAGTTCATACTTTTATTCTAACACAGCTAGATTTCTATGGGGATTTTAACTTTATTCTTTACCAGTTATTAAATGCTAGAATAATTACTGCTATATGCCTCTTTTTTGTTGCCTTTTTTGTTGATTGCAATTTAGGACCTAAAGGAGTAAAAGGTCTACCAGGACGTTTTGGTCATCCAGGTCATCCAGGATTGCCTGGTCCAAAAGGGGACAGGGGATTTCCAGGACAAAGAGGTACAGGAAAGCAGAATCTCTGTTTCACTGGTACTACTGAATTTACAGATAAACTGTACTGCTGATTTCTGTAAATCCTTCCTCTTACATTGAGATTCTGTAACAAAGAACATTCACAGTAGCTTTAGGGACACATGTAAGCACATTCTTAGCTTTTAACAGATGCATGTTCACAATTGAAATAATAATTTACAGAAATATGCCTTGACTGTGTTTTTCTGCTATTAATCATTTCTGTTTAGTCACTTGACACTTGCATTTGTCACTAGTGCAAATCCCTAGGTAACAGGGTGCATTTTTATTACATCAAAATGGAACCAAACATTTTCATTTAGGCATCACAAAATGTTTTTACTTCAAGCTTTTTTGGTAAAAATAGCCATGGTTTTTTAAGATACTTCACTGTTCCATGAAGCTATGCAGTGTAAAGCTGCCTGAACTAGGTCTGAAGAAGTTCGTATATCTGCAACAAATACTACCAGTTTTTAAGTTGTTATTGGTGATTTTTTTGTTAGTTTTCAAGCAGTTTCCCTAATTTAAAATAAATTAAAAATTAAAAAAAAAATTATAATACTAAATACTATAATATTTATTTCCCCTCCACAGGACCACCTGGATTGATTGGCTTTCCAGGTCTGCAGGGGTTACCTGGATCACCAGGTACTATCATTGCTGGTCCAACAAGAAAAGGATTTATCTTTACCCGGCATAGTCAGACAACAAAGATTCCTTTGTGTCCACACGGGACATCCCAAATCTATGTTGGCTATTCGCTGCTTTTTGTACAAGGAAATGAACGAGCACATGGACAAGATCTTGGTACTGTATTGGTAACATTTCAGATTGTTTTCTTAGAATCCAGTAATACTAGGTTGTCATGAAACCAAATTTACAGTAAGTGTCTGAGATAAACATTGGTTTCAACCATTTGTCTCCAGAGCGGCCTGGAATCAATTCAGGAATCATGGTTTAAAAGACAGCTTTCTTTCCTGCACTCCTGTATTCCTTTGTTGAGCTTTTTGAGGGGAAATTCAGTTACTTATGGGTAGATGTCTAGTATAACCTTCACAAGATTTGCACAGGGTTGACAGTAGCATCACAGGATGTGAAGGAGAATCTTGTCGGTTTTGGAGCCTAAGTGGGATGCTTAGGGTGTAAACAATGTCACCAGAAACTTTAGTTTAGGCAGCTGAATCCCTGGCACTGTGTCAAGGACTAATACCATTCAAGAAGATTGTATTATTTTAACAGATTTAGTTTCTAGTCCATGTTTATTATATAGATATTTATGTATAAACCAGAAGCATTTTGCTTTCAGATAATTTTACTGTACAGACACTTCTGATAGTCACCAACTGTTTTAATTTTCCCTATAGTAGATTGGATGCCATCATGTGTCTCTTCTGGTCACTGCACTAAATTTAATCTCCTATCTGTTGCAAACCTCTCCTCTTTTGTCTCCCAGGAACAGCTGGTAGCTGCTTGCAGAGGTTCAGCACCATGCCATTCTTGTTCTGTAGCCCAAATGATGTTTGTAGCTTTGCTTCTCGCAATGACTACTCCTACTGGCTGTCCACTGCAGTGGTGATGCCACCAGACATGGCACCCATTTCTGGCAGGGCACTAGAGCCCCAGATAAGCAGGTAAGAGGATAAGAATTTTAGGTCTTCTACCCTGGAGCCACAGAGGCATCATAAATTGTTTTAAGTGGCAAATCTTAGGCAAGACCTGGCTGTCTCAGCCAGTACAAACACTGACTTCAACAGCCTGGTTTTTGATTACTCAGTTAAGCATGTCAAATATTCAGTGATAATCTCAAGAAAAGTTAGAATAAAGCTAGGGTCCCACCACAGGGCCTACTACTGCAGAGTCAACATAACAAAATGTCCTACTGATTGCAGGGATTGTTTTCTTAAGACCCTATCATTATGGATATTAGAGACAGACAAAAATTAAATAAAGACAGCTTTGTTATTAAGAATCATAGCACAAATCAAATTCTGCTTTCAATTCTGGATGATATATTTACTGTAATTGGTGAAGAACATTGTAAACTGAGCTGAAGGTTCTCGGCTATGAAACACCCTTCTGCAAGTGTGACCCTTTCTAGTTGCTTAGAATAGCTGAGAAGGATGAAGAGTAATTTAAGAGAAAAGTTCTAATAGCAGGACCTAGAGCAGCAAAATCCAAGGTGGGAAGGCAGGCTTTGCACTCTTCTGTCCTGCCCTACCCAGTTACTGCAATCCAGTAGCTCACCTTCAGTTTCCTCACTTAGGAAATAAAGATTACTTTTTCTAATCTTAGCAAATAAAGGTACAGAAGTACAAAAGAACTAAACCAGAACAATATAAAGTAGTGAGCACATGAAAAAGGCAAAATTAAGGAACTCAAATGTTCTGGAATTACTTTCCATCTTAGAACAATTTTAATGTGGTGTTACCTTGCAATTGCTTTGCAGTCTCTACTAGTACGGTATATGGGTTACTTTCAATTCACTTAGCCCTCATTCAACACAGAAACCTGTGTGAGTAGTAGCATTTACAGCAAGGTATGCTATGCCATGAGGTGGCTACTATCCTAGAAGGCAGAAGTTCTGCTTCCATGTTTTCTCTCATGTCTGCACTGAATGTATGTGCTTTCATTCACAGGTGTGTTGTCTGTGAAGGAGCTGCAATGGTAATAGCGGTTCACAGCCAAACAACTGTAGTTCCTGCATGTCCAGATGGCTGGATGTCTCTCTGGAAGGGTTTTTCTTTTGTTATGGTAAGGATATAGCAACTTAAATTATTCCTTTTATGTCCTCCCATTTTCATTGGTGTTTTCAGCTGTTAATAACTCATATGTTTCTTAATAACTGTTAATTTTTATTTTTCTTTTGCCTCTGCCAAGAAGTAGAAATTAATTCTATTCATTCTTATTCAATTCCAGAAGTATAGAAACAGCTATTCTGATCTGTTCACAAAAAATAGGTGGCAGGAGGAAAAGCAGAAAAGATGAGAGTAGTACTAAAGGACTTTAGTCTGACAAAAATAACTGCATGCATCCACTTTTACATGTTATGCTAAGATTTAAGAAACAGGTTTGTGGAATGGAATGCTTAAACTGGTCCTGAACACAAAAATGTAGAATAAGTGACCAACCTCCATGTCAGGAAGTTCTCTTAAAAATCAGGTTTGGGGCTGAACTGTACAGAAAGCTAAATCAAAATAAATGCAGAACACTATCTACAAAAGGTTGCCTCAGCAATTTTGATGCCATAATTAGATATGAGTGAAGAAAGTTCATAATGTAACTGCAAATTGAGAACTGCTTACAGGACTAACAGTGTATTTATAATAGGGCATGTAGCATTTCATCTTTATTACCCATGTTTGAGGGATGTTATAGGGATGTCAGGAAATGAATGTAGAAGAATTTTAAACCCCTCTTTTTTGCATAATGTGAAGTCCTTTTAGGTCTAGAGGGAAATTTTCGTTTCTTCTGCAATTTGGACCCAAGTAGTAAGAACAATAAACTTGGGGAAAAAAATGAGAGAATTTTTTAGCATTTGGTTAAAACAATTTGTTTCCAATATTAGCAAAGCTACCAAATACTAAAAGCTAGAAAATACCAAAGATGGTATTTTCTAGACAATTTTAATCTGTTTTAAGTTATTTTAGAGCTACTTCTAAAAGCATTTACCAACATCAGAGAACGAAAATGCCTATTCTGCTTTTTGTGTTTGGAGAAGTGATCAATGCAACAAAAAATATGAAAACACACCCTCACCAATTTGGTTTATTTATAATGTAGTTACTATTGTACTCAACTGGACAGAAGCCAGCTTTGTACTGTTTAGTTTCATGCATTTCATCATCCTGAAAAAGCCCTTTGCAGGGACTTAAGAAATGCCATAACTACTTGACTTTTCAGAAGGCTTCTGTGCTTCATTTTAAGTTTTATCAAATGAATCTGTGTTCATTTTATTTTGTCCAAGATCTACCACAGAACATATGGTACGTTTTAAAGAGAGCACTGGGGTGTTTTGCTGCAGTTTACTAAAAGCTGACGGACAAGTTCTCATCAAAATGTTTTGGTGGTTACAGTACACAAGTGCTGGCTCAGAAGCTTCTGGCCAAGCATTGGCATCTCCTGGATCTTGTCTGGAAGAATTTCGGGCCGTCCCATTCATAGAGTGCCATGGCAGGGGGACGTGCAACTACTATACAAATTCCTACAGTTTCTGGTTGGCATCATTAAATCCAAGAAGAATGTTCAGGTAAACTGTACTTCCCTGCATCCCAGTGCCCAAGGAGACAATAAATGTCTGCAAAACCTGTGGGGGCTTCCTTTGTAATTCCCTTCAGGTTAGGCACCCCTCTTGGTTAGGCGTGGGGTCATTCTGTAGCACACAGATGTTTGAGCCAAGAATTTCAATGTTGTTGTCAGTAATTCCATAACCAAATTCTCATTGTCTCTCCCTGTTTCTTAAAGAAAAAATTTGAATGTTTGGGTTTTTTCTTCTAGGAGACCTGTGCCACAGACTTTGAAAGCAGGACAACTAGAAAATATCATCAGTCGTTGTCAGGTCTGCATGAAGAGACCAATCTAAACAGTGGCCACTCTTCACAGAACATGAAACTCTGATTTATTACAAATTGCCTAACTCTGAAGAGCTATAATTTATTAAAGTCCAGCTGCATGTGGAAAGAAAATTATAAACTGCCAGTGCAGCACTGTGGTGAGGTAGGGCAACAGTTTGACTTTTGTCTTTGGCAAATGACAAAGCACTTTGTTGGAGGAAGCTTACAATGGCATCTGCAGGGGCATCTGCTGAACCTTGTCATTTCTGAGCTGCATCTTCACCATAAAACTAAGGCATCACCAGATCTTTAATGAAAGATGTTAATGCTGCCTTGTGTCATGTGCTTTTCAAATGGCAAGACAAACTAAATGCTCCTGTATCAGCTTACATATGTTCAGTGTTCCAAGTGGATATCATTTCAGATGACAGTCTGGCACTTATGAGATAGGGTTCAATAGGAAATATTTTCAGTGCACTTTTAACTATATAACCATTCATTAAGAGTTGTTTGGTTTGGTTTTCTTGTCTAATAAACAAATATCTCCCCATGTACCTCACCCTTCCTCTGGTTGGCAGCCAGGAATACAAAGCTTTTTGTATCACTGTGATGATAATGGTGCTTGAATGGCCAGAGAGGGAGCAACAGCAGGCTCTGGGCAGGCAGGACAGTGGTGACAGGCACTGGCTGTGTACTCCAGAGTGACTGTGGCTAAGGGCTGACTAAGTGAAAGTGTTGGAAAGCTTTTTTTAGATTCCATGGCTTTTGACACTGATCATGTGGTCTTTGAGTTCTTCAAAGTTGGCAGTATTGGGTCTCTGTTAGGATCGCATGCTTTCATCTCTCCTGAAGAAAAAATATTTACCATATAATTTGGGATTTTGTTAGAATTAACAATTACTGTATGGCTCAAGGGCTCACATGGCATTATCAGGTTATCACACACCCATCAGGATGTGATTCTTAACAAAATCAATATTTCCATTTTACAGTATTTAATATTTAAATATTTATCACAAATGGTATTCTGTATTTAAATATTTAGCATGCATATCTGCAAATGAAACCATTTATTCCATCCAGATAAATGTATGCATCCAGAATTTTTAAAAAGACTGATATTTAAATTGTTCCATCTAAGCACTGACTTATATACAAGAGAATCCAGCTGTAAATGAACATAAATACTTGAAGAGCACTTTCATTTGCTCATATAAATTATAAAAAATTGTAGCTCTGAGTTTTTTTAATATTTATAACATTGCACTTGCAAGGCTATTTAAAATTGTAATGTTGACATTTAAAATGTTAATATTTTTTAATACTTGCACAATTTATCAGAATTTCAGTATTTAGCATTACAGAAGAAGCCTAATTCTCTGAATAGTTCTGTAAATGCACCATTTTAAATGTAGGGTCTAGCAATTCAGTGAAATAATCAGGATTTCTCATTTAGATGTTTTTTTTTAAGCCAGTGAAATTTTATATTGTTTCTGTTAAAATACTTGCATTGTGTTTGTGAGACTGTTTGAATTTTCAGTGTTAACCTAACTAAGGAAAGGTTTTGTTGGTGTTCCATGCTAGTTTCTTACAATGGAGCTAATGTGAAGGTACCATTTACATTAATTGAATGGATATTTTAAAATTACTGTTTGCTTGAACAGTCACAGTAATTCTGTTTGCAAGGCATAATTGTGAATTTACAGGGTTTTATGAAGAATCTCTTTGCAGATGCACTACTGATAAGAAGGTATTAATGTCAAGTTAATATTTAGTCTTTAATTTGAGTCAAGTCTGGAGTTGAGGTTATCTTCCTTAAAACAATCACGTACTAGACTTTTCCATAAACTCTGAAGTTTGCTTTAAACACTCAAAGATAAAGACCACGCCTGTTGCTTGGTAGGTTGGGGTGCTAGTGGTTTCTTTTCTTCATTAAGGCTCATTGCAGTCATCCAAAGGCATTGTAATAACATAGAATTGATGACTGTGGAGACTCTCATGGAAAACTTGCTAGTAAAATGCAAATGTGAGTACCTGAGGCTGAAGTCTGCTGGAAGTGTGTCCAGTAGAGAATAATGTGTAAGGAGAAGGGATTGTGGCTTTAGAGTCCAAAGGTAAGTTACAGAGAATTTTGTCTCATAGTATAGCATCTAACTGGAAGTTATGCCTTGTTCCCAGTTTTGGATTCCACTGCTCACTTTTTGTGTGGCCTTCAACAAGTTACTAAAGAAGGATGTTGATAAATAGCTCTAGATTTTGAGTGCTCAAACTGAGTCTTTCAAAAGCATGAAATACAACTGCAGGGACACATGTTCATCAAGCCTGGCATAATACAAGCTAGAGACTGGAAATCAAAGAAAAACTTGGAAAAAGTTGATGTTAACTTCTCACTGCAGCTGCAGATCATTTTACTTCCCTATTGCTATTGGTTGTTGTGAGGATTAGTTAACTGATGTCTGTAAATGCTTTAGGAGCCTTAACTGGAAAGTGCTGGTGAGGTGCAAACTGTTAATATATTGTACTGAAAGAATGGACACGTGAGAAATCGGGAATAATGAGCAAACAATGGGGGCTTGATTCTGCTAAATACAGACAAATAAAAATATTTTGACTAAATAAAAGATCCATTTCCATTTTGGCTTTTTTTTTTCCCCCTTTCCAGTGCTAATGCTCTTGTCCACTGCCTGTGCATACAAAATAAAAAGAGCTATCTGTTTGAAACACAGGGGGTAGAGTGCCCTCAGAAAGACACTCACTCTCTCTGACCTAGACCACACTCCAAGTTTAGCACTTGAATGTAAATACCCAAGCTGGGTCTCTGCATGCCAGCTTTGTTCCTAGATATATTCCTGCATAGGATGCTGTGATGAACGGGGGTTTTCCTTCTTATCAGCTGCTTCAGGGCTGTTCTGGACTCAGTATGAGAATTTATAATGCTGATACTTTATATTACAGATACAGATAACATGCTGATGGTTAGGTTGTTGCTCAGCAGTGTTTACTCTTCAAGTCACAGACAGTCCCATGGTGTGCCAGTGAGGAGCTGCACAAAAAGCTGGGAGGAAGCATGGTTGGGACAGGTGCCCTGAACTGGCCAAAGGGCAATTTCACACCATAGATCGTCATGCCCAGTATATGGCCTGGGGAAAATTCTTGGAAAGAGGAGGCTGATGGTGCATTGGGGACCAGTTTGGCATTGGTCAGCAGGGGCTGAGCAATTGTATTGTCATCACTTGTCTCACTTGAGTTTTATCTCCTTCTCTCCGTTTTATTACAATTAGTAGTAGTAGTAGTAGTACTTGCATTATTATTACTACTTTGTTTCAATTATAAAACCATTCTTAGCTGAACATGAGTTCTATTTTATTTTCTTGGCTCTCCTCCCACCCCATGGTGAGGTGGGATGTGGTGAGTGAGTGAGTGGCTATGTGGTGCTACAGTCTAACTTCGTGCAGCAGAAAGAAAAAGGCACAACCTAAAATGATTATCAAGAGTTCAGCACAAAAATAAGGAAGACAAACCACCAGAACTGTATTGTATGCAACATGCTTGAGGATGGCCTTTTAAATCACTGATCTGAAAATCAAGGATCTCTGCAGAAAAATCTGCAAACTCAAAGAAAGTTACTTGTGCAAGGACGTGTAGACAATGCAAAAAATGGAAAGAATATCCTGAGAAGGGAAGGGATACAGCCAGATGCAAATCTTTCTGAGATGGGACAGAAAACAGGGGCCATGGGCAGTCATGACCCTCTAATGGTAATTCATAATGTGATGCTACGCTAGAAATCCCCACCAGAGCTTTTCTGGAGGATTTCCTGAGACTCAGAACAACTCAAGTGACTTGCCTGTGACCACTGAACTTATTAACAACAGTCATATATTCATTGGAATAAAAACAATTACATAACTGATCTCAAAATTATATATGGAGAATCACAGAAGAGCAACCATATTTCTAGTGTGCTTTAAGAACCAGTTTTTAGACTATAATTTCTTTGGGGGTTTCTTGTTTGTTTTTATTTTAAAGATGAAATCCTCTTGATTAGAAAATGTTAAATTAGTAAAACTGGGGACTCCACACACAGAGCGATGAGCATTGCCAGGTAAGATGTGCTTGTGCCACAGCTCATGTGTCAAGGAGGCCAAATGTAGGATCAAATGTAAGATCTTAAGGCAACTACTGTATCATTCTCTATGTTAGACAACTTCTACTTGGTAGGAGATCATATTTCTGACCACTTGCCTCTAAAACAGTGTTGTTGACATTTGTGAAGAGCTGAGTTAGCAAGTTGCAAGCCCTTGATCAATATATGCTTCTGTGGTGGAACTGCTACAGGTTCTGACCCCCAAAACATTGTAACCATAAATCCAAAGATAGGGAAAGTACTTAAGAAAGTAGCTTCTATATATAATAGCATCTTTCATTGTATTTTCCTGTATGCAGTTTGAAAATTGAGTTACACCATGAAGCAGCAGCAGCTCCTTGGTTCTCTGAGAATCAATTTCAAGAAGGGTCAGCAATGGTGCCCTTGGAAGCGTTTCAGTTCCGTCCGCAGCCGGTGCTCTGCTGGGCAGAGCTGGCGTGTGCGCTGGGGGTCAGCGGGGCAGGAAAGGGATGGCTGTCACCCAAGTTTGGTGACAAATGTCCTGCGCTGGTAACGGGGCGGCGCTGGGTGTAGGCCAGGCAGGGCCGAGGCTGAGCGGGCGGCGGGGCTCTGCCACCTGGAGCAGCGGCTCCTGCCCGTGCCAGAGCTCAGCACGCACCCCGACACGCTCTGCGGGCATGGGGCACACGACACCCGTCCGTGTGTCGGCACAGAGCGCGGTGCGGTGCTCCAGCCCCGGCCAAGACGGGACCAGCCCGCTCCGCTACAGCCGGGGCGCGCCGCGGGTCACCTTGCCGGCTGCCCCAACGCGCGTGCGCGGCGCCCGCTGCCCGCAATAAACATGGCTGCCCCCGCCTCCCGCACCCCTGAGGCACCGGCGAGAGCCGCTTCCGCCCGCCTCCGGTCACGTGACGCGCGGCCCTTACGGAAGCCCGATGGGGACGCGCAGGCCGTGTTTGGCGGCTGACCCGCGGAGCGCGGTGCGGGCGCGGTGCCGCGGTGCCTGACGCGCTCCCGGCCGGGCCGGGCTGACAGCGCTCCCCGGCTTCCTCCCGCCGCACGGGGTGAGTACGGACCGCCGGGGCCCGGAGGCAGCGGTCTCAGATCCACTCGGAAGGCTCGGCCTGCCCGCGGGGCCGCAGCCGGCCCTTCCCCGCGCTCGCAGCCGGAGACCCTTCAGCCCGTCTGTCCCCCTCGGCCGCGTGTCCGCCCAGCCCGGGCCCCCTCAGGGCCCCTTCCGCCCCGGCTCCCGGCCGCCAGCACCGCCGCCAGCACCGCCCCCCGGCCCGACCCGGGGCCCTTTGGGCTGTGTCCCCGGCCCGGTGCGGGGTCGCTGCCGGCTCGCGTGGGAGCGCTCGGCAGCGGGACAGGCGCTGTGCCGGGGGCTCCCCCGCCCGCGGACACTCCCGGGGCCAAGCGCCGACACCGCGAGCTCCCCGGTGCCCCCGGCCATCAGCGGCTGACCCGCCGCGACGAGCCCCCCATAAAGGGAAAGAAGCACCTACACCACCCCCATTCCCGAATGCTTTTAATTCACAGCGCAGTGAATAGTTGGGTGTTGCAGAAAAAAATGGTTGTCAGAGGAACGTTTTTTCCCTAAGGTTCTCCAGTAATATTTTTTCTTATAAAAAAAAATTAAAGTTTTTTGTGCTAAAACATTCTGCTGGAGTAAAACAAACTTGAAAGAATGCAGTCTTTAGTGTTTTGTGAACATACAGCCTTGCTCATGTGTAATAGGTAAATTTTGTTGATGTCATCCCAGTGCTAAGGAGAGGGACCGGTGTACTGTATAAGCACCTGTAACTATACATTGCAGAACAGCTTTCAACGCTTATCCTACCCCTGGTGCTCATCTCCCTCAGGTTGTTCTGTTTGTGCTTTGTTAGTTCACCCTGTCTGATCTGTATTCTGACAGTTTGGGTCCTTAACTCTTATCCTTAACTTTGCTCTGAGTCTTCCTCCTCTTACTTGTTCAAGGATATCTGGACGCTTGCCAAGGGAACACTTTGTAGCTTATGTACACCAGAACAGAGGATCTGTGAAGTAGCCACATCAGGAGCAAACAGTAATGGAGCTGGAGAAGCTACAGTTTGGTGTGGGTTGCAAAAACCCCCTCTGAGCTCTGTGCTGCCAGAGCTATGCTGTTACCAGAGCTCATCTCCTTGTATCTGGGGCTGCACACACAATGCAGAGCATTCCCCCCTGCAGCACAGATATGGCCAGTGTCTGATTATGGCCAAAATGCTGCCAAACAGTCATCCCTCACATTTGTATGCATTGCTTCATCCTCATCTCTTCTGTTCTTGCTTAGGAGAGGGAGGTACTCCTGTGTCTTTCTGAACATATAACTCACTTTCTATAACCTATTTTTTGCTCTCTTGCATTATTGTCCTCTGGATTTCCTCCTTCCTTTCTTTCTTCCATTAAATGCTGCTGATGCTCATTTGCACTTCAGCTGTTTTCTGTCTGTTTGTCCTGTATTTGTGATTGGATCTTTATTGTCTTATTATTCTCAGATTTCTATTATCATGCCTATTTAAGAGGTATTTAGTTCTGTAAATATCAATTTTAAAATCCTCAGTCTCCTGATTTATTATTAATGCTTTCTATAAAATGCTTTGTGTAACAAGGACACTGCAGAAAACATAACTTTGTTTTGTTCAGAAGCTTTGTTAAAATGTTTTATCTGTTGCTGAGATCTCACTGTTTCTTGTTCTGCTGTTCTGTTGTAAAAAGGAGTAAAAATTGAAATCACTTTGACGGCAAATACAGTTCTCAGTGACACAAAGTAGACAAGAAGTAGACAAGAGTAGGAAGATATTGAGGTATTGCATCTGCAGGTCCTTGGCAAGTGCTGCTAAACCCACACAGTGCTACTTAGTTTATAAATACTTGCTATTGCTGTCTGGTTTTGTGTAGGTTTTGCCTTGCAGCTGGAAAGCAGTTGTGCAAGCAGACTTGTGTCCAAAAGCCACACCAAGCTGTGGGGAAGCTGTGATACAGACACTGCTGCAGGGCAGGGATACTTGTTCACTAAAATTGGAGCTGGCAAGGTGTTTCAAAATGACAGTGAGCAAGTAGGGAAACACCTTTTGTCACACATGAGCAGTAAGTTTATGCTTACGCTTAAAGCTGTTGCCAGTCAATACTCTGGGTACTGTAAGTTCTTAAAATTTGGTCTCTCTCTTGACATTATTTATGAGATTGGGAAGTGCTTTACTGATCACAGACAATGTCTAAAATGAAAAGCACCTTTTGGAATGTAGAAATCTCAGAAGGCTGTGTATTTTGTTCATGTCACTGGCTGATCTAGCCGATGTCTTGCAAGAGGGACAAATCTAGTTTATAAAATCAAATGGCAGGGATGAAAAAACTCCATGTGAAAAGGTTAAAATTTTTGAAGTGGCAGATGCTTAAGCACCTCTTGAACTGCTGTAAAGTGTTTATTCCTAATTAAATGGATTCACTTTCTTTCACTTGACACAAACAGAATTAATACAGATGGATTAAATGTGCAACATTTCAAGTATTTCCTTGAAAACTACCTTTTTTTAAGGTTACACAGTGGCCTTTTTGCCTGCTCCCTGATCACCTGTTCTCCTACTGTGCTACAGTGACACTTGGAGATTATTGAGATACTTTATTTGATCTCTGATGATAGGAGCCTTACAAATAACACTGCAGCTCACAGGACAACTTCCCGGTGATCACATCTTGGATATAGTGTGTGCATTTGTGTGTTACATGATCCAGGTCCTTCCCTGTGCTTCTGTCCATTGTGTGAAGGTTACTCAAGGTTTATTGATAAATGTGGAAGTGTTGCTTGTGTGAGATGGTGGGAGGGAGGGCTTTGTGGGCTGTCTCACCTGCCTTGTGGCTGCTCTGCACTGAGGCCTTTTGCTCTCAGAGTTCTGCACGTTCAGCTCAGCAAAGTGCACACACAGCGACAGACGTGTCCTTGTTGCCAAAAATAGTAAAGGAATGTAGTTGCAATTTTAGTGGCAAACCCTGCCTTTTTGCCAGAATGGGTTGCTTCATTTAGGGACCTACTTAAGCAACACCACTCATAGATTTTGTGCTAGAGTAAGCCATGCTTTGCATAGGCAGGTTTGCTAGGAAGGCTATATTTACATGTTGTATATGTATATATATATATATATGTCTAGAAACTTTATTTTCCTATTCTAATCCTAAAAAAGCCCCATCATCTCAATGTGAGCTGTTGACAAGCCTCCCAGCCATTGCCTAGATGAAAAGTTTCCCACAACCAGTTCTTGCAGCTTAGTGTTTCCTCTGGGAGCCCCTTTCCAGCCCCTCTCCAAATGCAGCTTAGGGTGTCTCTTGACAGAGCCCACAACCATTATCTGGGTCTGAGCCATCAGCAAGGTCCACTGGCCACTGCCCAGATGATCAGCTTCTCCCAGCTGTCTGAGGTCCCTTTCCAGCCACCCCCAGGTGCAGCTCTAGGATTTATTTTTCTCTCAACCTTAAATCTAGCCTCAAACTCCCAGTTACCTTGGTCTTTGATACAACTCCCAGCAATTGCATTAATAAGTTTCTCACTGCCCAGTTTCTAGGAAACTCCTCCACTGAGGAATACATGAAGTATTGGCAAACTCTTCTAAGTTTAAATGAAGTCTTGTTCTCTCTCCTCCCCATCTTGTATCAGTTCTGCAAAAATAAGATGTTAATTTACAGAAAAATATAGAAGTGAGAAGTGTAAAGAATTGCTGCACTTGGGATGGGTTATGAATACTCTCAGTTTTCAAGCTGATTTGACAGGCTGTTGATAAGGAACTTTGCCCTTGTAAAATGGGGTAAGATCTGGGTGACTGACAGTGAGCAGGAGGCTGCTGCCCAGGCTGAGTTTTTTCTGCCTGAAAAAACTCAGCTGCCTCAACAGGCAGTTTTGTAAGACTTCAGCCATTTTCTCAGCCACCAGTATATACTGGATTTGTGTAAATGCAAATCAATAATTTATATTTCTCACTGATCCTGAATAGATTTCTTATCAATCCTACCAATTCTTTGATGTGTTTGTTTGTTTATGTTTCTATTTCTGCCAGCCACTGCAGGAATAGTACCTTACCTGCAGAATTTCTAGGTTGGTTTTGGTTATTTTTATTTGTTATGGCTCAATTTGAGGACCCTCAATTTGAGCATTGTCTACAGTATCACTTTGTTCTTGTTTCATTGCTGGCACCTCTCACCACTTTGTGACTACACTGCCTATGAATTTTACTGTGTAGTTTGTTCCTTTAAATAAGACTCTTGAGTTAGGATCTGCCACTCTCCTGGTATTCTGAACAAAGCATCTCCTTTCCATGGTTCTGCTGGGTTCCTGTCCCGCTCTGAGGGTGTTGGGTTCCCTTTGGCAGGATGAGCGGGGCCGCGTTCCCGTCCCCGGCTGCCGAGATGGCAGAGATGAACCGGCTGCAGTATGAGATGGAATACACCGAGGGCATCAGCCAGCGCATGAGGGTCCCCGAGAAACTCAAGGTGGCTCCTCAAAACGCTGACCTGGACAAGGACAGCCAGGAAGGATTTCCAAATGCCAGTGTAACCATGCAGGTTCCAGAGCGGATTGTAGTGGCAGGTACGTCTGCATCGCAGTGCAGGTGAAAATTTAAATTAGTTCCCCAGATTTTTGGATGCAAAAAATATATATTGATATGTCATTTTTAAAAGAACAACCTGTAAAATGCTTTCTGGGGTTTAAACAGTTAAAGCTCTTTAGCTTGGGAAGTTTTTTAAGGTCTGAAAATGTTTCATGAATAGTTTTGGTGTAGCTTCTAATGGAGACAGCTGATGAATTAATTATGAACAGAAGGTTTAATTGCTGATGTATCATCTTACTATGCTATTTTTGGATAAAATATTACTGTTTATTGATTTACATACAATTTTTAGTAATTAACCATAAACTAAAGTAACTATAACAAATTTTGGAGATTGACTTTATATTTGTCATGCAAGATGTGTTTGATTTTAATCAGAATGCTAATTTTGTTAAGAATCTGTCTGTTATGAGTGGACTCTGTCAATATTACTTTAGTATTTGTGGTCATGGGCCTTACAGTGGCAGATCCAGAACTGCTGAAGGTCTAACAGTTTGCAAAATGTGTAGTATACATATATTTTATACTTTGATGTCCCCAGTCAAGGATACCACTGATAGGAATGTGTCTTGAGTGCTCTCACTTGCATAACAGTTGATGTGGTTCAGTATTGCTCAGGATCATTGTTCTCAGAGAAACTGCTCAAATAAGTGTCAATATGGTCTTTATGAGCACTTTAACAGTAGTTTTTAACACATGAGACCTGTTAAAGAATATTATACTTCATCATTTGGCATAGGCAGGAGAAGTTACTGCTATGATGTCCTTTTGAACTTTTAAGTACTGGCCTTCAGGCCTCAGAAGAATTTGCTTTCTATTGACAACGGATCTTCTTGCAGGTAATAGTGAAGACATTCCATTTTCCAGACCAGCAGACCTTGACATTCTCCAGTCTACTCCATTCAAACCACTGGCATTGAAAACTCCTCCCCGTGTTATTTCTCTTAGTGATCGACCACTAGATTTTTTGGACCTAGAAAAACCTCCACAGCAGACACCTCAAAGTGAAGAGGCCAGTATTATTTTGCTTTTTCCTTAGATGAGAAGCATTCTACTAAAGGAAGTGAAATGACCAATGATTTCTCTACTGTGGTTCAGATCAATTTGGTGCTGACATGTTGGGAAAATATAAAAATATTTTTATTAGCATTATAGTAGTTCTGTGTAGGGTTTGAAATGGCAGATGGCCTGGGATTGCCACGCTCAGCAAGCTTCCTCACTACTTACAAAATTGAAGTCATAATTAGAGCTATTCAAAATACTTCTAACAAAAAAAGAGATAGCTGCAAGGGGTTTTTTTTTATTTATAGAATATCAGAAAAATATAAGATTCTTATAATGTGTATAGTTATACATTATAATGTATGTGCTTAACTTCTGGAATTCATAGCCAGATGATGTAACACCACACAATTAATGAGTTTTAATGAAACTCTGAAAAAACCAACTTCAAAGAATGGTGTAATTTTGGCATCCAGATGAATAATGGCAACTGACACTTTAAAAATGGAAAATTATTTATGAAGCTGCATATTCCATAGACAAATAAAATAAAATAGAAATATATTTATCTCTGGTGATAGGAAATAATCCTAGAATGGGTAAGGCTGGAAGGGACCACTGGAGTTGATCTAGTCCAGCCTCTCTCAGCAGGGTCATCCTAGAGCATGTTACTCAGGATCATGTCCACACAGCTTATAGTATCTCCAGAGAATATTCACAATTCTTTTGGTTCACAATTTTGACATCAGGTCACGTGGATAGGTAACAACAGGATTGCAGTAGGTTTGGGGCTTGATTTTACATGTACCAGCATCAGATCTGTCATCAGGTGTTTTCCTCCCAATCACTGCAAAACCCATGAAAATGTGCCTTTGTATCTGAGGGCAGATCTGACTGACAACCCTCCAGTGCACAGTGTTGTGTCCTGGAACTGTCTGGCTTTTATGTGTCTCTTGCTCCCGTGCTGCAGGTGCGCTCGGTGGGAAGGCTGAAGAGAGAGCGTTCCATGAGCGAGAACGCCACGCGGCAGAACGGGCAGCTGGCCCGCAACGATTCCATGTGAGTGCAGCCCCCCTGCAGGGCCACTGCTGCAGCTTTGGGACACACTTCCTTTGTTCCTTACCTCCTCCTTATTTGCTTTTCCCAACTAATGTTCTGTATGTTGTGGCAAGAACACCATTTTAACTATTATAACACCAGCCTTTTTCTTCTTTTCTATGGGTTTTGTTTAGGGAGGTGACTTCTTGCAGTGGATGGGTGGAAGTGTCTGTGGGCTCACAGTTGGTTTCACCAGTTATCAGGAATTGTTATTTCAGGAGATTTTTCAGTTTCTGAGTTGGTATAATATTTTTTTCTCCCCTGAATTCTGAGGAAATGGAGTTCTTTCTGAATCAAAATGTTCCCAATTCTCTCACTATTAATATTACAATGATTTTCATCCATAGGAGAAGAAATACTTTTATTTCTTCATAAATACTAGAATAAATCATTTTTCTGTGGTGTCACTGTGCTTCATGTATTAGAATCTGTGAGTATATATATATCTTAATCTTTTCTGACCAAAATGGAGCATTTAGAATTGGAAACTTCCATCTGTTGCTACCATCCTAGGTAGCAGTTCTTAGAGTGCCTTCTGAAGATGTACATGTCTGTAAACTTTTATTATATATGATAGTCTTGGATTAGTCATGGCTTATTCTGAGTGACAGCATCTTTCCACCTGGAAATAACTGGTTTTGCAATATAACACTTAGGAATCTTTTATATACAATTTTTAATACAGCTGCCATAAGGAATACTTGCCTTAGAAAAGGCTTTAGATTTAAGATTTGAAAGATGGGATTCATCTGTCCCAATTTAGACTGTATAACAGTATTGCTAAATCACCATCAAACTTAATTTTCAGTAACTAGAGGGAAATAAGTGCATAACCTACTTAGGATCTACCTATTTTTAGTCTAAAGTAGATCAAGTGAATTATGCCCTAGAAATGCCTGTTTTCTCCTATTTACATCCGTGGCACTAGGAGGTACTATGTGTACTGCATATCTGTCCACCTGTTAATTTGGCTAAAATGAAATGTACTCTGATGCATGTTCCAGACATGTTATACTTCTCCTTCTCCTCCAGATATTCATGGAAATATTGTTTCATATCTTCCCCTTCTTATTTGATCAGACTTTTGGTTCTTACAAGGTTATAGATTGCACATGTCTAGGAGCTGATGTCTGCAGAGTCACACATATTTACTGAGCTGGCAAAACTTAATTCCGATCTTTAAGCTCCTGATCAGCTCAGTCTCTGGGTGTCCTATCAGCCTCCTTGGTGTCCAGGTTCCCTGTGGTGTCACTCCTCCAGTAATGTCCCATTGGGCTGGACACACACTATAATGTCACTTCAGAATTGCTTTCTCTTGCCCATCTGGTAGTTTGGACACGGTAGATGCTGGAGTACCATGGTCTCCATGTGATGGGAGCTTCCTGTGGAAATACTTCTCCCTTTGATGCTGCCAGCTCTACTTTGCCAGTCTTTGATGTATTGCACTTAAAAGGAAAAAACAGATGGTAAAGAAATTCTTGCAAATTCTTGAAATTGCTTTACATTTGATCCCTGTGTTAGTTTAGTCTTCTAAAAGTCATGGGCCATGCCAGCCATCTGAGAAAATCATAAGAACAGCTCTGCCTGTTGTTGCTGTCAGATTTCTCACACATCTGGACTTCTCAAATCTTAAAATCCTAAATCTGTAAAATTCATCCATGTGCTTTGCTGTCACTCAATAGTTATATATAGAATTACTGAGTTTACATGGTCTGAATGTTATTTGCTGTCACAGTATTTTAATCTACTATCAATCCTTCAGAGGCTTAGCAATACAATAAGCACCTGGAATCCTGTAAAGTTAAAAAGGCTGTGATCAAGGAACATATAATTGGCAGCTGGCATGACTCAGTTTATCATTTATAAAAGCCAGGAAATCGTGACACACCTGGAGAGTAGTTTTTCTTTTGATGCCCACGCTAGTGCTTGATAAGGTCTGTCAAATAATAATTCCAATTCCAAGCACCTTCTATTGTATCTTTTTGATTGATCCAGGTTCTCTTCTGCTTGTAAGATAAATAACAGCTAGATGATATTGAGCCTTCTGATCTGTATTCTCTGCTGTCCCTGTGGAAGATACCCTTTTTCCTGCAGATAATGTATTTTAGTAGAACTTCATTTTTCTCTTGTCCTCCCAGGTGCTTGTGACAGAAGTTATGCTGTGTCTAGTGTTAGAAATCACTAAAATGCTTTGAAATCACAGAGGTTCCTAGAAATGGCTTCTTTCTCTGTCATAATTGCTTCTTCTGATTCAATATGATCCAAAGAAAGAAATTTGAACATGCTATGGCACTCTGATGCTGAGTCTGACATTTCTCCCTCATCTGGGTTTTGTCACTCTCCAAGTAAGGAGTGTGACTTTTTACCTGGCTAACTCTCAGGAGAATGTTGTAGGAATTCAGATTGTAAAAACACCATGGTCACAGTGGAACCTGTGTGGCTCCCACAAATGCAGGAAGGCCAGGTCTTCTGTACTTGGTGAAAAAGTAGCTTCTTGGCTCTTGTTTTCTCACAATTTAAGCCCTCAGGACATATAGTATTAAACTGCAAAGAAAGAAATGACAAGTTTCATGTAAATCTATTCTTTGCATTATAGAAAATGTAATTGTGCAGCTGTTGCCTCATTTATATCACCTTCAAATTCCTTTATCATCTGGAAATAATTATTTTCCAGTTAATTACAAAAATACAAGAAACTAGCTGCTCCTAAAGTTCTTATATCCAGTGTTGTTGGCTGAAAAAATAGTTTACTTCTGCACTGACAAATGCTGTGGTGCTCTATCTTGACAAAAATTAGTTCTTTGTTTTTGTGCTTTGGTTTGGTTCACATCTTCAAATAGAAAAGGAAGTTCACCTGGGCTGATAAGAGGCTGTGATGAGGATTGAAGAGACACTTGGAGCACTGCCTTTTCAAACCTTGGTTTTCAAAATATGACTGCACTTCTCAAGTTTTAGTCTAGGACACTGTTATCCTCCTTGGACAAAATATTCAGATGTACTGTGTGAAATTCCAGTGCTTGACTTACAAAGTGACAAAATTATACATTCTGGAATAGATTGTGAAAGTTGGCTGGACTGCCTATCACAGCATTCTTGACATGCACAAATAAATAGTGGTTTCTCTTCTACTGTCTTTCTCTTCTTGTCATCCAGTTGCACGCAGAGACAGTTCTCAGTTTGGCAGCTGGGCTTCACTAAAGTTATGATTCTCTAATGCTCTTAGAAATCCTGAGACTAACAACTACCTTGCTGGTACAGTAACTGTCTGTGTAGCAATAATGACAACTCTCTAAATTACAATCCTTCTATTTCTAAGGATGCTTACTTAAGAGATTACAATTATTATTCAAGGTGGCACAGATCAGATACTGTCCCAAGAAATAAAATGCCACGGTTCCAGTCACCTCTTTCGACTAAGGATTGCACGTAAGCCTGAACGTTACCTGGTATATGAAAAGCAAGACTGTGTTTAATTCTGTAGCTCTCTGCAATACTAATATGCTGACTAAGTACCTGTAGTTTAGAATATAAATTTGAAACAGCTACACTGAATGTGTGGTTTTTAATTTTGCATCAGGATTTCTCAAACTTGGCCAAATTGCTTCCCTCTCTAAAGAGCATAGGGAAAAATTCCTGACAGCCAAGGAAAGGGACAATTAAATTTCAAAATAGCTTTGATCTCTTGGACTCTTTGTTCTTTGGCTAGTTTTGAATAGCTGGAGAAACAAAGCTTTTTGTTGATCATTGCCAGCCAATGCTGAATGCAAGGATTCCATTTCTGTATTGGAAATCACCAAACACCAAGAGTACATGCAAAAATGGGCAGCACTTAATTTTATTTTTTTTCTCCAGCCTTTTCCTTAGAATAACACATCTTTCTAGAGAGTTCAATTTCACAGTTTGAGAAATTCTGTTCTTCATGCATATCATGGAGGAAAAGGTGATGGTGTGCTGTCTGTCTGTATGCTTGAATTTAAAGTAACCTTGATTAGTTAAATCTGTTGACCTCTCATTTGATACTACCAGAACTGCAAGTCAGAGAAATACCTGGAATAAAGCCTGTGTACACCACAAATGTACACAATGTGCTTTGAGAAGGTTTAGGGGAGATTACTGCTAAGCTGAAAACTGCATATAGCAGAATGCTACTGTGCTCTTTCATAGTAATGTCTGTAATTTCATCTTGTTTTGGTTCCAAGCTCTGGAATTGGCTGGCATCTGTAACCAGGGAGGAATAAAATAAGTGGCTGGAGCTGTATATAAGAATTCTTTTCAGAGTTGAGAAACAAAATTATGCCTACAACTAAGACCATTTCACTAGAAATGGAGGATAGGGGGATAGCCAAAATGTCTAATAAGTGCTCATTCTTCATATTAGGGAATTTCCTTATGGCAGAGATTTTTTTTTTTTTTGCATGTTATCTGGGGTAATTTGTGTATCAGGTAATTGCTTCATAATATTTCTTCTCCATGGTCTCTGACATAGTCCAAAGAACTACCAGATGCTTACAGGACAGCAATTTAAAATCCTGAAAAAGGAAAATAGAAGAAAAATTTTGCTTCTCTTTCCACCCCTCAGTCATGGTCTTTGTGCCCTTCATAGAATTATTATCTTTTTTTTTTATTTTTCTGTATTATATAACTTTGAAATTAATCATCACATGTAACTTAATTTTAGAGAATTATGTACAGTTTTAGTTAAAATGGGATTTTTTGTTTTGCTTTTTAATTTTTTAGAATCATTTTAGTATATGCAGAAATCTTTGTATGCCAATGTCATTACTGTAGTATTTATAGTAATACCATTCTGGACAACAGGAATTTCACAATGTTTTCTGTTTTGCAATATGTCCAAATATTATTTGCTACCTTTTTTTTTAAGTTGTCTTTCACCTTTTCTGTACAACTCTGAGGTGATGTACAGGGAAAATTAGTTTTAATGTTAAACATACTGTGAGTTCAAGCCTTAACTCTTCTCTCATTTACCTCAATCCAGCAAATCCACAAGGAGTAAAATTTCTGATAAATCCATTTCAGTGGCAATATTTTGAACTTGACCCTACTATTTGATTTTTTTCTGCTGAATAATGGCATTTTGATTGCAATTCTGGAGTAAAATGTGTATTGATTACACAGTAAAAGTCATCATAAACATGGAAGGAAGATGGATTCTACAAGTGTGGGAGAAGGATAAAAGCTGTAAGGAAGCACCCAGATATTTATTGAAATGTAGTCCATGGCAAACTGAAAAGATAGCTGCCCTTGAGGTAGCAAACAATGACCAGCATCAGCCAAGCCCCAGTTGCTGCAATCTGAGAATGTCCCTTGAAGCCCAGGATGGCTGAGCTCTGCTGTGGGTGAGGTGACATTTGTGTAACATCCTTTGGTTCTGTCTGTTCAGTGGAACTTTCTGTCCTGCTCAGTTTTGTGATCTTGCTGCCAGCCACGTGCACAGCAGCTCTCTGCAAATGAAGAGTAGCCACAGCATTCTGAGCCAGCTAGAGGTTAGCTGAATATCAAACCAACTTCCAAGTACTCAGCATTAATGTTTTAGTAAAATGCCAAGGTCAAAAAGATTGATATTTTAAATGCAAAGGTGTTGTAGCAAAGCACAAGTGGCAAGGAAATGTGTTGAATTGTGGGTGCTAATCTAGAAATAAAAACTAACCCAAGATTTAAAGGTTATGATAGCTTGCACTTGGTTTGCATGTGTGTTAATATTTACAATTAAGTTAACACAAATTAATTCCTATTAAAAAAGCATCTCACCTCTAATAAAGTTTCCAGATTTAAGAAAAAAAAAAGAAAAAAAAAAAAGAAAAAAAAAAAAGACTTGCTGTGTGCAGGAAAAATGAATAAAGTCACTTGGAATGTAAAGAAACTTAAGCAAATTGTAGGCAGTTTATCAAAACTATTTTTTCTCTGATAGACAAGTTTGGTATAATCCAAATGGCCATGTTTGAAGTCCAGTCCTGAATATTTTAAATAATACTTTTTGCACCAGTTAGATCATGTAATTTGTTGTCACTGGGATGTGAATTTTGTACTATTTTTGGAATTTGTTACAGTTTGCCTAAACTTCTTCATGTGCAAATCAAAATACTGTCTGTGCAAATTAAAATACTGTCTTGATCACAGCTTCCAAAAAAATTTGAAGGGGTTCTGTGTGAGATTCTCCTTATTGAAAAAGGCTTGTGTTTTGAAAAGAGGCAATGTGTAGGATTTTCTTAAAATGCCAGTGCTTTTAAAAAAATTCCTCTCCTTGATGTCAGTGGAGACTTGAACACTGACTTCAACAGGTACAGATTTATCTGTACAAGCACTTTCTAGGAGTAACAGGTATAACAGATCAAAACTGTGTCCTTATTACTCCTTGTGTTTGTTTCTGATGAACATATGTAAATGCAGCTCATAATCCCCACACTACTCAAATTTTTGGGAGTGTTACCTTACAAGTGGTGGGAGAAGGGTAAACCAAAAGCAAGCAATAAGTATTTTGGAATGGGGTCTATCTGAAAAGCTTTTTTTCATTTAAAATCTGACTCTAGTGTTTCTCTCTTCATTTACTGTGCTTGTACAAACAGTGTGACCCCATCACTGCAACAGGCTCGTGTCTGTCCTCCCAATATGTTACCTGAAGATGGAATAAATCTTTACTCTGCTCGTGGCATTTTGTCGTTTATCCAGTCTTCCACTCGTAGGGCTTACCAGCAGGTCTTGGATGTGCTGGATGAAAACTGCAGGTGATTGGTTGTCACTGATTCTGCCAGCTTCTGCTGCTTTGTTTTTCTTTTCTCCTTTTTAGTGGAGTTTGGTTTCTGTTTACACAACAATGAGATGAAATTATTTGCTTTTGCTTTCCTTTGCTTTCACTACTCATAAGCAATTTAAATGTCCAAAATTCACATTTCAAAATGCTTCTGTTTCAAATACAGGGTTGTTTTGGTTTCCTTCCAAATAAAAATCTGAATAGGAAGGGTTAGCCTGTGACTGCAAGGGTTGTGCTGTTCTGAGATTATCAGTGTATTCTGCAATTAATACTTAACCCTGAGCCTGCAAATTTACAAGCCTTGTCTTCTGCTTTTCTGTTGGTGAGCAGTGATGCAAATCAATAAGATTGGGTTGATGATGTCCCAAAGCATTGAAAATGTGCAGAAACAGGATAGAAGATTACAAGGCTACTTTGATAATGTGTTGAGACTTGAAACTGTATGGTTTATATTGGGAATAGTTCTGTTTGGGGCCACATGGCTGATGGTGGCTGCCCTGGATGCTGAGAGCAAGAAAAGCAGGGGATGCTGAGGAGTTGGTTGCTCCTCTGATTATTGCTGTCTCTGATTTTATGGGTAACCTGACACTTGGCGAGTAATGAGCCAGAACAAGCCTCATAGCAATCCCTGTATAGTTATTTCCATTCTCTTCAGTGGAGTTTTTTTACTTGATGTATCCTTGGACTGTCTGGATTTGGGATTTGGAAGTGGTCCAAGAATGGCATGTTTAACACCATAGAAGCATTCCTAAAGACTAATAATGGCAATATTCATTTACCAAGAGCAATTTCCAGGTTAGTTGTATGCCAGCACAGAAGTTCAGGTAACAATTGCACACAGTCTCCAGAGTAGGGCTAGCTCGGACCTCCAGGGCTTGCCAGGAGGTTGAATAGTGGAAATAATTGATAAGAACACTGGGAGGAACTGCTCATTTCTCCTGCAGCCCTTCAGTTTGGCCTGTGCTAGCAAGTTCTTAGAAATTTGCTGTCTGCCTCTGCTAATATCTTAGCAGCACACTTACTATGTGTAGTGTGAAGTTTAAATTATTTGCTTTCTAGTTGTTCTGGTAATGAAATGTGACTATCAAGCTAATCTTACTGTGAATGTCTGTGTGTTTGCAGTCACTTTCCAAACTGGCACCTCCTGTAGCTCACCATGTTTGCTGACCTGACAGTACATAAATGCCCATATTAACATTCCTGAACTGTAAACAACTCCAGTCCTGCTGGTCTTTAAACTGTGTTCTTAAACTGGGACTCAGAAAAGCAAACAAAATTAGTCGCATAAAGTCCCTTGAAATACTGTGAGTATTCAATGAATTACTAATGAATTATTTATTCCTGTGAAATGCCAGGCTGTAGCTGTTAAAATTTTGATGCCTGTCTATCAACAGTTGGGATTCAATACTTTTTTTTCCCTTATTAGTATTAAGATTATATAATTATTAATTTGTTTTGCCAAATTAAAGCTCCCAGATAAGCTGGAATGGTAGTGTGTATGAACAGTAGTACTTATAGATCCTGTGCCAAGAGTCCTTGTTAAAATATAGATTGAAACTGTAGCCCTTTTCCCAGTCTGCAGTGAAGCTAGCAGGTTTTATTCCTGGCTTCTCTTACGCATGTTCTTGCCCGTGTTTTCTTGGATTCTGGAAAACAAATCCATATATGTACATACACTTTCAACTTAGTTCAATTATCAGAAAAATTCTAGGATTCTGAATATTTCAAAGGCTGCGTTACTCATCCTGGTTTGAGTTAATTTTTGAGGTGTTCTTATTAACCTTCCTAGAAGGAATAGGAAACCTGTTTCTAGTCACCTATGAATAAATAGGTGCTAAAATAATGAACTTTTCAATAAGGTGAAAGTGTATTCTTTGTGGCTGGGTGTTTAGACACCCACCATTACAGCTGGCATGGGAATGTGAAATTTGGATGATCCACTTGCATGGTTGCAAAATATTGTTCATTTTAAATTGCTCTAAACCTGCACTCTGTTCTTTTGCTCTGTGTAATGTGCTTTCTATCTCAAAGCCTTACCTATTTTAACATTTTATGCTCAATACTTGAAAAGATCTTTTAAAACTAACAAGATCTGGCTGTGTGTTGCTCACTGGAAATATTTTTAACTTGTTTTATAGCTTGTCTTTTTTTTTTTTCCCAACATTTTCCAATCTACTAAAACTGCTAACGGTAGGTGCTGATGGTACTGCTGCAGATAATGAGTTATGCCTAGCTCAGCCAGCACTGCTCACATAAAGGGTTATTTAAATGAGCAACAATTTAATGATCACTGTTTACTCTTGCATTTCCTTCAGCTTGGACAAGGAAAATAGGTCAGTTTTGGTTTCTAGTTCTAACCATTTTTCTGTTTCAATTTCTTTGGAATGACTGTAGGGACTACCCCTAGTGTCCTTTAAAGGCTGATCTTTCATGCTCTAGGCAGTAGAAGACAATCTGAAAACAAACCAGCCAAACAAACAAGCCCCAGAAAATCTCCATGCATCTAAGGATTTTAGTGATATCTTAAATGCAGGAAAAACAGACAATTTCATAACTGTATGAAACAGACTTGTTTTGGACTTTAGACTGTACTTTATCTAAACTGTTCTTCATCTCTTGAGTCAGTACATTTTATTTAGGAGGAAAGAGCATGGCAATTTATAATTTCCTTTCTTTAGGATAGCCCTTTCTAAAAGGCACTGTCCTTTTCAAATGCCAAACTTCACCCACATAATCATATCCTGAGGTTTTATAAGATCATTTTTATATTAAGAAAGTTAATGATGTTTTTCATTGTAGAAATAAAATAGGAAGTGAGTTAAGACCATCAAAGAGGGCTACACTTGACTCTGGCCTGGGGTAATATTTCAGAAGGAAATGAGATGGGTGTGCAGATGTGGAGGAGGCTGGGCAAGGCAGCTTTGCTGTACTGGAGTATCTGCTGGCAGCCCTGAGACAGGCAAGGGGAGCACTTTGAGCCAGCCAGCCCTGTTTGCACTTCAGGAGCTCACCCAGCTCATGTCCAGAACACATCCCTTTATCCTACTGCCCATTCTCATGGCCTTGCTGACACTTGCAGAGCTGAACACAGAGTGTGTGCTGGCCACAGTGCCCCATTCACAGGCACAGCAATGATGGAAACTGGACACAGGTTCTTGAATTGTCCACCCCTTGTTGTTTTCCTCCCAGACCATGTGTTTAGGGTTGCATCCCCACTGTGGAAGCAGCAGAAGACAGACCAGGTTCAGTTGCTCCTTGCCTTACTGCCTGTTTTCCCACTGGTATTAAATTGTATTCCTGAGCATTTCCCTTCAAGTTTGGGGTTGCTGCTGTATTTGCAGGGAGTATACATGATCTTGGCATTATGGCCTCTTCAGATCATGCACTAATGTTTAGGATGGAATTGATAGAAGTAGCCAGAAAATTCAAAATTCTAATGTACACTTATTTTTTTTTTAAAGAAGGCCATGCATTTAATGGCTTGCCTATATTATACTTGTACATTATTATTTACCAAAAAACCTTGCTTCTAATTTTGGGGTAAGGTTCTCAGTTATGAGGCCACTGTGATCTATGTAATCAACTTTCTGTTGATATAAAAAGCCAAGCAAGTGGAAGAGGTGGAGCAATATTGTGGTATTCCTTTTGGGTCCACCTGTAATGAAATAAAGTGTGAACTGTAAAGAAAAGGAAGAAATCACCTACAGCTTTTTAACAGCCTGGCTGTGTTAGGAAGTGGGATCAAAGACTTGAGTTTAAGTTGCTGACTTGCGCAGATCCCAGAGTGTTCTGGGTTTGTGCCTTGCTGTAGCCCTCAGCTGTCTCCAAGCCTGTGGTTTTCCTTGGGAAAGGTACTTATGAATTAGGATTGATTAATTCTACAACAGCTGTAAAACTGCCAAAAGATAGCAGAGAGGCTGAATTTAGAGAGCATTTGAGACTGTTGTTCTCATTCTACAGAATCCAAATATTGTCCTGTGTCAGATGGTGTGGGAAGTGCCTGCTGGGTACTGGCACTGGCATTCACTTATCTGACAGTTAGTTACAGGTGACTTAAGTTCTTTCTCAGAGAAATTCTGTGACCTTCTCCATAGCTGCTGTTTGCTTGATTTCTTACACTGTCTCAAAGTATTTAGTTGTAGCAACTGTCAGAAGATTTTAGACCAGCTGAATTATTTCTCTGGTTAGGAATAGTTTTGGGGTTTTTTTTATAACTTTCTGTGAGACCTTGTACGTTTAAATAAGAACATTCTTATATTGCACGTATTGAAACAGGGTTTTCTGTTTTTTAAAATACATCATGCTGGCCAAAATGCTAGAGAGGAGAACATTGTGGTGTGCCCTTATGGTGCTAACTAGACTAGGCCTTGGTCCAAATAAACAATTATCAGGTAGCAGAGTTTACCAGGGCTTCTAGATCCTGATCTTTTGAAGTGAAGCTGGTGGCTGTGATATTTTTGCATGGTTCTGGCTGGTTTCAGGCCAGGCCACAGCATTCTCCCACCCACCTTGACACCAAAGCTCTGCCTCCTGCACAGACCTGCTGGAAAGGTTTTCATATCTAAATTCTCTTTGTCTTCAGTTTTATAGCCTGCAGTATACGTGGGTTAAATGCATGGTACAAGTATCTGTCCCAATGCCAGCTGGCATTGGGAAAATGAGAGAGATTGAAAAGAGGTTTCAGGCTCCTGCAGAGTTTGTTGCACACCTGGGATGTGGAACCCTGCTGCCTCATTACCAGAGGCACTGGAAACATAGTGCCAGCTTGTCAAAGGGTACTGCTGGTGCTCACATCTGCTGTGAACTGCAATTCAGGAACTTCTCATTGCAAACTTCATGTGTATTGCAGCAGTTCAAAAAGCTCTACATTTTCTTCTTGCCTTGCCAGAAAGAAAAAAGAGCAACACTTCTAAGGATGTTCAAGACATCTGCTTGAAGCCTGTAGTCACTTCTCTCTGGAGAGATCTACCTCTCTTCAGACTATATGTGGCCCTTAGGCTGCCAGCCCAGGTTTTCTGAATTCCATCCAGCATAGATGAATACAGGAAAGATAAATCTCCCCTTTCCCTGCAGGGAGCAGAGGATGATTAAAAGAGCTTTTATAAGTATGTGTAGTACATTTATTGATTTCCTGTTATTGTTGGGTGAGGTTTTAGATTTGGAGGTTTTTTTAAAACCAGAAGTTTCCCATGTTTATAAGACTGATAATATTCACCTAAATTTCTACTCCAGTAGTTTATCTTCTGTAAATGAAGCTGCTTCATCAAAAAGTTGCTTACACATCTTAGCTGCAAAAATATTCAGTGTTGATAAAATTTGAATGAAAGAAATATGAAAGTACAATTTACAACAAAATAAATTATAGAAGTTGTATTGAAACATAGAGTATATCTGGAAGTATTTTGATGTTCCTTTGTTCTTTGTGTTTTATCTCTTATCTCTTGTTTGTCATTTCCTGTTTCTGTCTTGTGCTTTCAATCTACAAAATCCTGCTGTAGGCCAATGTTACGTGGTGGGTCAGCTGCTACCACTTCCTCTAACCCTCATCATGACAACACCAGGTAAAGACCATTTTTTTGTTAGTCATGATCCACTAATTCTAAAGTCAGGTTTTTACTTCCCTCTTTCCAGCAACATTATTTTAAAACACAATGTTCATTTTTATGCTCCCTCTCAACTCTTTGAGATATTTTCAGCCTTTATTCCTTCCCCATCCCAGTCACCTGCCCAGATCTCAGTTGTCTGGTAGATACAATGTGCTTCAGAACTTTGACTCGGATTAATGCCTGAGGCAGGGCTCTTACATTACATGAGCTGTGTAGTTTAATTATGTGCTATTTAATAAGGAGCTTGCTCGAAAATTTGGCCTTACCTCACCTAATTTGGAGTTGCTCTCAGCCTGTGATTGTTTGTTGGTTGTCACTGGAGGCCTTTTCACTGCTGTTGTCTTGGCAGATTGACATCCTTTCAGTGGAACTGTGTAAAAGATTGACACAGAATCGTTTGGTCAGGATGATGGGAAAAAATAGTCCTTTCACATCCATTTTTTCCTATTTGCCATTTAGACTTAAGTGTTTTCATAGAAATGGAGCTTAGATTTGTGTTTAAGTAGAAACCGGATTCAAACAGGTGATTCTTCTCTAAATCAGGAATTCAGTTTTTGAAATAGTCCAAGAGCTGTCTCAAGGGGTTTTTTTTGCTGGTAACCCTCTTGATTTAATACTTGGAATGGTTTGGAAATTGTAGAGCAGCAGTGATACATTGTTATGTGAGCTGGGAGGGATGCCTGTGCATCTCACTGAAATGCTAACCCTCCTTACCTTTCCCAGGAGAGGGTGATGGACAACTCTACTGTAGACCTGGTGGAATTTTCTAGTTTTTTTACCATAACTAACAAAAACATACTAACAAAAAAATAGCTACAAAAATACCCTCATCAGAAATCTCTTTGGTTTTCAGAGGACCTGTGGAATAAGGAATTTTGTTTTAAATTTTTTTTTTTTTTTGCAAAGCTGAAGGATCTCACTGTTATTGAAATCCAGACTAGGGCAACTCTCATGTAGAAATAGCAGTTCTTGTTTAGAAACAAAGTATTGATGAGCAGTGATATGTGGAAACTTGACAGATTGTTGGGAGAAGAGGGGCTGCTTGAGCTGAGGGCATTTTAGAGAAGTTTCAGGAAAGTGATGGAAGAACCCACAGTGCAAAAGTAGTTTCTGCACTTAAGAGGATTCTACAAGCTCCAGGAATTCTCATATTCTTGTTAGTTCAAGTTGACAAATAACTGTCATAAAATGCTTAACATTCTTTTAGGTGTATTTGTTGGGAATTCAGTAGCCTTGACATTATTTTGCTCCATTTAAGCTGTTTGCAGCTGTTGTTCATGGGTCCTTATAAGAAGGGATGTCAAGGGGAGCTGATATTGCAAACTGAGGTTATAAGACAAAGTGAGAAGCTCAGGAGCAGGTGGAGGATCAGGAACTGCTTTACCTGTTTTTGGAAATTAATCTGGTTAAGAGCTAGGACTTGGATAATCAAAATACAAACCTATATATATATATAGACTTTCTGCCACTTTTGAACTGATAATAAATGTTCTGTATTTACTTAACTTGTCCTGTAGTTGGAATAATGCTCTTTTAGAATTGCTGCATTCAGAAAACTGAGAGTGCCCTGGGAACAAACTTTCTAATGCACACAAAGATCAGCAAGCATTGAGTGACTGCACTGGGCTTTTGTTTGCCAGATTCTTTGCCTAAAATACAGAGATTAATGTGACTGAGGTTCTTAATCTCAGTAAATATCCCCTTGGGATTTTGAAGTAGATACTGAGCATAAGACACTTTGCAAGTCTCTGGTTATTTTTACTCCTGCAAGGTCTCTTGCAACTTTGGCACTTTAGGTCAGGCATTGTTCAGGTTTTATGAATCAGTCAGTTAACTGGAAATTGTCTTTTGAAGAGCTGTGTTTCAGCAGGAAGTTTGTCTCTGTGGAGAATTAGAAGTGTGGAGAGCAATCAACCCTAATTTTGTCAAGCATCTACTTCATATACATCTTCATGTGCTTTTAGGATTGTATTGAAATGCAACTCTGTAACAGCTGAAAAAAAAAATTCTTGTCTCCATCACCACCAAAACATACATCTACTAGAATGCTGATAAAATATGGTACTTGCTGATCTGTATGGCTGAGACAGCTGAGCCCTCTCCTTCATTCGATAGATATGGTCTCTCCAACTTTGATACGACGCTCGAGGGAACACCAGATGACATGACAGTTGTAGATGCTGCCTCCTTAAGAAGACAGGTATGTAAAACATGATAGTTGACAACATTAGGACAAAGCTGTAGTGGTAAAATGGGGGAGGAGGTTTTCTCTATGACTACAAAGGCACCCAGAGCAGGCAAGGCAAGGGCTCCTCTCTGTGCCCCTGCTAGACTGCCCTCACATATCATGTATTGTTCTGGGAGTCTGGAGAATCTGACTCCATTTCTGTTCCAAAATAATGGGCACTGCAGGATCTGACCACTGCTGATTGAAGACAGAAAGTCTAATTATCAACTGCTAAACATGCATCTGTTTGAGATACTAATTTTACATGGCTATTTGGAAGCTTCTAGAAAATGTGGCAACTTTTAATGACATATTAAAAGCCTTTATTTGTTTTTAGATAATCAAACTTAATCGCCGTCTCCAGCTCCTGGAAGAAGAGAACAAAGAACGTGCTAAGAGAGAAATGATCATGTATTCCATTACTGTAGCTTTCTGGCTACTCAATAGCTGGCTTTGGTTTCGGCGCTAGACACAGCTCTCAGATTTACTAGTTGAAAACACAAACAATTTGCAGAATTCCTTGTTTCTGTTTCTGATTGTATGCTGTTTTATAATGAATACACTGGAAACTTCTGCCACAGATAAAGGCTCTAGAATTGCAGTGTTAAAGGGACACCTTGTTCAGTTATAACGTATTTAATAGATTTGCATTGCAAATGCTGCAGTATCCTCCATTGCATGCTTCTGTGTAAACATGGACCAGCCCATGGGGAGTGTGCTTCATGCACTGAGTAGTCTCCAGGACTAACCACTGGAGGTTTTGTTGTGAAGAGAACAAATGGAATGGGTTTGGAAAAAAAAAAACAAAACAAAAGCAAAGGAATAAAAAGTCATTTTTATTGTTCCGTTGTTAGATGCAATTAAACAATTGCACTAGTTTTCCTTTAGTCCAAGTAGTTTGAGGTGTGCCATAATCAAGGAGTGTGTCCTGTTTCATGAGTATATTCCTTGTTTAAGTACATGTTCAGGTTGAATAATAAAAGGAATTCTTTGCTAACAAGCAGATTGTCCAGAGGTGTGTAATACGTATTTTTTTTTTAGGTTTAATTTTGCAGATGTTTTTCTATAAATTACATTTTTAAGCAAGTTAGTCTGTGAGTGATCAAAATATTATGGAGTACACGATTTTGGTGTAGTATCTTTAATAAAACTCTCTCAAAAAAAGCCCAACCCCAAACCATTGTTTAAAATCATTTTAAGAGAATTTATGTAAACTATTAGTCTTTGAAGTAAGTAGTAGCAGTGGCCTGAGTAGCTCCAAAGCAGGAGGTGGACATGTGACAGCCCAGTGCGGGTTGTGGCGCTGGTGTCGGGCTGTGTGCTGGGTTTGGGGGGTCAGCCTGGGGTGCCCTGACACCGGGGGCAGTTCATGCATCCCCTGCTCAGCCTCGTGCTCCGCGCTGTTGGGTCGGTGCTGTCACAGGGCTGCTGAGGGAGCTCCCTGCAGGCTCGTGCCTCATGGCCTTGGCACGGCTGCGGCAGCCGCAGCTCCTTCCCCGCAGTTCCGAACAACTCATCGTGCCAGTGTGCGAGACCGGCAGTGACACCCAGCGCTGCTTCAGAGGGAACCTTCCTTAGCGCAGCTGCACCCAGCACCCAGAGCCCTGTGCAGGACTCCTTTCGGGATGTAGAGGGACGCAGCGGGGTGAAGAGATGGTGATGCCCAGCGGCTGCAGAGGAGAAGGAGCCGGGTTTGTTCCAGCGCTGTCCTGGCTGCCCCGCAGCACAGAGGCCGCAGTGCCAGGCCTGCCCCTGCACAGCGGGACCCAGGGCGGTGCTGGGGCTGCACACGGGGGCAGTGCCGCAGTGTCCTGGTAAGGACGGGAGATCGCGGGAGCAGCAGCATGAGAACGCCTGAGGATTTTGATACAAGTGCTGCAAATGCCTGCAGGAATGCTGCTCTCATCCATTTCCTGTGCTGTGGAGTCAGAGTGGGCTCAGTGTGTGGCTGTGGCGCTGCCGTACAGGCTGCTGTAGCTGCTTCCTTGGCTTTTCCCACGGGGCTGTGGCGTTATGTTCTTTCTGAGCTTTGTTTACTGTGTTCTGTGACTACATAGGGGCGTTTGCTGTGCATGTTTTCCTACCGTGAATGTTGAAGCGTGTGCCTTTGTCTTTGAGTAAAGACGATAAAAAGGGCCGGGCCTGCTTTGCACATTTTCTGCATTTTCATGAGTTTTATACCATGACCTTTGCACTGAAATTGTACTGTAAGAAAGAACTCCGATGGTGCAAATGAAGACTGAGACATGTACAAAGAACTGTACAGGCGATAGAAAAAAAAAAAAATAAAGCTTCTTCTAAGTGCAAAAAACCCGATTTTGTCGTGCACG